>NC_141675.1:51182671-51572671 GCF_028749965.1 Puma concolor
ATTCAACAATGTTGCTAGACCTATGTATACATGTATATCTTTTATAACCACTATAACTTTGAAAGCTCTTCTGTGTACCATTGTGTTATCATTATAACAATGTAGTTACCAAAATAAGGTACATTTTTCTGCTTTGTTTTTTTAAAGGAGGTCTCTTTTTCCCCAAGCTTTTTAATCAGCAGTGTAGAATTTTGGTTCTAGACATTCAATATTCTTTCTATTTATTTTTTCCCCTTGAATTCCCCTTGCTTAAATTAGTTATTTATCATTATAAAATGCAATTTTTATTGGACTAAAGCCTAGTGGGAGTTATAAGAATGAATGAAGAGAAACCATGTATTAGATGGTGTAAACAGTAAAGGCTCTGCTATTTCCTAGCCCTATGACCTTGTAATCTTTTCATACTTTTGTTTCTTCATCTAGAAAATGGTCAAAGAACCAGCTACTTCATAGGAATGATGTACACTTTACTCTGTGCCTGGCAGGAATTCAGTTATGTCTCACTCCTCTCATCTTCCTTTTTTTCCTTTCCTTGTTTTTTTTTTTTTTTTTTTTTTTTTTTTTTTTTTTTAAACTCAGGTTCATAGCATACAGTTATTCCTCCATAGATATCATCTCATTCCCACCTACCTTGGATATCTGAACGTTACCTAATATTATAAGGGAAGTTCTTACGTCAGGAAATATCTCAATCCCAGCTATACTAAAACAATTCCTTTTTAAATGGTGACTTAAAATGCCTAGCCCAACTTTGAGATTTTGTAGAAACCATGACTTTAGAACTTAATTGTTACTTTTATTTATTATACTCTTTTATTTCCAAATGCATAGTGAGGTGTTATAAAAAGACATAATAAAATTAACAACTTGCCAGAAAAAAAGAGAGGAAGGTGTTGTACAAAAACTAAGAAACAAAATAAGTGAACCCTGAGGGTCAACAGTTGAGTGTAGCTTTCCTGCAAATCCTTTTACCTGAGTTTCAGGGATCTTACATAGTCTTTTTGTAGGAAAAAGAGTAGAATAGGGATTGGAGACGTGGTTTTTATTTATTTAATTAATTAATTTATTTAAGCAAGGCTGACTTAGCACTGGGAGAAATCTATAAGAAGTCCACAGGAAATAACTAGGAGGGCAGTTAGACCCTAGTGAGAACCTACACTATCTGTGTAACTTGAAACCAGTCCTGGTAGTGACAGGTGGCTGCCCTACTAATGCTCCTGTTCACTAAGGAGGTAGAAAAACTTTTCTAAAGAATGCAGCCCCAGTTTACCTTTCTGTTAGCTTTCTTTAGCTCTTCATCTCTCTACCCAACTCCTACTGCTTCAGTTACCACCAGGCCTGAACACACAAGTCAGATCATGTTATTTTAGCTTAGGAATAGGCTGGTTTTTATTTGTTACAGATTTGAATTAATGTATCTTCCAAAAAGTGTGAAATTGGATTTCTTCTAAGATCCTTTATTTTACATTTTTCTAAAGAGGAACAGTTTGAAATTAGTGAACAATGAATTAACTCATTGAGTGAGGTATATGATCAACAACTCCTATTATATCCATTTTGAGGATGGATAAACAAATAAAAAGATTAAATAATAGTGTCACACAGCAGATTAACTACTTTGTCTTTTCTCTATTACCATTTGGATTAGTTGAAGAAACCAAAAAAATATAGCTATGGCAAAGGATAGCATGAAGATACTGTCATTGGAGACTTGTTTTGAAGGGACAGGGCACACCAGTTCTTGAGTCTTGCCTTGTTGTACTAAAGAAACCCACTGTATAGAAAGCCATCCAGTATTAGCAAGAAATGGGTTGGTTGAGTTGGCAGATCTATTAGGAAAGCTGTCCCTGGAAACAATGGGAAGAACTCAACAAGAAATCTTCATGTATTACATGCCTTTTTAAAAAGTATACCGAAAATGTGATGAAAATTGAAAATGCTTTTATTAGCCAGAGTGACTCCACATCTGAAATGACTAATTTGGACATCCATTCTTTGTTTATAGCGTCTTCACCTTCCAACGTGGTCAGTTTCATTGAGGTCTGAGGTCTATTGCTATCTCTACCTTCTCTGTCTCTTTATGTTATCCCATTTTTCCTATTCAACTTAGCTTCCATAGTCTGTGATGTCAGCTGTTCCTCTGACAATAAGTTAAAGTCCATTGTCCCATTATCCTTATATCAGCCTGGAAAACCCCTACTGTGGATGACTCCAGCTACCACACACTGGTACCCTAGCTGCCGGGAACCCGATACTACCTATTATTTCCTCTTTCTTTTTTTTTTTTTTTTATTTTTTTTTAAATTTTGTTTTTCAACATTTATTTATTTTTGCGACAGAGAGAGACAGAGCATGAACGGGGGAGGGGCAGAGAGAGAGGGAGACACAGAATCGGAAACAGGCTCCAGGCTCTGAGCCATCAGCCCAGAGCCCGACGCGGGGCTCGAACTCACAGACCGCGAGATCGTGACCTGGCTGAAGTCGGACGCTTAACCGACTGCGCCACCCAGGCGCCCCTATTATTTCCTCTTTCTAGAGTACTTTTTACTTTCTCTTTTTCTACAAACTCCTTCCTTTCCAACAGCATTCCTTAGGACTCTCCAAACAAAGGAAAACTTCACTCAGTCTGAGGCTTCTTCCAGCAACTGCCTTAGCCCCTTCTTCCTTTTAATGCTAGTCTTATTGAATAAATTATCTGAACTTATTGTCTCCATTTTCTTATTTCCACACACACCTTGGCTTACCATAACCTGGCTTCACCTGGCACCATTTCAAAGAATATGTTCTAATTCAGGAACCAGTTACTTCTATGTTACTAAATCTAAAAGATTATGCTAGTTCATAATTTTTCTGGACTTGCTAGCCAGCATTGACGCAGTATTTGACTTGTTCTATTCCAAATACTCTTCTTTTACTTCCATGATATCATATTCTTTTGGTTTTTATGTTGCTTCTTGTAACTGTTACTTCTCATTATCCTTTCATGGCCTCTTCACTTCTTCCTGTTCTGGAAGATTTTCAGGGCTTTGTCCATAGCTCTCTTCTATTTTTATTCTATATTCTCTCTTTACTTTCCAGTTTATCTAATCCCATCCCAACACCTCAATTACCCTCTTTGGGTTGTAGGTTTATGAATCTCTACTTCCACTTCTAACTTCTCCTCTGAGCTCCAGATTAATTTATTCAACTTTTCATTCAACATCTCCACTTGGAGGCATCACAGCTTCAACAGTGCCCCAAAGTGAGCTGGTCAATACACTTGAGTTTCTAAGTTAAGAAAATGTTACCCTCATTATCACCATGCAGCATTAATATTGTTCAGAGTCTGTGTCCTACAGTCAGACTGACTGCCTGGGTTTGAATCTTGGCACCCCACGTTATGAGTGGTGTGGACTTGGGTAAATTGCTTAAATAAAATACTCTTTGTCTTAGCTTCCTACTCTTTAAAATGAGAGTAATAATGCTGCCCATATCGCAGGATTATTCTGAGTATTAAGTAGGGTTTTGTAAGGTATATGTATATATGTAAATTTATAAAATACATGAATTACTTATATAACAAACTATAATTATGTTTATCATCAATCCTAGGCATCATTCTTAACTTAATTCTTCCTATTTTATTACCTTATTCCTGAGTATCTCTTGAATCTGCCCCATTCCTCTCAAACCATATAGCCGCCATCCTGGTCCATTCTCTGTTTGGACATCTGCATTAGTCTCCCTACATGACCTATTGCCTCTTTCCAATCCATTCTTTACTCTGAAACCTAGGTCAGATACATACCTCACCATTGCACTTTACCACTGTACCTGCCATGGGTTTGTACTGTTTTTAGAATAAAGTCTAAAATCCTCTTTATGGTTTGAGACTTTGTGTGATCTCTGGCTCTTGCTTATCCCTCTAGCCTCACTGTCTATGTTCTAGTCACCTTAGACTTTTTCTTTCTTTTTTTCTTTTTTTCTTTTGCAGTTCCTAAAAGGTACCATGCTCTCACCTCTGACCTTTTAAATGTACTGTAACATCTGCTGGGGATTCCTCTCCCTTCCACCATCTTTTCTCTCCCCTTCTTTGCTAGTCTTAGATAACATGTCAAATCCTCAGGAAGGTATTTCATGACCCCTGATGGGGGTTCCATGACATTCTTCCCCCTCCCCCCCATACTATAATGTTCTTCACATTTACAATTATTTAATGTTTGTATTTCTGGCTGTCATGTAAATTCCATAGAAACCAGTCTTATTCTTTGCTTGATCTATCCCAAGCACCTAACACAGGGTCTGTCATATAGTAATGTTGCAAAATATTTGTTGGATTGATTAATTTATAAGCAAATATGAAGAATGTATATGGTGGCTTCTTGTTTGAGAAATTTTCCACTCTTTGATTCTTGTAAGCAGTACAAGGCCTTTCCCTGTAGATGTTGAAAAGGCCAGACACTTACTTGCTCAGCCTTATTTGCAATTAAGGATGACTTTCTCTGACAGTTCTATCAAATTAGATGTAGGTAAAATTCTGATGGGGGGTTGTGGGAAATTTTGCATCACTCCTCTTATTGCTTCCTTCTTATTCTTTCTATATGAAATTCAGAGGACAGAGTTGAGGCAGATCAGCATTTTTTGCAATGTTGAGTTTCTTGTGAGGATGAACATGACATTCTTTTTTTTTTTAATTTAAATTTTAGTTAACATACAGTACAATATTGGTTTCAGGAATAGAATTCAGTGATTCATCACTTACATACAATACCCAGTGCCCTATTTAATACCTGCCACACATCTAGCCCATCTCCCACCCACCTCCCTCCATTAATCCTCAGTTCATTCTCCATCATTAAGAGTCTCTTGTGGTTTGTTTCCCTCTCTCTTTCCCTGCCCCATATGTTCATCTGTTTGTTTCTTTTTTTTAAAAATTTTTTTTTCAACGTTTATTTATTTTTTTGGGACAGAGAGAGACAGCATGAATGGGGGAGGGGCAGAGAGAGAGGGAGACACAGAATCGGAAACAGGCTCCAGGCTCTGAGCCATCAGCCCAGAGCCCGACGCGGGGCTCGAACTCACGGACCGTGAGATCGTGACCTGGCTGAAGTCGGACGCTTAACCGACTGCGCCACCCAGGCGCCCCCATCTGTTTGTTTCTTAAATTCCAAGTATGAGTGAAACCATTATGGTATTTGTCTTTCTCTGACTTATTTCACTTAGCATAATACATTCTAGTTCCATCCACATCATTGCAAATGGCAAGATTTCATTCTTTTTGATGGCTGAGTAATATTCAATTGCATATATATACTGCATCTTCTTTATTAGTTGATGGACGTTTGTGCTGTCTCTATAGTTTGGCTCTTGTTGATAATGCTGCTGTAAATATTTTGGTGCATGTATCCCTTCGAATCTATATTTTTGTATCCTTTGGGTAAATACCTAATAGTATAATTGCTGGATCATAGGGTTCTATTTTTAGTATTTTGAGGAACCCCCATACTGTTCTCCAGAGTAGCTGCACCAGTTTGCATTCCCACCAACAGTGCAAGAGGGTCCCCCTTTGTCCACATCCTTGCCAACACCTATTGTTTCTTGTGTTGATAATTGTAGCCATTCTGACAGGTGTAAGGTGGTATCCCATTGTGGTTTTGATTTGTATTTCCCTCATAATGATTGATATTGAGCATCTTTTCATGTGTCTGTTAGCCATCTGGATGTCTTTGGAAAAATGTCTATTCATGTCTTCTGCCAATTCATAACTGGATTATTTGTGTTTTGGGTGTTGAGTTTGATAAGTTCTTTACAGATTTTGAATACTAGCTGTTTATCAGATATGCCATTTGCAAATGTCTCCTCCCATTCTGTAGGCTGCCTGTTAGTTTTATTGTTTCCTTTGCTGTGCAGAAGCATTTTATCTTGATGAAGTCCCAATAGTTCGTGTTTGCTTTTGTTTTCCTTGCTTTTGGTGACATGTCAAGTAAGAAGTTGCTCCAGCTGAGGTCCAAGATGTTGCTGCATTCTCCTCTAGGATTTTGATGGCTTCCTGTCTCACATTTAGGTCTTTAATCAATTTTGAATTTATTTTTGTGTACAGTGTAAGAAAGTGGTTCAGTTTCATTCTTCATGTTGCCATCCAGTTTTCCCAGCACCATTTGTTAAAGAGACTGTCTTTTTTTCCACTGGGTATTTTTTTCCTGCTTTTGAACATGACATTCTAAGACAGAAGAAGCCTGGGTCATTGATAACATCTTGGTGCCCTTCTACCAGCCCTGAAATGTTTCTCTCAAGACTTGTTGTTATGTTAGAATAATTAACCTCTGTATGGTTAATATATACTGTTGTCTGGTTTGTGTTATATGTAACCAGATAAAATTCCTGATACATAAACTTAATAACCTACATCTCTTATTTAGTACCTAGCATGAGCTATTTTATGCTAGTGGGTGGATGGATGAATGGATGGATAGATGGATGGGTGGGGTAGGGGCGTAGATCAGATGGGTGAATGAGTAGCAACCACTAGATTATAAACTACTAGAGCATTAAGACCACATTATCTATATTTGTATCACCCCTTCCTCACCCAGCTCTATCCACCCTCAGCACTATCCTGCATATCCTAGATGCCCAACAAATACTTATTGACAATGATGCTGATTATGGATTGAAGACATTATTTCATTAAAGAAGGCTCTGAGTTATAGATTTAATTTGGATTCTAAAAATGAAATCCCCTAAGAGGGTAGCTTCTGGACTTTCACAATCTAGAGTCTCATATGCATTTGGATTAATCTTCGGTATGTCCCTGATAATTTAGAAAACCAAGTATATTTATAAAAGTTAGAATCAAGACATCTTGGCAGATGTCCTCAAAGGTGTTTAAAACAAAACAACCTTTATTAAGTGGAAGGATATCAAGTCGCATAATTCTCTACAAAGATTGCACGTTGTGAATAAGATGACCATAATATTTGTAGTCCATATTGGGAACTTTTTGAGAGTAAAAGGAGGTGTTATTAAGAATTATTCTTTTTAAAGACTTTTTAAGAACAATTTTAGGTTTATAACAAAATTAAAAAGGAGGTATCAAGATTTTCTATATCCTCCCTGCCACCACACATGCATTGCTTGCCCCTTACCAACATCACTCACCTGAAGTAGACATTTTTTTAATCAAGGATGAATCTACCTTGACTAATCATGGTCACCTAAAGTCCCTGGTTTACGTTAGGGTTCCCTTGTATTGTTATATTTTATAGGTTTGGAAAAATGTATTGTGACATGTTTCCATTTCTTGTATCATACAGAATAGTTACACTGTCCTAAAAATCCTCTGTGTTACGCCTCTTCATCTCTCCACCCCCAAACCACTGATATTTCAATTGTCTCCATAGTTTTACTGTTTCCAGAATGTCATATGGTTGGAATCATACAATATGTAGCCTTATCAGATTGCCTTTTTTTTTTTTTTTACTTAATAACATGCATTTAAGGTTCTTCCAAGTCTTTTTATGACTTGATAGCTCATTTCTTTTTAGTGCCACATAATATCCTATTGTCTGTATGTACCACAGTTTATCTGTTTCTTTACTGAAGGACATCTTGGTTGCTTCCAAGTTTTGACAATTATGAATTAAGCTGTTCTAAATATCCACATGCAAGTTTTTGTGGACATAGGTTTTCAACTCCTTTGGGTAAATACCAAGGAACAGGATTGCTGGGTCATATGGTAAGAGTATATTTGGTTTTGTAAGAACTGCCAAACTGTCTTCCAAAGTGGCTGTATTTTATGCATATCTACCAGCAATGCAAGATAGTTCCTATTTGCTCCACATCCTTCCCAGCATTTGGTGTTGTCAGTGATCCAACTTTTGGCCATGCAGATAGGAGTATAGTGGTATTTCATTGTTGTTTTGGTTTGTATTTACCTGATGACATATGCTGTGGAACATATTTTTATTTGCTTATTTGCCTTGTATATCTTCTTTGGCGAACTATTGAGATGTTTGGTCCATTTTTAAAAAATTATCTTTAGAGGAGGAGGGAAGGTGGCGGCGTAGGAGGACGCTGGGCTCACCGCGCGTCCTGCTGATCACTTAGATTCCACCTACACCTGCCTAAATAACCCAGAAAACCGCCAGAGGATTAGCAGAACGGAGTCGCCGGAGCCAAGCGCAGACGAGAGGCCCACGGAAGAGGGTAGGAAGGGCGGCGAGGCGGTGCGCGCTCCACGGACTGGCGGGAGGGAGCCGGGGCGGAGGGGCGGCTCGCCGGCCAAGCAGAGCCCCCGAGTCTGGCTTGCAAAAAGCGGAGGGGCCTGACGGACTGTGTTCCGACAGCAAGCGCGACTTAGCATCTGGGAAGTCATAAGTTAACAGCTCTGCTCAGAAAGCGGGAAGGCTGGAGGACAAAGGGAAGGAGAGCTGCTGAGCCCCCGGACGACAGAGCTCAGTTTGGTGGGGAACAAAGGCGCTCGCCAGCGCCATCTCCCCCGCCCATCCCCCAGCCAAAATCCCAAAGAGAACCAGTTCCTGCCAGGGAACTTGCTCGCTCCGCGCAAACACCTAACTCTGCACTTCTGCAGAGCCAAACCTCCGGCAGCGGATCTGACTCCCTCCTGCTGCCACAGGGCCCCTCCTGAGGTGGATCACCTAAGGAGAAGCAAGCTAAGCCTGCCCCTCCTGCCCCTGTGCACCTTGCCTACCCACCCCAGCTAAGACGCCAGATCCCCAGCATCACAAGCCTGGCAGTGTGCAAGTAGCCCAGACAGGCCACCCCACCCCACAGTGAATCCCGCCCCAGGAGAGGGGAAGAGAAGGCACACACCAGTCTGACTGTGGTCCCAGCGGTGGGCTGGGGGCAGACATCAGGTCTGACTGCGGCTCCGCCCACCAACTCCAGTTATACACCACAGCACAGGGGAAGTGCCCTGCAGGTCCTCACCACTCCAGGGACTATCCAAAATGACCAAGCGGAAGAATTCCCCTCAGAAGAATCTTCAGGAAATAACAACAGCTAATGAGCTGATCAAAAAGGATTTAAATAATATAACAGAAAGCGAATTTAGAATAATAGTCATAAAATTAATCGCTGGGCTTGAAACCAGTATAGCTGACAGCAGAGAATCTCTTGCTACAGAGATCAAGGGACTAAGGAACAGTCACGAGGAGCTGAAAAACGCTTTAAACGAAATGCATAACAAAATGGAAACCACCACGGCTCGGATTGAAGAGGCAGAGGAGAGAATAGGTGAACTAGAAGATAAAGTTATGGAAAAAGATGAAGCTGAGAAAAAGATAAAAAAATCCAGGAGTATGAGGGGAAAATTAGAGAACTAAGTGATACACTAAAAAGAAATAATATACGCATCATTGGTATCCCAGAGGAGGAAGAGAGAGGGAAAGGTGCTGAAGGGGTACTTGAAGAAATAATAGCTGAGAACTTCCCTGAACTGGGGAAGGAAAAAGGCATTGAAATCCAAGAGGCACAGAGAACTCTCTTCAGACGTAACTTGAATCGATCTTCTGCACGACATATCATAGTGAAACTGGCAAAATACAAGGATAAAGAGAAAATTCTGAAAGCAGCAAGGGGTAAACGTGCCCTCACATATAAAGGGAGACCTATAAGACTCGTGACTGCTCTCTCTTTTGAAACTTGGCAGGCCAGAAAGAATTGGCACGAGATTTTCAGTGTGCTAGACAGAAAAAATATGCAGCCGAGAATCCTTTATCCAGCAAGTCTGTCATTTAGAATAGAAGGAGAGATAAAGGTCTTCCCAAACAAACAAAAACTGAAGGAATTTGTCACCACTAAACCAGCCCTACAAGAGATCCTAAGGGGGACCCTGTGAGACAAAGTACCCGAGACGTCACTACAAGCATAAAACATACAGACATCACAATGACTCCAAACCCATATCTTTCTATAATAACACTGAATGTAAATGGATTAAATGCGCCAACCAAAAGATGTAGGGTATCAGAATGGATAAAAAAAACAAGACCCATCTATTTGCTGTCTACAAGAGACTCATTTTAGACCTGAGGACACCTTTAGATTGAGAGTGAGGGGATGGAGAACTATTTATCATGCTACTGGAAGCCAAAAGAAAGCTGGAGTAGCCATACTTATATCAGACAAAGTAGACTTTAAATTAAAGGCTGTAACAAGAGATGAAGAAGGACATTATATAATAGTGACAGGGTCTATCCATCAGGAAGAGCTAACAATTATAAATGTCTATGCGCCGAATACCGGAGCGCCCAAATATATAAAACAATTACTCATAAACATAAGCAACCTTATTGAGAAGAATGTGTAATTGCAGGGGACTTTAACACCCCACTTACAGAAATGGATAGATCATCTAGACACACGGTCAGTAAAGAAACAAGGGCCCTGAATGAGACATTGGATCAGATGGACTTGACAGATATATTTAGAACTCTGCATCCCAAAGCAACAGAATATACTTTCTTCTCGAGTGCACATGGAACATTCTCCAAGATAGATCATATACTGGGTCACAAAACAGCCCTTCATAAGTTTACAAGAATTGAAATCATACCATGCATACTTTCAGACCACAATGCTATGAAGCTTGAAATCAACCACAGAAAAAAGTCTGGAAAACCTCCAAAAGCATGGAGGTTAAAGAACACCCTACTAACGAATGAGTGGGTCAACCAGGCAATTAGAGAAGAAATTAAAAAATATATGGAAACAAACGAAAATGAAAATACAACAATCCAAACGCTTTGGGATGCAGCGAAGGCAGTCCTGAGAGGAAAATACATTGCAATCCAGGCCTATCTCAAGAAACAAGAAAAATCCCAAATACAAAATCTAACAGCACACCTAAAGGAACTAGAAGCAGAACAGCAAAGGCAGCCTAAACCCAGCAGAAGAAGAGAAATAATAAAGATCAGAGCAGAAATAAACAATATAGAATCTAAAAAAACTGTAGAGCAGATCAACGAAACCAAGAGTTGGTTTTTTGAAAAAGTAAACAAAATTGACAAACCTCTAGCCAGGCTTCTCAAAAAGAAAAGGGAGATGACCCAAATAGATAAAATCATGAATGAAAATGGAATTATTACAACCAATCCCTCAGAGATACAAACAATTATCAGGGAATACTATGAAAAATTATATGCCAACAAATTGGACAACCTGGAAGAAATGGACAAATTCCTGAACACCCACACTCTTCCAAAACTCAATCAGGAGGAAATAGAAAGCTTGAACAGACCCATAACCAGCGAAGAAATTGAATCGGTTATCAAAAATCTCCCAACAAGTAAGAGTCCAGGACCAGATGGCTTCCCAGGGGAGTTCTACCAGACGTTTAAAGCAGAGATAGTACCTATGCTTCTCAAGCTATTCCAAGAAATAAAAAGGGAAAGAAAACTTCCAGACTCATTCTATGAAGCCAGTATTACTTTGATTCCTAAACCAGACAGAGACCCAGTAAAAAAAGAGAACTACAGGCCAATATCCCTGATGAATATGGATGCAAAAATTCTCAATAAGATATTAGCAAATCGAATTCAACGGCATATAAAAAGAATTATTCACCATGATCAAGTGGGATTCATTCCTGGGATGCAGGGCTGGTTCAACATTCGCAAATCAATCAACGTGATACATCACATTAACAAAAAAAAAGAGAAGAACCATATGATCCTGTCAATCGATGCAGAAAAGGCCTTTGACAAAATCCAGCACCCTTTCTTAATAAAAACCCTTGAGAAAGTCGGGATAGAAGGAACATACTTAAAGATCATAAAAGCCATTTATGAAAAGCCCACAGCTAACATCATCCTCAACGGGGAAAAACTGAGAGCTTTTCCCCTGAGATCAGGAACACGACAGGGATGCCCACTCTCACCGCTGTTGTTTAACATAGTGCTGGAAGTTCTAGCATCAGCAATCAGACAACAAAAGGAAATCAAAGGCATCAAAATTGGCAAAGATGAAGTCAAGCTTTCGCTTTTTGCAGATGACATGATATTATACATGGAAAATCTGATAGACTCCACCAAAAGTCTGCTAGAACTGATACATGAATTCAGCAAAGTTGCAGGATACAAAATCAATGTACAGAAATCAGTTGCATTCTTATACACTAACAATGAAGCAACAGAAAGACAAATAAAGAAACTGATCCCATTCACAATTGCACCAAGAAGCATAAAATACCTAGGAATAAATCTAACCAAAGATGTCAAGGATCTGTATGCTGAAAACTATAGAAAGCTTATGAAGGTAATTGAAGAAGATTTAAAGAAATGGAAAGACATTCCCTGCTCATGGATTGGAAGAATAAATATTGTCAAAATGTCAATACTACCCAAAGCTATCTACACATTCAATGCAATCCTAATCAAAATTGCACTAGCATTCTTCTCGAAACTAGAACAAGCAATCCTAAAATTCATATGGAACCACAAAAGGCCCCGAATAGCCAAAGTAATTTTGAAGAAGAAGACCAAAGCAGGAGGCATCACAATCCCAGACTTTAGCCTCTACTACAAAGCTGTCATCATCAAGACAGCATGGTATTGGCACAAAAACAGACACATAGACCAATGGAATAGAATAGAAACCCCAGAACTAGACCCACAAACGTACGGCCAACTCATCTTTGACAAAGCAGGAAAGAACATCCAATGGAAAAAAGACAGTCTCTTTAACAAATGGTGCTGGGAGAACTGGACAGCAACATGCAGAAGGTTGAAACTAGACCACTTTCTCACACCATTCACAAAAATAAACTCCAAATGGATAAAGGACCTGAATGTGAGACAGGAAACCATCAAAACCTTAGAGGAGAAAGCAGGAAAAGACCTCTCTGACCTCAGCCGTAGCAATCTCTTCCTCGACACATCCCCAAAGGCAAGGGAATTAAAAGCAAAAGTGAATTCCTGGGACCTTATGAAGATAAAAAGCTTCTGCACAGCAAAGGAAACAACCAACAAAACTAAAAGGCAACCAACGGAATGGGAAAAGATATTTGCAAATGACATATCGGACAAAGGGCTAGTATCCAAAATCTATAAAGAGCTCACCAAACTCCACACCCGAAAAGCAAATAACCCAGTGAAGAAATGGGCAGAAAACATGAATAGACACTTCTCTAAAGAAGACATCCGGATGGCCAACAGGCACATGAAAAGATGTTCAGCGTCGCTCCTTATCAGGGAAATACAAATCAAAACCACACTCAGGTATCACCTCACGCCAGTCAGAGTGGCCAAAATGAACAAATCAGGAGACTATACATGCTGGAGAGGATGTGGAGAAACGGGAACCCTCTTGCACTGTTGGTGGGAATGCAAATTGGTGCAGCCGCTCTGGAAAGCAGTGTGGAGGTTCCTCAGAAAATTAAAAATAGACCTACCCTATGACCCAGCAATAGCACTGCTAGGAATTTATCCAAGGGACACAGGAGTACTGATGCATAGGGGCACTTGTACCCCAATGTTCATAGCAGCACTCTCAACAATAGCCAAATTATGGAAAGAGCCTAAATGTCCATCAACTGATGAATGGATAAAGAAATTGTGGTTTATATACACAATGGAATACTACGTGGCAATGAGAAAAAATGAAATATGGCCTTTTGTAGCAACGTGGATGGAACTGGAGAGTGTGATGCTAAGTGAAATAAGCCATACAGAGAAAGACAGATACCATATGGTTTCACTCTTATGTGGATCCTGAGAAACTTAATAGGAACCCATGGGGGAGGGGAAGGAAAAAAAAAAAAAAAAGAGGTTAGAGTGGGAGAGAGCCAAAGCATAAGAGACTGTTGAGAACTGAGAACAAACTAAGGGTTGATGGGGGGTGGGAGGGAGGAGAGGGTGGGTGATGGGTATTGAGGAGGGCACCTTTTGGGATGAGCACTGGGTGTTGTATGGAAACCAATTTGACAATAAATTTCATATATAAATAAAAAAAAATTTAATATTTTTTATTTTTGAGAGAGAGAGAGCGAGCGAGCGAGCATGAGCAGGGGAGGGGCAGAGAGAGAGGGAGGCACAGAATCTGAAGCAGGCTCCAGGCTCTGAGCTGTTAGCACAGAGCCCGATGTGGGGCTTTGAACTCACAAACTGCAAGATCATGACCTGAGACGAAGTCAGACGCTCAACTGACTGAGCCACCCAGGCAACGTGTGTGGTCCATTTTTTAAATGTGTCATTTGTATTCTTATTGTTGGGTTTTAAGAATTCTTCATTTATTTTCTTTTATTTGTAAAATGTTTGTTTATTTATTTTGAAAGAGAGAGAGCGCAGAAGCGAGAGAGGAGAGAAAATCCCAAGCAGGCTCCTTGCTGTCAGTGTAGAGCCCAACACAGGGCTCAATCCCACAAACCATGAGATCATGACCTGAGCTGAAATTTTTAAGAGTCAGATGCTCAACCAACAGAGCCACCCAGGTGTCCCAAGAGTTCTTCATATATTTTAAGTAATAGTCCTTTATCAGATGTGTCTTTTGAAGATTTTTTCTTCTAGTCTGGATTTTCTTCTAATTCTCTTAGTATTGTTTTTTGCAGAGCAGAAGCTTTTTAATTTTGATAAAGTTTAGCTTATCACTTATTTCTTTCATGGATCATGTCTTTGGTGTATCTAAAAATGCATCACCATACCCAAGGTCATCTAGGTTTTCTCCTGCGTTATCTTGAAGGAGTTTTATAGTTTTGTACTTTGCATTTAGGTTTATGATCCATTTTGAATTAATTTTTGTAAGGACTATAAGGTCTGTGTCTAGATTCTTTTTTTTTTCATGTGGATGTCTAATTGCCCAGCAATATTTATATGGGTCTATTTTTGGACTTTCTCTTCTTTCCATTAATTTCTTTGTTCTTTCACCAATACCACACTATCTTGACAACTGTGGTTTTCAAGTAAAGTCAGGTAGCATCAGTCTTCCAACTTTGTTCTTCCATTTGTGTTGGTTCTTCTGGCTCTTTTGCCTTTCTATATAAACTTCAGAATCAGTTTATCAATATCCATTAAATAAGTTGTGGGGTTTTAATTGGCATTGAATTGAGTCTGTAGATCAACTTGGGAAAAACTGACATTTTGACAATATTGAGTCTTCCTATCTATAAAGATGGAATATCCTTCAGTTTATTTAGTAAATGAATCTTGTATAGATCTTGTATATATTTGTTAGATTTATACATAAGTATTTCATTTTGAGGGATGCTAAGGTAAATGCTAACGTGTTTTTTTAATTTCAAATTTCATGTGTTCATTGCTGGTACATATATAGGAAAGTGATTTACTTTTTGTATATTAACCTTGTGTCCTGCAACATTGCTTTGACTGCTTATTAGTTCCAGAAGTGTTTTTGTTGAGTCTATCAAATTTTCTGCATAGACAATCATGTCACCTGGGAACAAAGACAGTTTTATGTCTTCCTTCCCAATCTATATACTTTTTATTTCCTTTTCTTGCCTTATTGCATTACAAGAACTTCTTGTACAATGTTGAAAAAGAGTGGTGGGAGGGGATATCCTTAACTTGTGCCTGATATTAGTAGGAAAGCTTTGATTTTTCACCATTAAGTATGTTTCTAGTTTACTTTTTTTTAAAAAGATAGTCTTTATTAAGTTGTGAAAGTTCCATTTTATTGCTAGTTTACTGTGAGATTTTATTCATGAATGGATATTAGATTCTGTCAAGTGTTGTTTTTTTTTTTTTTGCATCTGTTCATATGATCTTGTAATTTTTCTTTCTGATACTGTCAATGTGATGGATTATATTACTTAAGTTTTGAATGTTACACCAGCCTTGCACACCTGTATTAGATCCCACTTAGTAAGGGTATATAAATCTTTCAAAAAAAATGTTTGTGGATTTGATATGCTAATATTTGGTTGACAATTTTTGCATCTATCCTCATAAGAGATAATAATCTGAGTTTTCTTTTCTTGTAATGACTTTGTCTGGTTTTGCAATTAGGGAAATGCCTCTGTCATTGAATGAATTAGGAAGTATTCCTTATGTTTCTACTCTTTGAAAGATTGTAGAGAATTGGTATAACTTAACCTTAAATGTTAGAATTCACCAATGAACTCATTTGGGTTTGGCTTCCTGTTTGGAAGGTTATTAATGATTTATGCAATCTTTAAAATAAATATAATCTGATTCAGATTGTCTATTCCTGTGTGAGTTCTTTCAAGAAATTGGTCCATTTTATCTAAGTTATCAATTTTGTGGGCATAGAGTTGTTCATAGCATTCCTTTCTTATCCTTTTATTGTTCATAGTATTTGTAGTGATGTCTTTCCTCTTTCATTTATGTTGTTAATAATGTGTGTCCTCTCTCTCTTTTTCTAGATAGCCTGGTTAGGAAATTTTCCATTTTACTGATTTTTTTTCAAAGGAACAGCTTTTGGTTTTGTTGATTTTCTCAATGGATTTCCTGTTTTAAGTTTCATTGATTTCTGCTCTAATTCTTGTTTCTTTTCTTCTGCTTACTTTGTATTTAATTTGCTCTGCTTTTTCTAGTTTTCTAAGTTAGCTTAGATTATTGATAATTTATCTTTATTCTTTTCTAATCTATGCATTTGATACTATGACTTCTCTAAACACTGTATTTTTTCCTGCATCCCACAAATTTTGGTAAGTTTTATATTTTCATTTTCATTTAGTTCAAATATTCCTTAGTTTCTTTTGAGAATTCTTCTCTGACTCATGTATTATTTAGAAGTGTGTTATTTATTCTCCATACTTTGGGGGATTTTCCAGATATCTTTCTATTATTGATTTCTAGTTTAATTCCATTGTGATCTGAGAGAGCAAAGCGTGGATGATTTCTGTTCTTTTAAATTTGTTAAGATGTGTTTAATGACCCACAAGGTAGTCTTTCTTGGTGAATGTTCCATGTGAGCTTTAGAAGAATGTATATTCTGCTTTTGTTGGATGTGGTCTATCGATGTCAGTTTTATCATCTGTAGTGGTATTATTGAGTTCAAATATGTCCTTACTGATTTTCTCCCTACTGTATCTGTCCATTTATTATACAGGGGTGTTGAAGTTTCCAGCTATAGTGTGGATGCATGTATTTCTCCTTGCTGTTCTATCAATTTTTGTTGCAGGTTGTTTGACTTCTTATATCTTCTTGGAGAATTGACCGCTTTATCATTAAATAATTCCCTTCCTCGTCCCTGATAACTTTTCTTCCTTTAAAGTTTGTTCTGGGGCGCCTGGGTGGCGCAGTCGGTTAAGCGTCCGACTTCAGCCAGGTCACGATCTCGCGGTCCGTGAGTTCGAGCCCCGCGTCGGGCTCTGGGCTGATGGCTCAGAGCCTGGAGCCTGTTTCTGATTCTGTGTCTCCCTCTCTCTCTGCCCCTCCCCCGTTCATGCTCTGTCTCTCTCTGTCCCAAAAATAAATAAACGTTGAAAAAAAAAAAATTAAAAAAAATAAATAAATAAAGTTTTTTCTGTCTATGGGGCGCCTGGGTGGCTCAGTCGGTTGAGCATCCATCTTCAGCTCAGGTCATGATCTTGCAGTCTGTGAGTTCGAGCCCTGCATCGGGCTCTGTTCTGACAGCTCAGAGCCTGGAGCCTGTTTCAGATTCTGTGTCTCCCTCTCTCTCTGCCCTTCCCCCACTCATGCTCTGTTTGTCTCTCTCTGTCAAAAATTAATAAACATTAAAAAGTTTGTTCTGTCTGAAGTTAATATGGTTATTCCTGTTTTCTTTTGATTATTGTTAGTTAATCAAAATGTTTTTTTTCCCTTTATTTACTTTTGGTCTATATGTGTCTTTATATTTAAAGTGGGTTTCTAGCAGACAATATAGAGTTGGTTTGTGTTTTTGAATTCACTCTGATAATCTCTGTCTTTTAACTGGTGCACTAAGACCTTTGACATTTAAAATGATATTGATATAGTTGGATTAATATCTACCATACTTCATACTGTTTTCTATTTATTACCCTTGGTTTTGTTCTTATTTTTGTCTTCTACCCTTTCTCTGTCTTTTGTAGTTGAGCATTTTATATGATTCTGCTTTCTCTCCTTTATTAGCATGTCAGTTATACTTTGTTTTTCTTTTTTAGTGATTACCCTAGAGTTTGTAATAGACATTTACAACTAATCCAAGTTCACTTTCATATAACACTAGACACATCACAGGTAATATTGTGTGTATCTTATAATAACAAAATAATCCATGTTCCTTTCTCTTGTCCCTTGTGTCATTGCTGTCATTCATTTCACTTATGTAAAAGCATACACGGGGCACCTGGATGGCTCAGTCAGTTAAGTGTCTGACTTTGGCTCAGGTCGTGATCTTGTGGTTCATGAGCTTGAGCCCCGCATCAGGCTCTGTGCTGACAGCCCAGAGCCTGGGGCCTGCTTCAGATTCTGTGTCTCCCTCTCTCTCTGTTCATCCCCTGCTTGGACTCTGTCTCTCTATCAAAAATTAATAAAAATTTAAAAAAATAATGAAATCATATATAAGTATACATATACATAAGAATAAATAAGTACATTGCTGCTATGATGAATTAAGAATAAGAAAAATTGGGGCACCTGGGTGGCTCAGTCAGTTGAGCGTCCGACTTCGGCTCAGGTCATGATCTCACAGCTTGTGAGTTCGAGCCCCGCATCGGGCTCTGTGCCGACAGCTCAGAGCCTAGAGCCTGCTTTGGATTCTCAGTCTCCCTCTCTCTCTACCCCTCCTCCACTCATGCTCTGTCTCTCTCTGTCTCAAAAATAAATAAACATTAAAAAAAATTTTTTTTAAAAGAATAAGAAAAATAAAAGTTTTTTTTTTACTTCCACTTATTCCTTCTTTGATGCTCTTCTCTTCTTTAAATAGATCCATGTTTATGACTGGTTTTCCTTCTCTCTAAAGAACTTCTTTAATATTTCTTATTAGGCAGGTGTACTAAATAGTATACTATATATACTATATATTGGCAACAAATTCCATCAATTTTTATTAGTCTGAGGAAATCTTTATTTCTTCTTCACTTTTAAAGGATAATTTTGCAGCATACAGAATTCTAGGTTGGTGTGTTTTTTTCTTACACTAAACACTTTGAATATTTCACCACACTCTCTTCTTGTTTGCTTGGTTTTTGAGGAAAAGTCAGATGTAGTTCTTATCTTTGTTCTTGTATAGGTAAGGTGTTTTTGCCCTCTGAATTTTTTCTTTATCTTTGATTTTCTTAGTTTGGTGATATGCCCAAGTGTGGTTTTGGGGGGCATTTATCTTGCTTGGTGTTTTCTGAGGTTCCTGGGTCTGTGCTTTAGTGTCTGACATTAATTTGGGAAATTCCCGGTCATTATTGTTTCCAATATTTCCTCTGTTCCTTCTCTTTTTCTTCTTCTGGTATTCCCAATATGCATGTGTTACACCTTTTGTAGTTGTCCCATAATACTTGGATATTATGTTCTGTTTTTTTAAGTCTTCTCTTTGATTTTTTAGATTTCAAAGATTTATTAATATATCCTCTAGCTCACAGATCCTTTTCTTAGCCACGTTGTCTACCAAGCCCAGTAAAGGCATGCTTTATTCTGTAACAGTGTTTCTGATCTCTGGCATTTCTTTTTGGTTCTTTCTTAGGATTTCCATCTTTCTGCCTACATTGCCCATCTGTTCTTGCATGCTCTCTACTTTATCCATTAGTGCCCTTAGTATATTAATCATAGTTGTTGTAAATTCACTGTCTGATAATTCCCACATTGCTGGCATATCTGTTCTGATGCTTGTTCTATCCCTTCAGATTGTGTTTTTTGCCTTTTGGTATGCCTTGTAATTTTTTCCTGATAGCCAGGCATGATTTACTGTGTAAAGGGAACTGCTGTCAACGGCCTTCAGTAATATGGTAGTGAGGGGTAGGGGAACAGGAAGCAATCTGTAGTCCTGTGATTAAGTCTCAGTCCTGTAGGGAGCCTCTGGACTGTGAACTTCATAAGATTCTCAGTTCTGCCTCTGCCCATCCCCACCCCCTCTGCCTCCAGCCCTTAGGTAAGACAGGATGGCTGGAGTAGATTGGAACTGGGTATTTCCCTTTGCCAGGCCAGTTAGTATCTAATAATACTTATGCAGCTAGCTCTGGTTAACTAGTTTCCCTGGAGAGCAAGGCCTTTTGTTAAGAGAACAGAGTGATCTGGCATATTCCTTTTGCCTTCCTCCTTCTGGAATCATAAGGGGATTTTTCTTTGATATTTGCTATGGAACCTGGTCAAGTTCCTAAAGGTAAATCTCACAATATTGTGGACACTGCACTATGACTGGGTTCTCCTGCAGTTTTTAACTCTTATAGTTATCCACAGTGAGTCTCCAGCAATTTTATCAATTACAGTTCAGGTTTTCTTACCCTCAATAACTATTCTTGAATAATAAGCTTAAACTGGAACTGCCCTAGGACTTATGACTAATTTTGAGAAAATAATTCATTTATATATGTTAAAAAATCAATGATTTTGATATAGATTTGAGTTAGCATAAAACTATGAGGCCATTCTCACTTCAATGTGTTTGTACATGTTTTTCCCCTGGCCAAAACAAATTACCCATTTTATTATTTTCTTTATGGTTAGATTACTTGGATTCTTCAAGATCCTTCTTTTTTATGGTGTTACCTACAGTTACTCTAGCCCATAATGATCTCTTTTGATACCATATAGCACTTATATTTTTAAACAAACCGTTTGGCAGTTGAGTATGTGCTGTCTTGTTGGGTGTTTTTTTTTTTTTTTTTTTTTTTTTTTTGGTGCTTGTTCTTCAGTCTTGCCTTTTTTGCATGTCAAAATCCTTGAGAACAGTAACTGTCTTTATTTTCCTTTGTAATACCCATGGGACCTAGCACAATGGTGGGTGCATGATAATAGGTGTTTGCTAATTTGCCCAGTGATTAGAATGTATGAAATGAATCACAAAGCTAAGGTTTTCATATTACATTCCATTTTGATTTTACCACCCTACAAAACCTGGGAATGTTTACACATCTCCTGAAATGCACTCAAGCTAATGTGTTGTTGTCCTGTATTGTAAATGATATCCATGCCAAGAAGGGATTGATATGGAACAGTATATCTCTTGCTGCCACTTCTGTTTTCTATTAACATTAAATGCATGTAGGCCTATAGATGGCTCTCTGCCATGAATTGCATCATTTACATTGGCTTTTAATATGCCTCCTGGCATTTCAGTTTCTGTTCTCAGCAGGCAGCCTCACTCACGCTGAATTTTCTAATATTTGTATCCAGATAAATGCTTAGAGAGCTGTGAAAGATATTCTTTCTTTGCTTCTACATGGTTTCAGATGAATGTCAGTGACACATTGGAAAGTGTATCATTCAGATATAATTTAAAATATTGAATCATCATAATTTCCTAGAATTTATATTCTGTTTCTTCTTTTAATGGACATGAGTTTTTATATTGAGTTTTGTTGCCCATATATGATTACTCCTGGGTTTTGTCATCGTCTGCCCTCAAAAGAGGAGGGTTTTTTTTCATCTGCTGCCAGCCAGCAGGCACCTGTGCCTGAGCTTAGAAAGGGGAGCAGAGAAACAGAGAGAGGGGAAAAATGGAAAATGCTTTACAACATTTTCTTTGCCCATGTTAGGGGTAGCGTATGGCAGAGAGGCTGGGAAGAAGGATAATGCATACTTAAAAGTGGTATTAGCTTCTAGTTAATCAAGGCTCAGAAGAGAAAAAAATTTACTTTGTAATAATTATACATTTTTGTGTCAATAATTATGTAGATGAGCTTAACAAATATTTTTAAAGCTTTTTTTCCCCTTCAGAACCCTTTGTGTTCAAGAGAGTCATACTGTACACAAGATAAGGATAAAAAAAATTACATTTTTTTTCACAAAGTACTTTTTTTTCACAATTTTTTATTAGTAAAATAATTGTTTTTTTTTCAGGGAACAAGACTTCCTTCATACTTAGAAACATGTTCATAAATATTATGGATCTTTTTAATATATTATGCAGCCATTAGAATAGTAGTTTTGAATTCTAAATTCTCTGTTGAAAAATATTTGAATGATTAGTTTATACATTCTGCTTTATTGGTATATTAGTGGAGATCCCCTGGTAATTGCTCAGGAAAGAGCAATCAAACAGCAACTCCTATCACTATATGAGTTTTAATCCTATTATTTATCTAATTTAGAATTATTTTTTTTAGAAATTAAAAAACTTAAAAATGGGACATAATTATTGTGCTGGGATCAGGGTAATCCTTCTGCTGCCGCTCCGCCCCCCGTCCTTCCCCAACTGTCTGCCATTTGTAAAAATCCTATAGACAAAGATTTAGGTTAACTCATTCATTCATTCATTTATTCATGAATGACTACCATTTTCTAATTTTTTCCAGATGGTATATCTTGAGAAGGACATTTGAATGTTCATTTGTATGTGTTTTGCATCATTCTGTTATTATTTTGACAATCTCAAGAGAGTAGTTTAGTCCAAATTCTATCATTAACATGCAAATAAAGTTGTGATGACAATAAACATGATGATATAATCAGGGAATGGAAAGAATGTCCCTGTTTTCAATATGTAATTCTGTCAAGTGTGTGGTCACAGTTAACATACCTCTTCGCTATGTCTAATGAAACTATCTAGTTTAATGTGACTGCATAAGAGATGGTCAAAGAAGGTGGGAGAGTTAGGAGTGGGAACAGGATCTGGATAGGGAAGAAACAAAAAAAGTAAAACAAAGCAGTTGGTCAACACTTCTGTTAAAAAGCAAATGTACAGTAGGGAAACATGGTAGTATTTATGACCAATCTAAACAGCAGGATATCTCCAGACTCAAGCTTAGACTGGAAGTGTAGCATTGCCAAGTAGAAGAGCTAAGGCCAAATTCACAACACTCTCTCACTAAGCCATTCATAGCTCTGTGATTTAAGTTTTCCTTATCCTTTTGTTAATAACTGTGTTTTTGCGAAATAATTTTGTGAAATGAAGTTAATGCTCTTCTAATATTAAACCAGAAGATTTTGGAGAGGCACAGAATGAGAAACAAAAATTAAAGATTGAAAATGCCTGGTAAGAATGTCCAGCAAATTTGAGGGGCTGCTAATCCAAGGAAAGAGAATGGCTTAAGTTTGTTTCCTTTTTCTCTAACCTTTTGCTTTTAGCCTGTCTTTATTTTTGTAAATTGTGTCTGTGAAAAGCAGCATTTTCTGGGAATATTTATCACCATTGTTCTGTGTTAGATTTTGTCCAATGTTCTTAGATCTCTCTCACCAGCATTGCAGTCCAAACACAAGCCTGTCTTTTTTTTCTTTAACTTAATGTAAAACTAATTAGAGCATGAGCTGAAAACATATTATGTTTATGCCTTTGAAAATTAACTTTAGCGTAACCTGTTTTATAGCTCTTATTTTCTAAAAAGGAAAGTTTTATTTTCTTGTAAATGCTAAATCATAGACTTCTTTTTAATTTTATTTTCTTTGGCTAGACATTTTATTCATTCATATCTTTGTATCTAGAAGAATAGGTTATAATTTTCTCCATTTCCTATCCTCTTTTAAAGGGAAGAAGAGTTGGCTATTGAAGTAAAACTCAAAATTGTCAGCGAGCTATAAGCCAGTCATTTAGTACCTCATTTACACTATTATATTGGCCTGGCATTTTATGCGATGAGGGAAGGAAGACTACAATTAGAGGGCTTTCTAGGGTTGATAAGAATTATACTAAAAAAATTATATTTCACATAATTATAAACCTGTCTTGTTTGTCGCAGTGGAAAATATATGAACAACAACCACCACCCCCGTGCCTCTTTCCTCCAATGCTTTTCTTTCTTTTACACAAATCTGAAGTCAGTTTGGAGGCGGCTAGAAGAAGATGAAAGCGATTTGCTGTGGAAGCTAGAATATTAAGTGCTTTGGCAAGCATTTAGATTTCTCTCTCAGGAAGAAAGGAGTAGCATGCCAAATTCTTACCATGCAGAAGGACAGAGACTAACTAGGATTGATTCTGAAAACATTTTATGCCCATGACAACAAATGTCTGTGGAAATTACCACTGAGCTCTTTCCCTCTGTCAACCTCTGGGTTTCACAAGGGGATTTTAAAAAGACGTACTTTTGGAAATACGTGTAAATTTAACCTTGTGCTTAACTTTTTTTCATGTGCATAACTTTTGTGGTTCTTAGCTGTTGCTCACTTTCCTTTTTTGGTAATGCCATTTCCCACTCATTAGTTCCTGTCAATTGTTAGTAAGTATTAATTTAATTAAAGCAGAATGCAAAGTACAGTATGCAAAAAAAAAATCCATTTTCTAAAATGATATGCAAAGCACCAATCAAAAGTACAAAATCAGAGCAAAGTACAGTCCACTATATATTAGTAGCAGGATAAGAGCCAGGCTGCGTGGGTTCAAATCCCAGCTTGGTCACTTGCTGGTTGTGTGCCCTATTGCAGCTTTGCTTATCTCTCTGCCTCTCCATTTCCTTATCTGTCAAGTGGGGCTGATAGTGGATCTACCTCATAGGAGTATTGTGATGTTTGAATATGATAGCTAATGGGAACTTTAAGTGCAATATCTGGCACTTGGTAAGTGCTCAGTAGTGTCCTTTATTATTTGTTTTTATTTTTATCCTTATTAAGAATATTTACCTTACTGTAGGAAAATATGATTTTGAAAAATAAACATTTTGATATCAATAATATGCCCGCATTTAAAGCAGCATGCTGAACTAACTCATTTACTTGAATGCCAAAATGAAGAGAAGTGAAATCTGAGAAGTTATAACATAACTGGCCCAATATATAATCTGTGACCTCACCATTCAGATGTTTGCCAAGAGCAATCCAAATTAGTAAATATCTAAATGATACAATATTTTATAAGTGCTCAGTTTTAATTCATTTGAGTACATGTAACTGATAAAAGCAGGACAACAAAGTACTGTGTGATTTCATTGATGAGCTTTAGTAATCCCCCAAACCTAATGTTACAATTTCTACTTATTTCTAAATACGAGCAGTTCATATTTAAGTATTTTTTCTGAAGTTTAAAAGCAGGTATTATGTTAATATTTCCATCTTAAATAATGCAGACAAACTTCAGCCCAGCCTTTTGTTCCAACTATCAGAAATTCCCTGTTTATTTGGAATCAAATTGTAATTTAGCATTACATTTACAGAGCAACTCTAAGGCCTCTCTGCTGTTAATTGAGATCAGCACTGTGAGATTACTCCAAAGTGACACTCTGCCAGCCTTACTTGACAGAAGGGTGGGTGAGAAAAGAGGCTGCAACTTGGGTATAGGTGGCTATTTTTTAACAGCCATGCTTCTTTTTAACAGAGAGGATTAAAGTGTTTATGGGAAGCCAGAGAAGCAATTTTCTGTTTGTTTGCACTGTTAGACTCCAGAAGAATTTTAATTTGGGGAAACGCAATCCAAGATTACTTAAGCGTGAGAGAAAAGTATACACATTTTCCTCTTGAGGTTACATGATTCCATACTTAATAAATTATTAGTACTATAGGGAAGGCCCAATACTGTCTCATTTCTGGACAGAGTGGAAGAATTGAAGGGATTATGAACTTTTTAATCTAAATAAGGGAGAGAAAGGCTTAATGGGCTAGTGAGGGAGAAGCATAAGGTGATTTTTTTATGGCATGCAACATAAGATTGGGTGTCAGTGAGGATCATCTAAGGGGCCAGGTTATCATGTCAGTGAACAGTTAAAATAAATGGTATTTGTCACCTCCCTGAACTCAACTGAGCTTGGCTCAGTTTCTTAAGACAAATATATAGCTCACTAGAAGGGGGTGGGACCTATCCATTGGCTATATCAGGGGCTAGGGAAGACAACCTTAGCCTTATTATGCACTGTATAGGTCTTCCACTGCCACATACACACCCTCCTGGAATTTCTAGGAGGGTTGATGTATCTGGATATGCACTTGACGAGAGAAGTTCAAGGCAAAGTACTAATAGCTACTAGCTTGCCCCAACAAATAGCAGGGCTCATGCTGATAAATCCAAAAGTCTGATCACTCAGTCAGTGATAGAGAAGCTGAATTGCCAAATTGTGGTCCTGGCCTGGAAAGAGGATCATTAAGGAGCTAGTCTTAAGTGAGGTTACCAATAAATAGAAGACAAGATTACAAGAAAGTGAGATACAAGCCTATTTATTAAAGGAGGATAAAGGAATGAGCAAGAATGAATAGGTGTGGAGAGGTGGGCAGGGCTGTTGAACTTAGGTCTGAAGTCAGAATTGGTCCTAACAAGCAGGAAAGAAGGGAAGAGAAGGAAAAAGGCATGAAGGCAGGAGGTTGAGACTCTTAAGTGGGGAAATCATATGGCAGCAGCTGTGATCACAATAAAATAAAAGCTGACTGATGTTATCAATCAACAAGACCATGTATAAATTGAGCTTTATAGGAGAAATAAGATACTGGAGAGGAGGGGGAGGTTGAATGAAACAAATATACACCTATGTCTCAGTGGCATTTTCTTAGGTAATTTCTGGTAGAGCCATCTTTCAAAAATGCAAATCTGACTCCTGCTTCAAATCCTCTAGGGGCCCCATAGTACTGAGGGAAAAGTGCAAATTCCATAACATGGTTCACATGATCTTTAATTTGCCTTCAATTCTTGTCACTCCATGTGAACCACTAAGAATTAACCAGAATATGCCATCTTCTCTCAAACTTCTGTGCTTTGGCTAATGACCTTCTGGAACTCCTTGCTTGTTATGCCTTCCCTGCTTCACACTGACCCAAACTCATCCTTTACCACTCAGCTTTCTTGACCAACTTCCTATGAGCTCACATAAAACTCTGTGCATGCCTGCTGTTATAGTACTTAACCTTTAGTGCTGGTTGACCAACCAACCAGTCTTCTGCATTAACTGAAATTCTTCAGTGAATGAATAAATGTATGACTCAGATGAAACTTTGAGTGGAGAGAATTATTGCTAAGATTTAGTCCAGTTTGATGGTTAGTTTGTTTGAAGTACCTCAGACCTACTAATGATAGCTTCCTATTTACAGTGAAGGAGCCATCCAAAAACTTATAAGATATCTTCCTTAGCTGGCTTCTGTTTCTCAATAGAGCCTTTTGTAGGATACTGGTGCCTTACAAGGTCAGGATATATAGGAGAATCTCTGCTATTGAGGGCCTCTGGAATTCTAGTTATGACTTTGCTGTCATGGGAAGTTTTAGGTTCTATATTTTGGAGAGTAGAGAAACCTAAAAGAAATACCATTTCTGTCTTTAAGATCCTGGTGGAGAAATGGCACTGGAAAGATCTTTCCTAGCTATAATTTTTATCCCTGGCTTTTAAAGTCCATGGTGTAGGCTATTTGGCAAATATCTGAAGATCAAATAGGTCAGACTCTTTGCTTGTTTGGCCTTTTGACAAACTGTGAGTATAAGAAAACACTGCTCTCATTAGCTCCCTTCATGTGTCTTTTAGATTGGCCTTACTGATCTTTAAGAAGGAAAATGCTAACATTCACTTTTACCAAGATGAGAGGAACAGCATCTTTAGGTATGCTACTATCAATCTTCTCCCATAGTCAAAGAAAATGTCTGAGTCTGGGGTAGAAAATTGGTTTGGGGTTAGTTAACATGCCCCAACTACCCCTTCCAGGGTGGGCAAAGGATCAGGTACATTGGGATGTCCAAGGAGTCTTCCAAGTTGAAAACAGTGGGCCAAGGGGGAACTGAGAGGGACAGAAGTAAAAGGTTAGGAGCTGGAAACCAGTTTGATGATTCAAGTAAGTTTGTAGGGCAGAACTTGAGACAACGCCTGAAATTGTGTGAGAAGGAGTCTTTGATGGAGCCAGCTCCATTCTGGACAGGAGTCCCCATAAAGGGAACAGCTCATTTGGCCAGGTAGAGCCTCTGCAAGATTCACTAGGAAAAGAGGAACCTCTATTCTTGTTGGAAGTACCTGCCATCTGCTCAGCTTTCTGCCTTCTGCTGATACTTTCTGATACCATATTGAAATGAACACCACTTTAAATAAAAGTAATTACATAGAATGATTATAAGGTTAATACTAAAAATAGAACATTGCTCCTCAAAGTGTGTTCCAAGGGATTTGTAAGAAATGTTATTGAAAAACTATCCTATGGTCAAATTTTAAGTTTGGAACATACTCATCTATCTTCTCTTGGTGATTCACTTTACATATTAGCACAGTAAAAACCCTAAGAAGTTTTACAGTATAAAAAACCTGTTATTTCCAATTTTATTTTACTATGAAACCATTTTTTGGAGTGCGCTAGGGCTTACTGTGGAACATAGTTTGACAACACTAAAATAAGGGTTAATAAAACATTTGATATGAAAAAGAAACTGTTAAAAATCAGGCAAAAATCCCTTAACTGGGACCAAAAGGAAATTGAGAAACTGGAGCTAGGATTCCCCAAAAGGTTTATATGAGAAAACACCTGTAACTTACGTTGCATTGGACCTTTTGCACGATTGGTGCTGGGTCATTTATTGCTGCTGTTGTCTTTTGCTGTTGTTGTTTGTTGTTTGTTTGTTGTTGTTTAATGGGAAATGAGATAGAAAAGGTTTATTCTTGCCAGTTTTGTGAGAGACAAGTTGCTGTCGATAGGGTAGGTATCAGTCAATCTTTAAACTAAGGATCCCACTGCAACTTTGGAGCGAACAGTCATGATTTCTCCTTGCCTTCAAGTCTTAGTATCTTGGTAGCTGTCAGTATAAATTCTGATTTTTCTCTATGGTTTTACCATTCTCTTTCTTTTTCTGTTTCTCTGTCTCTGCCTCTGTCTCTCTCTGTATATTTTTTTATTATGCAAAATAAAAATGGAATTCATTTAATTTATAGAATTCCCCAAGTAAATGGTAGGCAACCAACTTATGTAATTTTCAGAGAAAAAATATTTGAGGTAGCCAAAGCTCATTTGGATGGGCTTTAAATGGCTTATAAAAACATCTAAAATCCATCTAGTGAATCTCTGGAATTAGAATTTAGAATGGCAAACTTAAATGCCTATGGGGCAAAGCAGGTATCCAAAACTCACTGATTGTGAGTTTGTTTCAGCGAGTGAAACAGGCTAGGTGTGAACTACAGGAAACCAGAAAATGCATGCTCATTAAAGGAGACAGCAGGTATAAGAGATTGTTTTTGGGGGGGGGGGGGGGGGATGTGGGCCTGTTGTTTCTGAATTACTTGATTTTTATTTTTATTTTTTTATTTTTTATTTTTTTAACGTTTATTTATTTTTGAGACAGAGAGAGACAGAGCATGAACGGGCGAGGGTCAGAGAGAGAGGGAGACACAGAATCTGAAACAGGCTCCAGGCTCTGAGCAGTCAGCACAGAGCCCTACACGGGGCTCAAACTCACCTACCGCGAGATCGTGACCTGAGCCGAAGTCGGACGCTTAACCGACTGAGCCACCCAGGTGCCCCTGAATTACTTGATTTTTAAAGAAAAGTAGGTAATCTGGATCTTTATGTAAAATCCCTGAAATTTTAAATGGTGGTACTCATGAAAAGTCAAGTCAAAGAGTGTTCACGGACTGATTTGCAGCTTCAAAACTGGACAAATGTAAGACTGCACACAGAGGAACCTGAGTGAGTCATCATACCAGCTCGGCTCTGGGTCCTGCTTATCACTGAACCCCTACCAAGAAATAGTATCATGATTCTCATGTCACCCTCTAACAGAGGTGTTTTCTGTGACCCCTATAAACATCTGCTTTAAATTAATTTGAGAGCACAGTGCCATTATTTGATGATTTACAAAAGTCACATTACCTTTCCTAAGGCATTGCAATTAGAAACGTTCAGTGTACGCGTATAGGATTTGAGTTAGAAAATATTTAGTAAAACACCGATAGCAGAAAAAAATGTCCAAAAATAAAATAGGTTTCTTAACTGTAAGAATATTTGGCTTTAATATTTTTATGTGTTTTAACAATTTGTAGTTGGAGAAAATTTCATAGCTTTATTTCCTCAGAATATGGCAGGCAATAAGTTGAATTTTGAACAAATATTACTACATTTCTTTTTCTTATTCTCTTTGAATAGTAAAATGAAGTGTATGTAATATCTTGTCAGAAAGATTCTTTGGGCGTTTTTAAATGTCACTACAGGGGCGCCTGGGTGGCGCAGTCGGTTAAGCGTCCGACTTCAGCCAGGTCACGATCTCGCGGTCCGTGAGTTCGAGCCCCGCGTCAGGCTCTGGGCTGATGGCTCAGAACCTGGAGCCTGTTTCCGATTCTGTGTCTCCCTCTCTCTCTGCCCCTCCCCCGTTCATGCTCTGTCTCTCTCTGTCCCAAAAATAAATAAACGTTGAAAAAAAAAATTAAAAAAAAAAAAATAAATGTCACTACAGTATTAATGAAACTCTTTGAATGGTCTTTCATTTGGAAGTAGCCATAATAACTCATAGTTTTTTCTGTAATTATTAAACTTTTTGTTTATTTATTTATTTTGAAAGAGAGGGAGAGAGAGAGAGTCGAGGAAGGAAGAGAGAGAGGAAAAGAGAGAGAATCCCAAGCAGGCTCCAGGCTGTCAGCACATAGCCTGATGCGGGGCTCCATGAACCACAACATCGTGACCTGAGCTGAAGTTGGACACGAGCGACTGAGCCACCCAGGCGCCCCTAAGTATTTTGAAAAGGACTTCCTAATAAATTTTCTTTTCTTCCCTCCATTACATCTGGGCAGCCTCTTCCCTCTTTTATTCTTCTTTTCCTCCTTGCCAGTTTTCAACAGTACTCCTGATCAGTCAGAGCATTCTCTAATCTTCATATTTTCAAGGACACACAAAGAGAAGCTGGTTACTTTCCTCTCTGCCTTCTCTCACTGCCTTCTTCCTTTAATCATCTGCATCACACTGTAATGTAGCTCTTCACTTTTATTCTCTCCCACATCTAATTCAGAGTCACCAGAAGACAGATACTATTCCTTTATTTCCCAATCTTTAATGGTGCTGGGTGTGGTACCATGTACATAGTGGGCATGTCATACATATTTTTGAGTGAATGGTTTCTATTTTTGTTTTTCCTCTCTAGTGTAATTACAGTTTTATCACAAGATTAAAAAATAGTGACCTGAAGCTATCACATATACTCTTTTCCTTTGATTGAACCAGATTTACTTTTGCTTCAAACCTAAAAATGGGAAGAAAGGAAGCCTCAAATTTTAATGATTCTTTGAATATCTTACAATTCTATGCATTATTTCTAGAAGCTCACATATAGCTCTCTTGAACCTTTTTAAAGAACAGATGTATAAGTTAGTGTTTAAAACAACTAATCTAATGACATTTTGGGGTGCATTAGTAAATGGGCTATCATATTGGGTTTCAAGTGCACTAATTTTTTATTGCTTCAAACATTAATTTATAAATTATTTGCTATTATCTATTTTTTTCACAGAAATTAAGTCTCTTATTTTTACTGTGCACATTATGGAATATTTGAAAAGTAGAAAGTTTGATGAAAAAGATTGCCTTTAATGTCACTTTCTGAGATAACTGATATTTACTTTTTGGTGTCAGTCTCTTCTTTATAAAAAAAAATTTTTTTTTAAGTTTATTTATTTATTTTGAGAGAGAAAGAGAGAGAGAGCACAAGCAGGGGAGGATTAGAGAGAAGGAGAGAGAATCCAGAGCAGGCTCTGCACCATCAGCACAGCACCCGACTCAGGACTTAAACTCATTAACAGTGAGATCATGACCTGAGCCGAGATCAAGAGTTGGACGTTTAACCAACTGCACTACTCAGGCACCCTCCAGTCTCTTCTTTTAAAATGTATTCATTTTAGGGGCACCTGGGTGGCTCAGTCCGTTAAGTGTCCAACTTCAGCTCAGGTCATGATCTTGTATTCTGTGAGTGGTCTATGAGTTCGAGCCCCATGTCGACTCAGTGCTGACAGCTCAGAGCCTGGAGCCTGCTTCTGTGTCTCCCTCTCTCCCTCTGCCCCTCCTCCTGCCCTCTTTCTCAAAAATAAATAAACGTTAAAAAAATTTTCACATGTGTTCATTTTATTACCCTAAGAGCCTCAAAAATCACATTTTAAAAAGTATTTTTAATGAGAAAAAGAGATTAGAAGCTGTTTCACAATCAAAATAAGTTACGTTTTCTATAAGAATGTTAATAAAAAAAATTTTTTTTTTAAAGAATAATCCTAGATAGCTATTTTACCACTACAGGGTAAAAGGAATAAAAATACATGTAGTTTAGCTAAAAGGGCAAGCGTATATCCAAAATATCACTGAGGAGTTCCTGAACAACATGTAAGACTGTACTAAAATTGGGTTTCTAGAAATTATTACACATGTCGTAACCACCAAGAGTAAAAACACAGACCCAAGGTCAGCTGAGCAGGGAGCCCCTTACACGGGATAGCTAATGTTCTCACATTTGGAGAACAATGGCTTTTGTCCCTTTACTTAAGGTGCTAGCACTTTCACAGAGATCAGCTTTTCACTAACAACAGTGCAGTCTTTAGAATGCAGATCATGTTCCCTATTAACCTATTGAACGATATCTAGCTTATATTCATAAAAATTTTACTCAGAATATTGCTTTTCTCCGAATTGCCTATTTATTGTCATGAGCTTATTTCACTAAATGTTTTCCATTTTTTAAGGATTATTAGAAAGCATTATATCTTCAAACTAACCTTAGAGGTTAATTTTAAGTTTGCTGTATGATGGATCCTGGGTCATACACTGTTAGTTAAAACTCTTAATTGTAAGTGACTAAAATCTAGCTTGAACTAGCTTGGACACAAAATTTAAAAAATTTAATGGATCGCAGATTTCAAAGAAAAAATTGAACCATGGGAGGTCTATGAAGCTAGGCCTCAGGAATAACCTGAACAAAGGACATGACCACCCCTAAGATTTTCTTTTTGTCTGTCATCTTCGCTTTTCATTGCATACTGGCTTTATTCTCTTTTTTAAAATTTTTTTTTTTTCAACGTTTATTTATTTTTGGGACAGAGAGAGACAGAGCATGAACGGGGGAGGGGCAGAGAGAGAGGGAGACACAGAATCGGAAACAGGCTCCAGGCTCCGAGCCATCAGCCCAGAGCCTGACGCGGGGCTCGAACTCACGGACCGCGAGATCGTGACCTGGCTGAAGTCGGACGCTTAACCGACTGCGCCACCCAGGCGCCCCTGGCTTTATTCTCTTAAGCTGCAGATTTACTTTCTCCTTTTAGAAGGAAAAGCAGTTGCCTACAATGCCTAAATTTTAGTTCCTAGATCTACTGCCACCTGAGAAGAACTGCCTGCTCTTTTCTCTTGTTGAAAGGGGAAAAAAAATCCTAGAGAAGAGCTCTGGTTGACCTAGTTTGGGGCAGGTGTTTCATCCACTGAGCCAGTGGAGTTTGAGTCCTAGAACATGGAAACTTCTGTGGCAGTAGTCATATGAATGGTTGGATCTTTAAGGTTCGGGTGGAAAAAATAATTCTTTGCATAAAGAGTTGATGATTTCACATAAAGGGAATCGTACTGGGTGGACAAAACAGTAGCTAACCATTACATGAAAAAGAATATCCAAGGATTTTATATGCTTTCCATTCTTTAGAGTTAATCAAAAGAATATTCATCAATGCCTTCTATGTTACCAAAACTGGGACAGAACAATTAGGGAAGTAAGAATCGTAAATTCTTGCACTAGAGAATAAATAATGTAATTGTTAAGAGTACTTTGGGGCACCTGGGTGGCTCAGTCGGTTAAGCGTCAAACTCCTGATTTTGGCTCAGGTCATGGTCTCACGGTTTTTTGAGTTCAAGTGTTGGACTCTGCTGAAGGTGCAGAGCCTGCTGGGGAATTCTCTCTCTCCCTCTCTCTTTGTCCCTCCCTTGCTTACATTCTCTGTGTCTCTCTCAAAATAAATAAATAAATAACTTAACAAAAGTTAAAAGGTAACTTAGAATGATGGTAGCAATATTTAAAACAGTTTTTTTTATAACAATGTGATTTTATTAAGAGCACTTTAAAACAATGGAAATTTCCATTTTTCTCCAAATTATCTTCCATCTATCCCCTTGCCTTCAAGGAAAATACAGCAAAACTTTCACCTCCATTTTGTGAAAATATACATCAAACCTACAATACAGAATTATGTGTTTGGTTATTTAAGTCAAGGTTAAGATTTTTAACTTCTGTTTCTGTACTAGTAAAGCTTAAGGGTATCATATTTAGTCAAAGGAAGATCTATTTAGTAGATTCTCTACATTAAAGAAACCAGGGGAATTTTTTGATTACTGATTCAATTTCACTGCTGGTGTTCAGTCTGTTCAAATTTTCTATTTCTTCCTGCTTCAGTTTTGGGAGGTTATATGTTCTAGGTACTTATCCATTAAAAAAATTAAAGAGACCCAGGGAAAAATCAGGGACTGAATAAAGCTCAAATGAGACCAATTAAATGAAGTTCATTTAAAAAGCAGTGTTGATTCAGTCCAATGGAAAGTACCATTCTCATATTGTTGGGAAAGGGTGGGGAGAGACAGAGGAGAGAGGAGAGAGAAAGAGGTGAGGGAATGAATATGAATGTGTGGTATCAAAGTCAAGACAATGGCTTACCATTGTTCGACTTTTGAGACCTCTACATGTTAGAACCTTCCGTCAATAGGGCAATCACTGTTTAGAAGGAGTCAAACTATTAAGGAGTACATTTGTTAACAATACACTGAAAGTACATTGATACTGTATACAATAATGACTGGGATAAAATTAACTACCTCAGAAAAGGATATGTTTTAATAACTAAGCTAGAACTTTTGTAGGAAGATATAAATAAGTATCATAATAATTTTACAAATAAAAGCAATAGGATATCACTCAAAAGGAAATTGTTTGCATTCACAAATAATTTTGTTATAAATATTGCTATTATTCTATGCACTTGTATGTTAGTGACATTTCTGGTCCTGGGCATTCTCCAGTTGACATTTTTCAAGTTGCCATACTCCTGATAATAGGTAAAGAAGTTTGGTTTCTATCTCCAGAGTTTCACAAAGTGCTTATGACTTTTCTCTGCAAAATAAGAATTCTTTCTGGTTTTATTGAGTCCTGAATGATTTATCTACCTATATATTTGGGCTTCCCACCTCACACTCCCTACTTTCTTGAAAGGTAATTTAATTTTCTGGATGCATTTAGGCAGTGGTTAATTCCAGAGAAGCCACATTTTGTGATTGGCAGTTAGTTGCATGTTAATTTCTGAAATCTGTTTCCCAAGAATTCTTGAAGCACTAACTTGTTTTGATTGATTTCTTCGTTGCAGTCCTAATTTACCCCTTGATAATTGGATGCCTTTGCCTGCCATGATAGGCCACAGTCCTGAAAATCTGCCACCTAATTTCTGTGGACCCTGAACTTCCACCTATCATCTTAGATTGCTATAAAACCAGTTTGAAGGAAAGACTAAAAATAAAGGAATCTTTAGAGCCAGGAGCTGGACATAAAAGAATATAGGTTACGGGTGGTAGAATCCCTAGGGATATGATTAGCTTCCTTATTGTGTTCTCTGAAGTGTTTGATTATAGACTGGAGGGAAGCTAAAGGGGTGTTTTTAAAGTATTTTCAATTTAAGAATATTTTCATTATGAGTAATATTAGTAGATGATCCGAATGAAAATAATTAAGAGACTATAATACCTTTCCCAACTTTGTTTTACAACTCTGTGATTCTCACATGATTCATTTTAATCAAGTTAGCTAAGAGAAAAGCTGGGAAGTATGTAAGAGTAATAAATGTGTTGTTCTCACGGGTGCATTGGCAAGAGGTTTATAATACAAATCATCTAACTTCCAGCACAGGACTCTCTCCACTAGAACATGCTGTTAGTCCCTATTTTCAGGAACACCCTCTCGCTAGACAACAACATGTCCTCATATCAACATAGTATTCAACTTTAATGCAGAATTATGACCGTTAGAGAAAAATATGTGCTTGCACAGTACATACTTTATTGCAATATTATGTGAATTGTTTATTTCATAAAGTTGATAAAATATGTAAAAGTGAACATTAGTGCCTTTCCAGGCATGACATTTATAACCTTATCAGTTTGATTTGAAAGAAGTGAAGTCAACTTACACAGCCAGAACAGATTGAAATAATGTGGCTTAACTTCTCAAGGAGTATTAAAGGGCTTGAGATGCTATTTATATGTAACATTCAGCTGGGGAGTGTATTAAAAGAATTAAAGTTGGAAAGTGTTTTCATGTGTATTTTTTTAAATTATGAAAAGGAAAATAATTTGTAAAAATACAAGCTTCGAATTCTTTTCTGGGTAAATCTTAATAGTTGGAGTGGGCTATAATTAAGGAATGTTTAATAAAAAAGCCATTTAATCCAGCAGTATAAACTTAACTTTTCTTTAAGTGTAGCTTAAATTTTCTTCTAATATTTCTGGAGTTTTCCTCATTTATCAATCTCTATATGCTTACATACAAGTAATAAGCTGTCTAGGTGTTTAATTTTAAGTTTATTGTCATAAATTTTTATTGAAGTATAATATAGAGAAGAATGCATAAATATGTACAGCTAAATTAAATTTCACACAGTGAATTTCCTATGTAATCAGCACCCAGATCATGAAACAGAGTACAACATCCTTCCAGAAGCTCTCTTTACCTCTTTTATTATCACCCATCCAGAGGAATTTACTTACTATCTTGGCTTATAACACCATAGATTAATGTTGCCTTTTTTTGAACTTTATGTAAATGGAATCATATACTGTATATTCTCTTGTCTGGTTTCCTGATGTTTGTGAGATGCGTCTATGTTGTTTTGGGTGGCAGCTTTTTGTTCATTCCTGTTGCTCTTCAGTTTTCCATGGTCTGAATATGCCACAGTGGATTTATCTACTCTGCTATGGATGGGCATTTGGGCTGTTTTCAATTCAGGGCTATTATAATCAGCAGTGCCATGAGCATTCATGTGCATGTCTTTGGTGAATATATGAGCACATTTCTGTTGGATATGTACTAGGTATGGAAGTTCTGGGTCTTGGCCTTATACATATGGCCTGGTTTATAGATCCAATTATTTATTCAAAGTAGTTGTGTTAATTTGCATTCCTACTAGGCATGTTTGAAAACTTTTACTCATCTGTAAATTACAGCTTTTCTTTTTTCTCGATAATTGGTCTTGGTATTCTTTCTATGCCAGGACATAGAGATCTATTTCATTCTTTTTTTATTTTTTGTATAGTATTGCATAGGAATATAGGTTGTTTAAAGTCCCTGTACTATTGACCATGAAGGTTTTTTCCTTTTATTTTTGCTATTAAAAATATTTTATAACCTCCAAAATTTAAGATGCACCCACCTTTTTTTTTTATGTTTATTTTTGAGAGAGAGAGAGAGAGACAGCACATGTGTGGGGAAGGGGCAGAGAGGAAGGCAGTCACAGAATCCGAGGCAGGCTCCAGGCTCTGAGCTGTCAGCACAGAGCTGAAGTCAGACACTTAACCGATTGAGACGCCCTGGTGCCCCTAAAAAGCACTCACCTTTTTACATAATTTATACTACAGATATATTTGACATGTACAAATTACTCATTGTATATGTACAAGTGATTTTTAAGAACTTTTTATTTTGAAATAATTTTAGACTTATAGAAAGTTGCAAAAAATAAAAAATAGTACAGTTTCCATATGCCTAGCTTCTCCTGATGTTAACACCTTACATAACTATGGACAGTTAAAAAAAACCAAAAAACTAAGAAATTAACATTGGTATTGTATCAATTTTTCCACTAGCATCTTCTTTTCCAGTTCAGGCTTCAATCTTGAATCACACATTGCATTTAGAGCTTATACTGTCCTAGTCTTCTTTGGTCTGTGACAGTTCCTTAATCTTAGCCTTTCATGACCCAAGGCTTTTCAAGAGTACTGTTCAGTTATTTGTAGAATATCCCTTAATTTGGGTTTGTCTGATGTTTACTCATAATTATGTTGAGATTATTCTTTTTTCGCAAGAATACCACAGAAGTGATATGTCCTTATTAGTGTATCATGATGTTAATATGTCTTCTTACAGATGATGTTTACCTTGATCACTTGGCTAAGGTGGGGTTTGCCAGGTTCCTCCATTGTAAAACTATTTTTCCCTTTGCAATTATACATATTTTGTTGTAAATACTTTTCTTATTCCTTCTACATTTATTAATTGGAATTTCTTTGTGAGGGAAGGACTGTTCCTTCTCTTCCATTTATTTATTCAGTTACTTATTAGTATCAGTATGTAATCATTCATTTTTATTTTGTGGGTTATACTCAAATACTATAGTTATTCTTTTTGTTTATCAGCGGTTCCAGTTTTGGTTATTAGGAGTTGTCAGGTGGCACCTGTGCCCTTTCAACGTGTCCTATCTTCCTTGAGCTCTTCCTTACTTTCTGGCACCACAAAATATTCTAGGCTCACCTTAGATTTTACCTGCCTCACCCCTGGAATCAACCAGTTCTCTAAGATGCTTTGGTTTATTTTATTGGAAAATAGTATTTAGAAACCAAGATGTAAGAATTGGGTGTGCTCATTGCTACTGGGGTACCCTTATTTCTGAGAATAGATTTTTTTTTGTCATTTATACTTTCTCTTAGATCATGACATTCAGAATGCCCATTCATTGTTATTTTTTTAATAAGTGCATTATCATTTGTTTCTAAATAGTTGATAATTTTTATTTTTACTTCCTTTTTGACTCAAAGTTCATTAGATGTATGTTTAAGTTTCCATATATGTAGATTTTTAGTGCACTTTTTGTTGTAAATGTTTTGTGTTATTTTACTGTAGACAATGAATGTGGGTATATGATTTTCTTTTTAAGAACATATTAAAATTTTGCAATGCCTATGAAAATATCACCAGTATTCTTCACAGAGCTAGAACAGGCAATCCTAAAATTTGTATGGAACCAGAAAAGACCATGAATAGCCAAAGCAATGGTGAAAAAGAAAACCAAAGGCATCACAATCCTGGATTTCAAGCTGTATTACAAAGCTGTAATCATCAAGACAGTATGGTACTGGCACAAAAACAGACACTTAGATCAATGGAACAGAATAGGAAACTTAGAAATGGACCCACAAATGTATGGCCAACTAATCTTTGACAAAGCAGGAAAGAATATCCAATGGAATAAAGACAGTCTCTTCAGCAAATGGTGTTGGGAAAACTGGACAATGACATGAACCTGGACCTGTTGCTTACACCATACAAAAAAATAAACTCAAAATAGATGAAAGACCTAAACGTAAGACAGGAAGCCATCAAAATCTTACAGGAGAAAGCAGGCAAAAACCTCTTTGACTTCAGCCACAGCAACTTCTTACTCAATGCGTCTCCAGGGCCAAGGGAAACAAAAGCAAAAATGAACTATTGGGACCACATGAAAAAATGCTCAACATCACTTGTCATCAGGGAAATAGAAATCAAAACCACGATGAGATACCACCTCACACCAGTCAGAATGGCTAAAATTAACCACCCAGGCAATAACAGATGTTGGCAAGGATGCAGAGAAAGGGAAACTCTTTTGCACTCCTGGTGGGAATGCAAACTGGTGAAGCCACTCTGGGAAACAGTATGGAGGTTCCTCAAAAAATTAAAAATAGAACTACCCTATGACCCAGCAATTGCACTACTAGATATTTATCCAAAGGATACAAAAGTGCTGATTGGAAAAGGCACATGCACCCCAATGTTTATAGCAGTGTTATCAACAATAGCCTAAGTATGGAAAGAGCCCAAATGTCCGTCGACAGATGAATGGTTAAAGATGTAGTGTGTATATATATATATGTATGGATGTATATATATATATATATATACACACACACACACATACATACACATACATACATATCCAGTGGAGTACTACTCGGCAATCAAAAAGAATGAAATCTTGCCATTTGCAACAATGTGGATGGCACTAGAGTGTATTATACTAAGTCAGAAAAAGCTAACTATCATATGACTTCACGCATATGTGGAATTTAAGATATAAAACAGATGAACATAAGGGAAGAGAAGCAAAAATAATATAAAAACAGGGAGGAGGACAAAACATAAGAGACTCTTAAATATAGAGGACTCTTAAATATAGAGGGTTGCTGGAGGGGTTTTGGTTGGGGGATGGCTAAATGGGCAAGGGGCATTAAAGAAGACACTTGTTGGGATGAGCACTGGGTGTTATATGTAGGGGATGAATCATTGGATTCTCCTGAAATCATGATTGCCCTATATGCTAACTACCTTGGATGTAATTTTTTTTAAAAAGAAAAGAAAAGGAAGGAAGGAAGGGAGGGAGGGATGTAAATTAAAATAAATAAATAAAAATGAAAAAAAAGAATATATTAAAATTTCAATCGTGGCTGATTACGTGGTCAGTTTTTGTGATTATACCACATATTTGGAAGAATGATTATTAGATATATCCTCTAATTATATCCATGCATCAAGTTTATTAATTATGTTATTCATATCCTCAATATCTTTACTATTTTTCATGTCATTGTGACCATTCCATTCCTGTGAGAAATGTGTTCCTACCTCCCATTATGATTAGTAATTTATTCTCATTTGATTTTTAACAGATATTTCTTTATATTTGGGTATGTAAAAGTTCATATTATTTTTCTTGGTGGATTAGATTTTTATCAAAACTGAAGGTTGTTCCCTTTATTAGTAGTTATTAATATTAATATATATCTTTTGTCATTTTTAAAGCATCTGGTATATATTTTTCTAACCTTTTATTTTCTACATTTCTTTAATTTTTTTTTTTTTTTTTTTAAATGTGACTCCTGAAAACATTTGGCTAATTTCTTTCTCTCAGTATGCCAAGAGAAATACTTGTCAGGGTACAAAGTGAGGCTGAAAATAGGAGAATTTATGAAAAATATTTTAAAAGTGCATTTAGGCTTTCAGAACCTCTCTCCCACTCTGTCTCCTCAAAGGCTTTTAATTACCTTGCCCTGACTCTGGCAGATGGCATAGGTACTATCAAAATAGCTGATTCCCCATGTGATCTCCGCACAGTTGAAGGCCATCATTTAATAATTCCTGCACACACCATAGAACCTTAAGACAGAATTTCACTGCCTCGTTTGTTAGTTTTTTTTCTAGGTGAAAATAGTATAATATACATTAACACAGATTCAAAAATTACCACAATTTTGGCTTATGTGTTTCGTCTGTCCCATTTTTTTTTGTTGTTGAAGCAATTTAAGGAAAATCCAAAACTGCATGCTAGTTTCACCTCCATTTACTTCAGTGTGATATGCCATTTTCTTATACAACAACAGTATTATTATTCCCAAATTAGCAATAGTTCCTCAGTATTTTCTAATTCCCAGTTCATAATCAAATTTCCTCAATATTAAAAAAAATTGTAGTTTATTTGTTTGAATCTGGTTCTACACAAGGTCTACATGTCACATTTGATTGTCACTTTTGTTACTTCTCTTTTATCTAGAAAAGCCACTCCCTCTTTTCTCCATCATTAGTAACTTATAGAAATGGGACCAATTGTCCTCATTTGTAAATATGAATAGATAACAAAGGATCTCCAGACTTGTAAGGAAGGCTTCAAATGTGAAAGAAGGGAAGCAAAACAAAGAAAAAATTTAAAAGGCCAGAGGAACAGAAGCTATGAAGTAAGCTGAAGAAAACTTTAAAATACACCATAATTGAGGTCCCTGGGTGGCTTAGTTGGTTAATCATCCGACTTCAGCTCAGGTCATGATCTCACAGTTTGTGAGTTCAAGCCCTGCATTGGGCTCTGTGCTGACAGCTCAGAGCCTGGAGCCTGTTTCAGATTCTGTGTCTCCCTCTCTCCCTCTTCCCCTCGCCTGCTCACACTCTCTCTCTTTCTCAAAAATAATAAATTAAAAAAATAAAAAATAAACGGTAAAACACACAGTAATTGATACCTTCAAAAAATAAGAAAAGAAATTGTAATCATGAAATAACAAGAAAGAATTCTTGTAGACTTTTGAAGAATAATAAAGAATTCTTGGTAATTAAAATATAACAGAAATTAAAAATTTTATAGACAGGATGGAAGATAAACAAAATGTCCAAAGTAGTAAGATGGCAAAAAATTTAAGAAAATTAGAAAATCTCTTCAGAAGGTCCCACATCTAAATAGAAAGATGTTCCAGAAAAGAAAAGAAAAAAAAAAAAAAAAACATAGAAAATGAAGGGGAAAGAATCATTTTCCTTAGGGTAAAATTCCTGGAACTAAAGAACACCAGTTTTCAAAACATCAGGTGCCCAGCAAAGAGAATGACAAGAGACTGATACAATAATATATTGTGATGAAATTTAAGAATACTAAGTGAAAAGAGAAAAATCTTAAAGCTTCTGAACCAGGGCAGGGGCAGAGTGAGGAGAACCTACCATGTATCATACAAAGAAGTAGAAATTAGACCGGCATTGGACTTTTCAGAAACAGCACCATATGTTAGGAAACAGAGGAAAAGTGCCCTAATTTTCAGATGAAGAATATTTTTTCTCATCTATGATTCTATATTTAGCTAAACTGTCCAGTCTGAGATATAATACATTTTCACATATTCAAGTTCTTAAAATTACCTCTCACGTACAAAACAAAAAAACAAAAAACAAACAAAAACAAAAAACAAACTCCTGGAGGATCTATTCCACCAAAAGGAGAACACCAAGAAGGAGGAAGACTTTAGAGCCAGGGTACAGGGTACAGACATGAAAGAGAGCTAAGGACAGTTCCTGAAATGGTAAGAAAGGCAAGTCACAGGATGACAGTTGTTTAGTCAAACCGGAGAACACCCAGACAGGAGCATGGGAATAGAGAGCTCTGGGAAGGATGTTTCCTGGAAAAGAAATGATATGGAAGAGTTTTCTGCTGTGTCTGAAGATATTGAGAAAGCAGAATTAGACCTCGGTCAGATTTGGAAGATGTATCAAAGATAGGTACACAGAAAACTAAGAAGAAAAGGAGATGGGTTTTCACTCCAGGGACACCAAAAAGTTGTACAAGAAAAGAAATGTGATCATAACATAACAGATATCTCACTAGTGAAGAATAATGTAAGTACTGAATAAAAAGATTGATGTAACTAAACTGGGAGGGTAAGATGGGGAGGGTGGTGTGTTTGTACGTTTAAGAGTATAGGTATGTGTAGGAGGGTCAGTTCTTACTAGGATTGTGATAGAGACTGCTCGTTACCTACTATAACACCATTCTTCCTTCTTTGTTAGTAATAGAACTGTGGATATACCTGGGAACTAATCTTTTCAATTAAAAGACTACGTTTCCCAGCTTTACTTACAGTAGAGTCTATGTGTCTAACTTCAGCAGAAGTAGTTAGTGGTACTTCTAGGAAGTTTCCTTATAAGAGACAGAGTGAGCCATTATTCTCCTCTTGTTGCTAGTCTGGAATGGGAAAAGAATTGTTGCAGTTTCTGCCATTATCATGGTCAATGAAAATAAAAGACATATACCAAAGATAGTAGACCAGAGAGTTGGAAGTATCCTGGGGACCTGATGACTCTATAAAGCTATTACATCAGCATTAGATTGGCTAATAATACATTTGTTTTATGCAATATAATATACTCTTGTATATTTAAGCTATCATATTCAGGTCTCAGTTATATGTAGCAGAATCAGATCTTAACTGTAATTTGTAATTTCCTAGGTAATATCTATACTGAAATTTTTTTTTTTCAACGTTTATTTATTTTTGGGACAGACAGAGACAGAGCATGAACGGGGGAGGGGCAGAGAGAGAGGGAGACACAGAATCGGAAGCAGGCTCCAGGCTCTGAGCCATCAGCCCAGAGCCCGACGCGGGGCTCGAACTCACGGACCGCGAGATCGTGACCTGGCTGAAGTCGGACGCTTAACCGACTGCGCCACCCAGGCGCCCCTATACTGAAATATTAAGGAATAATAATATAAGCATGTTATTTAGTAATATAGAAGTAAATACTAGAGGAATCAGGAAAAACGTTGAAAGTTGTTTTGGGCAGTGGGAATTGAAGTAAAAGAAAATGATATCTGTTTTTTTTCTTATAACTCTTTTAGTAATATTTGACATTTGAAATTATATACACATATTACTTTAATAAAAATTAAATTGATGTTTTTAAGTTATATTTTAATTAGTAATTCAAGTAAAAAAATGTTTATTGTAAAAATTTGAACAATACAAAAGATACAGAGAAAAAGTTTTGCCTCCCTTCAGTGCCCTTCCTTGCCTTTCCCCTGCCAATTGGTTCCACTCTCCTTCCCAGTGTTAATGGTGTTTGATTTGTGTCTCTCCATACTTTTTCTGTACATTCATTTAGCATATATAAAGATGCATAGTTTTTTAGAATTTATTTTTATTAAAAGTGTTTTTAAATTTTAATTTAATAAGGCTCTCATGAAGGATTATTTAAACTTGTAATGGATGTTTTTTGTTTATATTTTTAGAATTTGGGATGTAAGTATGCAGTTAAAAAGTCAACAAAATGAATTGAAGAGAGTACAGAAAGAATTGAGTCATTTGCAACATGAATTAAATATTAAACAGAGACAATCACAAGCATTCAGGTAAGATTATCTTTAAAGAATTGAAAATCATGAAGATTGAAAAAGTACATTTAAAACTAACTTTATAAACATTCAAACACGTTTTAGTAATATAGTTTCTATATTCAGTGTGGTTGAAACAATGAAAACAACTTTACTTATTTTCTTTTTAAATCATTATTTCAACTGAATAGTTTTACCAATAACATTTAAATTAGGCAAACACATTGCTTTTATTTTGCAGTAACATTTAGAATGAAAGAATATTAGCTAATTCATTTTTCTCTTGATGAGTATTTCTTGGTGTATTTGATTCCCTGCCAGATAGTCCAATGATACAAAAAGTCAAAGAATAGGGTACATTTCTAAATGATAGTAATAGACCTTCTAAATTTAGAAATCTCCAACAAAAATGGTGTTAATTCTGCTTTTATATCATCTTTGGAGGGTTTATCATACCTGAAGGTAAAAACCCCAGTGTTCTACAGAAACGAGGAAGTTCATTTTTTTTTAAATAAAATTGGAATTGAATTATTGAGAATATCAGAAAAAAATGATTCGTTTCAAAACTGAGTAATTTAGCTGCTAGAAAAGGGAAATAAGTTAAATGAGCATTACAAATAGACACAGATTCTGGGTGACTTAAAAAAAATATGTTGGATGAATATTTTGAATGTTAGGTTTCTTTCTTTTCTTTTTCTTTTCCTTTTTTTTCCAATCTACTAGTTGTTGCCAGAAACATTGTTCTGTTAAAAATATTGCCTGGGTGGGGTGCCTGGGTGGTTCAGTCACATAAGTGTCCAACTCTTGATTTTGGCTCAGGTCAGGATCTCATGGTTCATGAGATCGAGCTCCACATTGGTCTCTGTGCTGACAGAGGTGGAGCCTGCTTGGGATTCTCTCTCTCCTTCTCTCTCTGCACCTCCCTCTCTCTCTGCTCTCTCAGAAAGAAATAAATAAACTTAAAAGAAATTTCCTAGGCTAACAAGTTTTTAATATACTAGCTGGTGATCACATGTTGGCCAAGTACCTTTCATAAATGCCGTGCACATAACTGATGCTCAGTAAATAATTTTTGAATGAATGAAGGAGTCTACTAATAAAACAGATGATAATTTTTATCATCAGAAATCCTTGCCCTTTCCTAGAAATCTGGTATTTAACCAGCAGGTGATTTCAGTTCTCCACTTTGATCATCCCCACTGGTGTTCAAGCTTGGCTTTTTCCAATAGCTTTGGCTCAGGTCTGCTAAGGAAGTCCCATTTGTTTCATCTGTTAATGCCATCATGAGTGGTAGGATTGATTAAATTTTAAGGTTAGACCAGGACTAGGGGCACCTGGGTGGCTCAGTCGGTTAGGTGTCCAACTTGGGCCCAGGTCATGATCTTGTGCTCAGTTCATTTGAGCCCTTGTCCAGCTCTGTGCTGACAGCTCAGGGCCTGGAGCCTGCTTTGGATTCTGTGTCTCCCTGTCTCTCTCTGCCCCTCCCCTGCTCATCCTCTGTCTCTATCTTTCAAGAATAAATAAACATTTAAAAAAACATTAGACCGTGGGGTGCCTGGGTGGCTCAGTAAGTTAAGTGTCTGACTTCAGCTCACGTCATGATCTCACGGTCTGTGATTTTGAGCCCCGCATCAGGCTCTGTGCTGACAGCTCAGAGCCTGGAGCCTGCTTCAGATCCTCTCTGACCCTTCCCTGCTCGTGCTCATGCTCGTGCTCTCTCTCAAAAATAAATAAACATTTAAAAAATTTTTAAAAAGTAGACCAGGACTAGCTTAAATAATTAATGCTGCTTCAGGATATTATGGACTGATACGGTCAATTTTCACTATTCACATTTTGCATGTGATTTGTAACATTGTGAATTATTGAAAAAACTGAGGCATATTTGTACTATTTATTGTCTAGCAGAAGTAAGATGTTTTAATTGTAACTGATTAATATTCTTTCTTTTTCTAGTCTGGTTTCCTCTTTCTTTAATGTTTGTTTATTTGTGAGAGAGAGAGAGACAGAGAGACAGAGTGTGCGTGAGGGAGGGGAAGAGAGGGAGACACCGAATCTGAAGCAGGCTCCATGCTCTGAGCTGTCAGCACAGAGCCCAATGCGGGGCTCAAACCCATAAACCATGAGATCATGACCTGAGCCGAAATTGGATGCTTAACCCATGGAGCCACCCAGGCACTGGTTTCCCCTCTCTTAAACTTCTGATGTTGCTATGCCATTGGAGTAGTCACAAGCATTTGTGGAATCCGAGTAAGGGAAAATTGAGTTGGGAATACACGATTATAACTGACATTTGGGAAACATTGTAGAATGCTTCAATAATACAAGTAAGGATTGCAAACTAAAAATTTGAATGTGTATGAATTTTTAAAAATTAATGGAATAAAAACAATAAATAGCAATTTAAGCAATATAAATTATTCTAGCATAAAAAATTATAACTTTTTTCAGATTATATTACAAGTGAATTCATTAAGAGAAAGATATATTTTCAAAAAAAGCTCTTGGATTATGAAATAATCCATTGAATGAAGTAAATTATTTAAATACATTGGAGAAAGATTTAAATGTTTTGCCAATTTACAAAAGCTACTAACATCACTGAATACAACATAAAAATCACACCACTTCAAGGACATTTAAGATAAACTGTTTTATGAGTTGCATCATTTCAAAGACAATTTAAGTCTAGTCATTTTCCAAGAAAACTTGAAATGCTCCAATTCTTATAATCATATAAGAAAACTAGAAAAGTGTTTTTCCAAATTGGACAATGTGTAATATTTGCACAGTGTTATCAATAATGAATCATAAAGCTGAAAGAATATTTTGAAACTACCAATAATAAAAAACTAATGGCCATGTTAGATGAAAGGCTATATAATTTTTATATTCTCTCCACATAATGCATTATTATAAAATGGTTCTCATATGCAGAAGTGGTTGAAGAACATGTGGACAAAAATTACAAGCAAAAAAAATATTGTAGAGCCGTTACTATTAGCAAGTTACATTATTTTCCTATATTTTGTGATATTGGTGGAATTTATCAACTTTACAATTTTCATTTGTAATGATTTTTCTCATTCTATAGATAAGCACACACTTTTAAACCTAATTTTGTGGACATCATTTTTGTGTTCCTTTTTCTTTTTTTTCCAAGAAAGTCTTCCTCTCACTCACCACTAATAATATAAGATTTAGGCCCCACAAAGCATGGATCTGGTCTTGGCTAACAAGCTTGAATTTTCTATTTCCTGCCTTTCTCCCTAAAGAAGCACCTGAATCCACATCCAGTCTTTTTTCCTGTTAAATATCCTTCTATACCCTGACCCCTTTGTACATGGTTTATTCCCGGCAGCTGCCTTACACCAAAACCATTAGCCCTTGACCTTGACTTAGTTCATAGCTCTGATCTCCCTTTCTTACCACCAGTTTCTGGTTCCACATTCAGACTTCTCATCCTTACTTTTGGCCCTCTTGATTTAGTGATCTATTTGGACTCTTTCTCTGCTTTTTGAAATTAGCATCTCTCTTAGCTCCTACCTCTGCATGCTGTTTGAGGTATCCTCTGTGGCTTCTGGTCACTCAAGTGGACATTAGTTACCATAGAGAATGTCATCACCCTTTTTCCTGGCAAAGGCTAATCTTTTAGCCTCTGGCCTATATCTGGCCTTTCTAGGACTTTGCACAAGAAATTGACTGTATCTCTTGTCTGTGTTTTTAGCCTCTGACTGTGCTCGTATTGTTGCTCAGCTGTGTGAACATTCAGGTGTCTCCTTTCTCAACAAACCATTCTACTCTGCATTTTCCTCTTCCTCTCCTTGCTATTTAAGTCAAGGTTCTTGACTGCTAGTATCACTTCTGCTTTACTACTCTGTCCTTTCCTACCTAATGTCTCTCTCTCAGATCTTCAGAGGCCTCCTTAATACCAGATACAGTGGACTCTGTTCAGCCTTTAACTGAGGCCTTAAACACTGACCACTGTTTTTTGTTTACATTTCCTATTTCCTGAATTTCTGATATTATTCTTTTGGCTCGCTGGTCTTTTTTTGAGGGATTATTTTCTGTTATAGTCCTATAAATGTTAGTGTTATCCAGTGTTTTATCCCCAGCACTTCTCACTTCTTCAGTCCTCCAACTGGGTGATATATTATTTTTACTCATTCATTTATTTGTCAGTATTTAAGCATATACTATGTGATAGGTACTATGCTAGGTGCTTGGGAAACTGTGATGAATAAGACAGATATAGTCTCTGCATCATAGATCTAGTCTATCCAGGAAGATATATATTAACCAATTATACACTTCCATGGCTTCAGTCATTACTTACTTACTTATTTATTTTGCTGATAACTTTCAGATCTTGTCTAATTATTGGGTAAATTATAGGCAGGACATCTGAAGTAATAAATCACTGAGATTGCAAAAAATGTGTGATTTCTTTGAACTGTGTCACTTGATGAAGCAAAAGCACTACATCATTCACTTTAAAAGGTATTCTTTATTATTACCTTGGGTTTTACACTGTCTGGAGAAGCATGGTATGTAGTGAGAATACTGTCTAAGAATCTGAGATTCCCATTTTGGTCTATGATTAAGTCACTGTGACCTAATTTTCTTCACTGTTTACTGTTGAATTAATTTAAAAGGTTAGTAGAATAAATATGTATGAAAAAATTAGCTCTATTTCTTTATAGCTAAAATAATATAATGAAAATGAGTTGGGCTGACCATACACTTCAGTGTTCCTGGGATATTCCTAGTTTATATCTGTCATCTCAGCAAAATACAAATATCACCTCCTTTTACTTTCAAAATTGTCTCCATTTAGACAGTAGATTATATGGTCATTCTCAAACCATTTTTCAAAGAAAACCATTTTTTCAAAGAAATATTTGTTATTATGCTTGCTACTTTTAAAATCCTAATTTTTAAAACTATTTTACAGTCAAAGATTGGTGGAGTACAAATATTTGTGGAATAAGACTCTTTCATTACTTACTTTTACTAAAAGGGAGCTAACCATTATTAAAAATGAAGTATATGACAATTTTCAAAACTGGACTTCACTGAAAGGAGAAGTTTTTCTACAAATTAAATCCATAAGTGAAACAGCCTTGACAGGTTTGTTATGTATATTTAGAATGTAATCATCTTTTTCCTTTTGGTATATCATACATAATAAGTAATGAAATAATGATATTTGATGTGATGGGACATATGACTAACTTTTAAAATTATTGTTTGTTGGTAAACTAGGTGGCCATTATGACCTATTTGAACCCTGAAATTCAATAATTTGAACCCTGAAATTCAATAATCTGAAATTAACCATGACACATCTATCTAAAGCTGTGACCAGAAGTCTGTTTATTACTGTTAAGTGTGCCAATTTGACTTCTTAAACTTTTTTTCTGTTAATGAGTGAGTATCTCATGTTGAATCAGCCTTCCACAGATAACTGATAATTTCTAGACAAAGTAACTACCTAAAAACACCCGGAGAGTGACCAAAATCAAGCACATAGCAGAGAGAATGTCCAAAAATTGAAAAAAGGCATATTACTAAGTGAAAGAAGCCAGACTGAAAGGCTACATACTATATGATTCCAACTAAATGATATTCTGAAAAGGGCAAAACTATGGATATAGTAAAAAAAAGTCTTTGTTTGCCGGGGGGTGGGGGGGGGGGAGGATGAATAGATTGGACGTGAAGGATTTTTAAGGCAATGAAAATACTTTGTATGATACTAGAATGGTGGATACATGTCATTATACATTTGTCAAAGCTCAGAATGTAAGCACCAAGAGTGAATCCTAATATAAACTAAGGATTTGGAGGTGTTTGTGATGTGTGAGTGTAGGTTTATTGATTTTAGGAAATGTCGCACTCTGGTGTAGGATGTTGATGATGGGAGAGGCTATGCATGTGTGCAGGCAGAAGTTATATGGGAATCTCTGTACTTCCTGCTTAATTTTCCTATGAGCCTAAAACTGATATTTTATAAAGCCTATTTTTTTTTGAAGTAAAAGAAGAAAATGGCACTGGGTGAATTCCCTAGGGTTTTGTTTTTATTTTTGTTTGTTTAAGGCTAATGGGTTGAGGGCAGAGTATAGTGTGTTCTACGCAGGGAAGCTAAAACTCTGAAAAAATCTGTAGTCTTTTTGGCTTGAAGACTGGAGGACATAGATCAAGGCAGCCTCTGAGAAATAAGGGAATATCCCAGAAAAGAGATAATCAGCGAGGGAGAGTTCAGAGTTTGCATATAAGCTTTTTCCAAATCTCTGTCCTACTTCTACAATGCACGTGCACAGGGAAGACTTTAAACAGCCCACCAAAGGCCGAAATAACTGATATTTTAGCTGTCACCCAAGGGTAGACATATTTTACAGTTTGAGTTCAGACAAGTTAGCTGCTTATTAAAATAAAACAATACCAAAAATCACTACCCTTTGGAGGAATATAACAGAATTCAAGGTCTCCTTAGCATAACATCCCCAATGTTCAAGATGCAATCCCCAATTCCTTGAACTGGGAAGAAACAGGAAAGTATGGATCATACTCAAGAGAACAGACAACAGAGACCAATGCTGAGTTGATCCAGATGATATAATTAACTAACCAGGATTTCAAATTAGCTGTTAACTATGTTCAATGACGTAAAAGAAAATAAGCTAGTAATGAATGAAAAGAGATAGACTATCTCAGCAAGAAACTATTAAAAATTGGATAGTCAAGATTAGAAAAATATAGTATCTGAAATAAAAATTTACTGGATGGACTTCTATAGCATATTGTGATTATAGAAAAAAGAATCAGCAAACTTTATTCATTTTGAAGAAGAAAACTAAATAACATTGAAAAAAGATGAACAGAATCCCAGGACTCTAAAAGGATGTAAAAATGATGTATAATTCATAGAGCAACCACTAAAAAATAAATACAAAATGATAAAGCTACAGAGGTAATAAATAAACTAAAAAAATAACTCTTTTAAAAGTATCCAAACAATGGAGAATTACTATCACCTGTCTCTAAGATTTATTATGTATTATGGCATATGGATCATCAATAGATAAATGGAACAATAACCTGGTAAATGATCCCTATTTGTATGATTATTTCACTTTTCAAAAATGTGCCAAAACGATCAAATGGGAAACAAGAAAGTCTTTCAACAAATTGTGCTAGAACAGTAGAATACCCATATGGGAAAATATACCTCAAGTCCTACATTACATTGTACATGAAGCTAATTCAAGATAAATCATAGAACTAAATATAAAAGCTAAAACTATCAAAGAAGAAATAGAGGAAAATACCTTCATGAATTGGTAGTAAATGAAGTTTTTTGGATAGAAAAAGACCCAAAAATTGATGTGTTAGACTTTATCAAAATTAAAAATTTCTGTTCATCAAGAGATGCTATTAAGAAAATGAATAGGTGGTGAGACTGGCGACGGTTAGGAAGAGGTACAGACGAAATTGGAACTTCTGGCTTCGGTGTGGTCATGTTTCTCCAGTATTACCTCAACGATCAGGGAGACTGGGTCTATACGCTGAAGAAGCTTGACCCTATGGGACAGCAGACCTGCTCAGTTCATCCTGCTCGGTTCTCCCCAGATGACAAATACTCTCGACACCGAATCACCATCAAGAAACGCTTCAAGGTGCTCATGACCCAGCAACTGCGCCCTGTCCTCTGAGGGCCCCTTAAATTTCATGTCTTCTCTGCTACCCCTCAAGAGACTTTCTGAAACCAAGCTCTTCAGTGTGTGAGCCTAGAAGCCTTCTTATCATCCTTGCTCTTTGGAATCGGTTTCATCGTTGCCATTGTTCATGCTTGTGTGAAACAGTCATGGTAGCATACCTCTTAAGGGAACAAGTTTGAATCTTTCCATATTTTGAATTGCTGCCAGGTTATTAAATTGATTTGAAAGAAAAAAAAGAAAGAAAAAAAAATGAATAGGTAAGCCACAGACAGAGAAAATATTTAAAAAAAAAAACGTTTAAAAAACAAAGAATTGCTGTCTGGATTACATAAAGAGCACCAACAAGTCAGTAATGAAAGGACAAACAATCCAGTCAACAATGGCTAAAAGATTTGAGCAGACACTTTACAAGGAAACATATACAGTTGACCAATACGACATGAAAAAGTGCTGAACATTATTGATCAAAAGGGAAATGCAAATGTCAACAGTACATACCCACTATACTTGTTAAAATGAAAAAGATTGACAACAGCAAATGTTAGTGAGGAAGAAAAGCAACTGGAATTCTTATGCAAATTGGTGAGAGTATAAAATGCTACAACCACTTTGAAAAAAGATCTGACAGTTGTTGTTGTTGTTGTTGTTTAACAAAACTAAAGATACACCTACCCAATGACCCTGAAATTCTTCTTTGGTATTTATGTGCTCTCCCTGCCATGAAAACATATGTCCATACATATATCCTAAAGAAGTGTTCATTGTGCCAGGCTAGTACCCTTAAATAAGGGAGCAAAATTAATGCTCTTATAGCTTAAATATATTTATTAATATATAACTAATATATTAAATATATATAAAAATGTAGACCCATGTAAATATGCAGAACTGATTTTTGACAAGGGTGAACAAGCAGTTCAATGGAAGAAGGATAGGCTAGCCTTTTTATTGTTGTTGTTTTTTTAACAAACTGAAAATAATAATGGAGGCAATGGAGTGACTGGAGTAACTGGTTACCCATAGGCATAAAAATAAATAAAAAGAACCTTGACCAAAACCTTGCACCTTATGCAAAAATTAATTCATAATGGATCATAGATCTACATGGAAAATAGAAAACTAGAAAATCTTTGGGACTTAGGATTCTCAGACTTGAACTAAAAGCATGATACATAAAAGGAAAACTTGATAAATAAGAACCTCAACAAAATTAAGAACTTTTATTCTGGTGAAACACCCTGTTAACAGGATGAAAAGACAAATTACAGATTAGGAGAAAGTATTTGTGGGCCACACAAAGGACTTTTATCTGGAATAGATGAAAAACTCTCAAGACTCTACGTTTTAAATAAACAGTTTAATTAGGAAATGGGCAAAATATGTGAGCAAAAATTTCACCTAGAGGTTATGCAGATGGAATAATAAAGCATATGAAAAATTGTTCAACATTAGCCAATTAGGGAAATGCAAATTATAACTGTAATGAAATACTACTACACATCTATTAGAATGTCTAAAATTGTAAAGATTTCCTAGAGACATAATTTTAAGTCCATATGATTAAGCTAATAGGACTAAGAACAACAGAAAAATCTTATTAAGATAAAGAAATTATGTAAGATTAATACTAATAATTGTATTTACATTAGCTAGCATTATATGATACTTATTCTAACGGCTAAAAAAAGCTGTATTAGCTATAAACTTTAACAATATTATAAACATTTTAAATGACAAATACTTTTTCAATACCAGCTTTTATTTATGATCTATGTGGATATATTCTTAGGGTGTGAGTTGATTCTGCATGACACAGTTCTTCAATTGAAAAGTGGATATAAGGGGCTGCTGGGTGGCTCAGTCGGTTAACTGTCTGACTTTGGCTCAGGTCATGATCTCACAGTCTGTGGGTTTGAGCCCTGCGTTGGGCTCTGTGCTGACAGCTCAGAGCCTGGAGCCTGCTTTGGATTCTGTCTCCTTCTCTGTCTGCCCCTCCCCACTTGTGCTCTCTCTGTTTCTCAAAAATAATGAAATGAATGAAAATGAAATGAAAATAAATGGAAAAAAAAAGTTAAACTAGAAAAGTTGATATAAGAAGAACAATGGAAACATTTTTTTTTTTTTAATTTTTTTTTCAAACGTTTATTTATTTTTGGGACAGAGAGAGACAGAGCATGAACGGGGGAGGGGCAGAGAGAGAGGGAGACACAGAATCTGAAACAGGCTCCAGGCTCTGAGCCATCAGCCCAGAGCCTGACGCGGGGCTCGAACTCACGGACCGCGAGATCGTGACCTGGCTGAAGTCGGACGCTTAACCGACTGCGCCACCCAGGCGCCCCGGAAACATTTTTATAAGAAGTAAAACAAACCCGTAATTCCTTTATCCTAACATAGTTGTTTTCATTTTCCCATTTTATCTTCTAGTCCAACACATGCTCATCTATTTTTTTCCATATTTATAATCACAGTGTAAATGCCAGTAAATGTTCTAAAATATGTTATTGGCTAAATTATGTCACTGCACCCCCCCATTCATATGTTAAAGTTCCAATCCCCAGCACCTCAGAATATATCTGTATTTGGAGTGAGGGTTCTTTTTTCTTAATTTTTTTTTAATGTTTCATTTATTATTGAGAGACAGAGCGGGACGGAGCATGAGCATGGAAGGGACAGACAGAAGAGGAGACACAGAATTTGAAGCAGGCTCCAGGCTCTGAGCTGTCAGCACAGAGCCCTACGTGGGGCTTGAACCCACCAACTATGAGATCATGACCTGAGCTGAAGTCGGACTCCCAACCGACTGAGCCACCTAGGCGCCCCTAGGGTTCTTAAAGAAATAAATTTAAATGGGTGGGCTCTAATCTGATTGGTGTTCCTTATAAAAACAGAGGAAACAGAAACATATAGAAGAAAGAGTCTTGAAGACACAGGAAGAAGATGGCCTTTTATAAGCCAAGTAGAGAGGCCTGGAACAGATCTGTCCTTCATGGCCCTTGAAAGAAACCAACCTAGCTGATACCTTAATCTCAGACTTCTTAGCCTCCAGAATTGTGAAAAAATCAATCTCTGCCCCTTAAGCTACCTGGTCTCTGCTACTTTGTTACAGCAGCCCTAGCAAACTCATAATATAGTGAACCCCATACAAATTCACAACATTATTTGAGATACTTTAAAAGTTTTGCACATTAAAATTTAGGCTTAAAATCAAAGTCCAGAACAGAAACAACATTCCTAGAAAAGGCTTTGCTTAATATTTTCTTGCTGGCAAGAATGTTGATTATTGAATAGCGGATATGAGTAAAATATTTCCTACCCCTCTAATGAGTGGCTATCTCTTTATATAATCAATGTTTTTAAGCTCAAATATTCATAGATTAGGTTTTCTTTTTTTTCTTGTATTACTTTTTAAAAATTTTTTTTGAGGTTTATTTATTTTTTGATAGAGAGAGAGACAGAGTGCAAGGGGGGAGGGGGGAGGGGCAGAGAGGGAGACACAGAACCCAAAGCAGACTCCAGGCTCTGAGCTGTCAGCACAGAACCCAATGCGGGGCTCGAACTCAGTCTGTGAGATCATGACCTGAGCTGAAGTCGGACGCTCAACCGACTGAACCACCCAGGCACCCATTTTTTTTAAAGTTTTTTTGAGGTTTATTTATTTTTTGAGAGAGAGAGAGAGAGCGAGCTAGCATAGATTAGGTTTTATTAAAGCAGAGCATACCTATTTTGATAAAAGAAATTTCAGGAAAAAATATTTTTACCAAGGTAGATTATTTTAAGTGTAGAATCAGTTTGTTTCCACTCTCAAAATAACTATTGGATAGCTCCTGAATTTTTTAAATTCAAGTTCCAAATTAGGCTTGGAAATGTAGTCCACATATTTTCATAAAATTGAAGAAATTAGGGATGAAATAGGCCTATTTTCTCATCCTATTAAAATGTTAGCTGCTTTTGCATGTGTGTTTTTACTACCTTACCTAGCCTAACATTAAAGAATCTGTGACTCAAAATGCTTGCCTCTGAAGTTAAGGGCAAGATAAGACAAAAAATATTCAGGATACTGTATTCAACTAGTATATCAGAAACTATTTAGAAGTTTTGCTCAATAAAGCCTTTACTCATTTGGTAGGTATGTATTGAGCTCCTGTTATTTCTAGGACATCATGGTAAAAATTGTGGGTGGAATAAAAAATGACTAATATATGATCTCTGGCCTAAGTAACTTACAGTCCAATAATAGATCACATGTATACATATTATCAGTGCAGTAAAAATGGTGTAAATTGGTATGAGTTCTAGGAAGATCCAGGTCACTTCCAGATTGGGTCAGAAAAGATTGCCAGGCCATGGTAGCATATGAGCAATAGCAAGCCAAATGAATGAAGTTAGAAGGAACTTCTTCATAGGGGGTGCTGAGATAAGGGAAACCAAAGTGGGTACAACCACCAGAATAGGTTAACCTGGTGGAAATCATAACTTCTGAACTCCAAATTGGAACACGTGACTGACAGATATGATGCTGTAGAATGATGAAGGTAGGACCCAGTATTTGACATCAGAATTGCCGTAGGTACAGGGAATGTGTCATTTGTCGAGGGTGAGTTAATTCCCCTTCACTGAGTTTTAGTCTTCTAATTTCACATTAGAAATATAGCTCCTATTAGTTTGGAAATCTTGCTGTACTTTTCCATGTATTAGAATATATTTCACAACTGAATTTGTATTGCAGATTCTTATTCTTCTAATGTCAGATAGAAAGTCATGTTGACATGAGTAGTTATTTTAGAGACAGATAGCAGTGTACACTTACAGAGTCAGCCTGCTAACCTAAGCAGCATCATTCTGGCAAATGAAAAATAGGTGACAGCATGTGCGGATTCCTCTGCACTGTCATTCTGACTTAAACACAGATATGATTAGGATATGATACAGTTTATTCAGCAGAAGGAGCCACCTTTATGGATACAGAAATACTAGAGAAAAATTGGGCCTAAAGAAAAACTGCAACCTCCATATTTTTTAAACTCTATTCTTTTAAAATTTTACACACTAGTGTGTTAGCAGTTTTCTTTACACAAATGGGTGCATATCCGTAAGTATTTAGAAGCATATAGTTATTCTTAGGAAAAATATTCCCATTTAAGTAATTGTTTGAATATGGTAGAACCTCACTTACTTGGTCCCTGCCAATTTATTTCTCCAGGTTTTCCATTTTGAGCAACAATTAGAAGTGAAGTAGGTGCCAGACTCCTTGTGGTCACCCCTAAATCTGTCTTAACGGTCACATTTTCTTTCTGACATGCTCATCACCCGCAGAAAGACATTTTACTTTCTCTCCTTGGACCACATTCCTAATTCTATTCTTCACCATCCTTTAAGGCATGTTCTCTTCTCTGTGCTCTGTCTAGCCAACCGCTTTACTTCTCTTTAACCACTTACCAGCCCTATTGCCTCTGATGCCATGTCTGTCTTCTGGCTCTCTGCTTCAGGTCTTCACTAGCCTATCTGGTGCTGTGGTGCCCCCAAGACCAAGCCAGTCTCCTCTGATCCCCAATCACATGCTACACCCATCACATGGCCCAGGATAAGCTAAACAAGAAAGGGGATGCCAAGTGAACTATCTGGAAAAGCAGACTGTCCAGATTTTCACATAGATCACCTCCTCATCAATTCAAATTAATTGCGGTTGTACAAATTTTATAGTATTTTATCATTATTGTGTGTGTATTTTTATATTTTAGTGGTGGTTTAAGACAGTGCTGAAGAGACTGCTTAAAGGAGAGCTTGATGATTATTCTGAAGGATAATATGTTCCATGCATTTCTCACAAAATTATATAAAATTAGCACATTTAAATCTACATAATGCTGTGAAGGCATATTTTTATTAAACTTAATCTAAGTAGATAGAATAATGACAAGTGATTGCTATGATAAAATTCTGGTCTCATTTTGAGTGGACAAAGTATTATTAGAATCATTAAGCTCTATTAACTAATACTTTCTGCCCATAAATTTATTAGCTTTAGACACTGAATCCTTTTATTCCTCTCCACCCCTACTGTCTTTCTTCATAATTTGTATAGAATGTACCCTAATTACTCTCCTAGAAATGCCACCCAACCAGCTCACGCTAGCACATTTAAATGTACTTTTCTGAATCATGTTGCCAAGAAAACAATTTAATTTCAATAAAACTCAGAACATTATGCAGATATTGTGTTATTCATTTATGTGAGCATTTAAAAAGCAAGATGGATTGCCATTTAATACAATTTAAAGGCTAACCTAAAACTTTTCATGCATCATTTAGCAATGCAATCCTTCTTTCTTTTTCAGAATAACTACTAAATTTAAATTTTTTGGTTAGGTGTCATTCTACTGACAGAAAAGTTATCTTGACTTTCAACTATTGATTTTCTAGAAGAAAATAATCATTCTACAGGGAAATGATTTATGATTCAATTTTGTCTATTTGCAAACTTTGACTTTTCTATACAGAAATAGAGATACTAAAGAAAAGTTTGACAGTGTCCCAGAGAAATAAGATGTGCCTTGAAGAGGAAATGAAAAATCTGAAATTGTTGTCAGATGCAGCCATACTGAGGTCTCAGCAGATTCAGACATCCCAACAACAGGAAGCAAACTTGCAAACCAGATGCCATGACTTGGAAAAAGAAGTAGTAGGTAAAAGAGAATGATTTTATTTGCTGTTGTTAGCAACTGGCCATAACAAAGAAGTATTTACATTTTTATTTCTTTTATAATCACAGCAAAATCTTGTTTTAATTAGTGTTGCAAATATGGCTAATTACTAGTAACTAAGTCAATAACTGTGTCTGTGATCAATATTTACTATCATCCCTTCTGATTCTGCCATTGAGAGTGAATGCCATTCACACTTAAGTGAATATATTCCTTCATTTTCCCAAAGGAAAAATTAAAAACTGTGTTTGGTGGGGCGCCTGGGTGGCTCAGTCGGTTAAGCGTCCGACTTCGGCTCAGGTCATGATCTTGTGGTTGGTGGGCTCGAGCCCCGCGTCGGGCTCTGTGCTGACAGCTCAGAGCCTGGAGCCTGTTTCAGATTCTGTGTCTCCCTCTTTCTCTGACCCTCCCCGGTTCATGCTCTCTCTCTCTGTCTCAAAAATAAACAAATGTTAAAAAAAATTTTAGAAAAAAACCTGTGTTTGGGGCACTATGGGCAAAGGTTTTAAATTTCTACCTGAGAGGAATGAGTGTCTTGGCACTATGGAATTTGTACTTTTCCCTAAAGGCAATAGGAATCCTTGAAAATTCATAATCAATTTTCATTCAAGGAGAATACTATAATACAAGCAATGTTTTAGCAAAATTAAGTTATTACAATGATTGGGGGTGTTCCAGATAATCAAGAAATTGGAGCTAGGTAGCCATTTAAAAAATATCTTTGCTGATAACCCAGGCCCGAGACTAACTGTAACAAACTGAAGTAGGAAGGGAACTACATTTTTTGGGTCCTAATATGCACTGTATGTAAATTACTTCTGTCAGTTGCCACAGGGATCATGAAAAACAGGTATAATTGTCCCATCTTGCAGAGAAGAGAATCAAAGCCTAGAAAGGTAACAAGCCTGTTTTCACATAGCTGGTAAATGGTAGGGAGTGAAACAGTTCAGATTCCAAGACTCGTGCTCATCGCACTGTGTCTCCTTGGTCATCTCCGTGGCCACAATGGGAAAACCAAGATAGAATCAAGATTGAGCAGACTACCCAGGATTAGAGAGGCTAAGTAGACAGGGAGAGAAGGAAGTCACAGAGGACTCTGAACCTCTTTTCTTGAGAGTATTTAATGATGGGAGCACACCACAGACTAGGAAATCTGGAGAGAAAGTGGTGCTGGAATGGAAAATAAGGACTCGTTACGTGAAGTTGGAGCAGATATCAAATATTTTAATTTTCCCTTCTGTGAATTACCTATTTATAGATTTTGCCAATTTTCTATTGCATTATTGGAATTTTTCTTGATAATTTTTTTTTTTTTTAAATTTTTTTTTTTTCAACGTTTATTTATTTTTTTGGGGACAGAGAGAGACAGAGCATGAACAGGGGAGGGGCAGAGAGAGAGGGAGACACAGAATCGGAAACAGGCTCCAGGCTCTGAGCCATCCGCCCAGAGCCCGACGCGGGGCTCGAACTCACGGACCGCGAGATCGTGACCTGGCTGAAGTCGGACGCTTAACCGACTGCGCCACCCAGGCGCCCCTTTCTTGATAATTTTTAAGAGCAGTTTGTATAATGTAGTAATTATAATCTATATTTGTTTTTTTTCTAATGTATAATTTGTTGACTTTTTATGGTAAATTTTACTACCAAAATTTTTCATTTTGATGTGATCAAATGATATGTCTTGTATTGTTTTTGGTTAGTTTTGGTTAAAACATTCTTAAATTGTACAGATAGTCTCGAGGTTTTTTTTTACATTTAAGTCATTAATCCATGTAAGATTTATTTTTTATATGGTATGAGATATGGGGGATTAGTTTTATTCTTTCCAAATGGATAACCAGTTGTATCAGTATTGTATATTAAATAATCCATCCTTTTACACTGAATAGAACTATTTGTCATATGTTAAAATTTTATATATGTTAGCATTGATTACTGTGTTCTCTTTTGTTCTACAAATTTATTTGATATACCATTCATACGTATTCATTTGAATATAGTGACAATAGCATAATCTCACAGCTGGTAAATCCTTTCTCTTTCTACTGTTCTTACTTTTTAAATATATACGTGGAGGAGTTAGTCTTCAATTTGAATTTTTTAAGATCCTGTATTTACTTCTAATCGAAAGACTAATTGATACTTAGTAAAGTTTTTCTCCTCCAGTCTTTATACTTTTCTTACATATTTATATTTACAAGAAGTTATTCTTCCACATGAAGTTAAGGTAATTTCATTTAATACTAATCCCAACAGAAATTCTAGCTGGAATTGCGTTATATTTACATATTAAATTTTGGAGAATTGGCATTTTTAGTGATATTAAGTCTCAATATTTTAAAAGTCTTCTCATTCAAGAATATAGTATGTCCTTTCATTTCTTTAAGCTTTTTTTGTTTTTAATTATGATTTCTTAGTTTTATTTGGCTATGTTACTTTTTCCTTCTTGTTAAATTTATGACTGTCATGTTTTTGCATCTACTATAAGTGGACTTTTTTCACTATTTCAGTCTCTTGGTATTTTGTTTTTGTTTTTGTTTTTGTTTTGGTGCCAAAACGTGCTTTTATTATAGCACAGAGACAGGACAAGTAGGCAGAAAGAGTTGCACTGGGATTGTGAGGAGTAATTGGTTATATACTTTTTCATTAGTGGGGGTTAGGGATAAGGTAAGTCTCTAAGGAATTTGAGCATGTTAAAAAGCAAGGTCTCCAGGATCTCGGAGGGCTGTTGTTAAGATAAGGTTGCTTTCAGTCTTTAATGAAACATCAACAGTAAAGTAGCCATGAGTTCCTTGAGGAATGTCACACTCTGCATGTCTCAGGAATTTATAAGTGGGGGGTTGCAAGTTGTAAAGAGATGATTTTAGCCCCATTTCTCTTACCTTTGTTCTCTTCATCATTTGCCCCCTGAATTACTTGACCCTTAAATCTTTAAGGTTGCTGAAGGTGGAAGGTCTTATCTTCTGTAACTTTTTGCTGCTGAATAGGGGCATTGGTCATTTGGGGTTATAGGAATTGTTAAAAGCAGAGGCAGCCAAATCCAAGGTAGACAACATATATGAATCCCCTTGAGTACAAAAGATTATCTGTCCACTTGAAGTTATGCCACTGAGGGAGTCTGGGCACCAGGTAGAGAGACATTTAAAAGACAGCAAAACACGATTGAAATTATTATGAGAAAAAGAAGCCCAATGAAGAGACCTTTGATAGTTGACCAAAATCCTCCAGTTCAGGAGTTTAACCAATTATTAAAGGAGAGGGAGAGATTGTTTAAAGTGGCAATTTGAGGGGCACCTGTGTGGCTCAGTCGGTTGGGCATCTGGCTTTGGCTCAGGTAGTGATCTCACGGTTCGTGGGTTTAAGCCTCGCGTTGGGCTCTGTGCTGACAGCTCGGGGCTTGGAGTCTACTTCAGATTCTGTGTTTTACTCTCTCTCCACCCTTCCCTCTCTCTCTCTTTCTCAAAAAAAAAAATAAAACATTGGGGCGCTTGGGTGGTTCAGTCGATTAGGTTGCCGACTTCAGCTCAGGTCATGATCTATAGGCCTGTGAGTTCGAGCCCCACATCAGGCTCTGTGCTGGCAGCTGGGAGCCTGGAGTCGGCTTCGAATTCTGTGACTCCCTAGCTCTCTGCCCCTCCCCTGCGCGCGCTCTCTCTCTCAAAAGTAAATATTAAAAAAATTTTTTTTAGGGGCGCCTGGGTGGCGCAGTCGGTTAAGCGTCCGACTTCAGCCAGGTCACGATCTCGCGGTCCGTGAGTTCGAGCCCCGCGTCGGGCTCTGGGCTGATGGCTCAGAGCCTGGAGCCTGTTTCCGATTCTGTGTCTCCCTCTCTCTCTGCCCCTCCCCCGTTCATGCTCTGTCTCTCTCTGTCCCAAAAATAAATAAAAACGTTGAAAAAAAAAAATTTAAAAAAAAATTTTTTTTTTAAATAAAACATTAAAAAAATTTTAAGAAGTGCCAATTTGAGCACAATTAGCAATCCTGTTACATTTTGGTGATAATCTGGAATATATATGTAGCATTCAGTGTTTATGATGGCACATGTTCCACCCATGCTGCAGTTAAAACATCTAATACCATTTTATTTTGTAGAACTGCTTTATGAATGAGTTATTTCAGTGTTTAATATTGTAATGCTATTTGAGAGTCACGTAAGGCCTTAATCGTGTAGCAGGTGGTGTTAGCCATGATATAGATTCTGTTTTGTTTAGCAAGCAATCAGGTAATTAATAAGAGACACTTCTACAGAAACAAAAGAAAAATATAGGTTAATGGTTGGAGCAAATTACAAACCCAGTGTCTGGGTCTTGAGTGCTCCTAGTGAAAGATTTTCAGATGTCAGGCTTGAAGCATTCTCATATGGTGTGGGAACAGGCAGCAGGAATCAGATGAGTTTTTCTGGTTTGTAATTTAAGTGTCTCTGGTGATCATTTTGACTCATAGAGCAGGCACAAAGATTGTCTATACACAAGTTTTGTGGCAATTTCTCTAAAGCTGAACTCAAGTTGTCTAGCATCAGTTTTCAGTGTTTTAGGAAAAAGGACAGTTTTAGTTAAAAGAATGGAAGAAAATTGAAATCTTCATATTTGTTGATAGAATAAGGAAAGGTTATTGATTTTTGTGTATTTGTCTTATACCCATCAACTTTATAAAATCCTCATATTCTAGTAGTTTTTTTACTAGTATCTCTTGGATTATCTAGTTCTACAATTGTATCACCTGCTCAATACCCACCCAAAAAGAGTTCATCTATTTTTTTCCAGTGTTTGTATCTGTTATTTTATTTTCTTATCTTGTTAATATCTTATGAAGTTCATTTGAACCCCTCAGACTTTGTTAAATAATAATGGCATTGAACATCCATATCTACTTACTGATTTTAATTGAAATTATTTGGTGCTTTGCCACTTGGAATTATGTTTGATGTTTTTGGTAAATATTTATTTTTAATTAACTATTTTACTTGTATTCCAATTTTAGTTAGATGTTTTAAATGAAATGCTGTTGGATTTTGTTAAGTGCCTCTCAGCATCTATTGATATAATAGTGTTTTTTCTCCTTTAACCAACTGGTAAAATGGACTAGTATTATTGAATTTCTTGATGTTGAAGTGTCTTTGCTTTCATGGAATAAGCCATGCATCATTTACTTTTTGAATATATCATTTGCTACATGTATATATTTTATTTGTAAATTTTGTGCATATATATTAATAAATGAGATTGCTTTATAAGGTTTTTTTCTTTTTACTAGCAAGTACTAATTTTATCAGAGCTTTGCATTAAAATTAAGTGAACATCATAAACAGGTTTAATCACATGAATTATCCATTTTTTAAAGTTAGATAAAACTTGACCTGAACCACATATCATTAGGTAAAATTCAATTATGAATTCCTTTGATTTCAGTATGTCTTTGAATGGTATTTAGTATTTTCAGAGTTGTCTGTGGTAATTGACTATTTGAATATTCAGTTCTTCTCACATCAGTTTTGATTCTTTATATTTGGATGGTAAATTATTCAATTTTCTCTAAGATTTCAAATTTATACCCATAATATGGAATGCAATACTCTTATTTTAAAATATTCCCTCTGTCTGTGATTAGGCCTGATATCTGATTTTTAATCTTGTCTATTTTTCGTTTATCTTTTATTATTTATCAGGCTTGCAAGGCCTTCATTTTTTAGTCTTTTCAAAGAACTAGCCTTTGTATTTTTTATGCTATTTTATTTTCTATAACATTACTTTCCATCTCTATATTTATTAATTTCCTATTCCTAGTTTCTTTTTATTTTTTGTTTTTATTTTTCAGACTTCTGAAGGGAATACTTCGTTCTTTTATTTCTCATCTTTTTTTTTGTTCAATGATAGAGGCATTTGAAGGAATGAGTTTTCCTATGAGTAAAATTTTATCTATGTCTCATATATTCAATATGAATTATTCTTCTTTTCAATACTGTCTAAGTGCTGTGTAATTTCTAATTTTTTCTTTGGTGAAAGGGTTATCTAGGAGTATATTTCTGAATTTCTAAGTATGTAGTTAATTATTTGGGGAAGGAGTTACTTTCTTATTATTTATTTAACTTGAGAGTATTCTGACTAAATAATGTGACTTATAATACCTTTTTGAATTTGTGGAGCTCTCCTGTATGTTGAATACATGATCTAGTGCTATAGATATTCCTTAAAAATACAAAATATAATTCTCAGCTTCATGGTTATAATGGTATCTCAGCTGATTATAGGATTCTTGAGTTCTTTTCTCTCAGTACACTGTGGATGCTCTTCTTCTAGCTTTCAATGTTGCAAATGTTACTGCAGCTCTGATTCTTTTTCCTTTAAAGGTACTTCATTCTTTAGCCTGAAAACTTGTTAGATTTTTATTTCTCTTGTTTTTTTTTTTCTCTTTTTCTTCACTGGGCTTCAGTTGGATCACTCATAATCCTTGGTTCATGACACATATGTACTGGCTGGGACTTCATGTACAATCTTGAATATAATAATAATAGTGGGCATCCTTATCTCATTCACAGTTTAAAAAAATACACTGCTGAATAACTTTTGGTTTTAAGCAGAAATTATAATGAATGTAAAATATCTAGAGAATGATATTAAAAGCACTATATATCAAAACTTGTGGAATACAGCAAAAGAAGTGTTTTCAGGGAGATGTATAGCTTTAGGAGTCATATAAGAAGGAAAGGACAGGGACACCTGAATGGCTCAGTTGGTTGAGCATCAACTCGATTTCAGCTCAGGTTGTGATTTGGAGTCTGCTTAAGATTCTCTCTTTCTCTCTCTCCCCCCATGCTGCCCCCCTCTCCCTCTGCCCACCCCCACTCACATGCTCTCTCACTCTCTCTAAAATTTAAAAAAAGAAAAGAAAAAAGAAGGAAAGAACAAACTCAAATAACAGAAGAAAAAATAATAAAAATAATACCAGCAGTGAGTGAAATAGAAAAGAGATGATAAAGAAGACCAGAAAAACAAAGCATTGATATTTTTTTTAAAAACCAACAAAGTAGACCTTTGGCAAGTTTAATCAGAAGATGAGAGAAAATACAAATGTAAAATGTGAGTAATGAAAGAGGGGCAGTTACTACAGATAAAGGGTAAAAAAATAATAATAAAAGTGGATGCTGTCAACAATCTTATGCCAACAACTGTGAAGCCTTAGATGAAATGGATATACTATTAGAAAACTATATCTTACCAAGACTTACTCAAAAAAATTAAATGGCCCTATAACTATTAAAGAGATTGGAGCAATGTCTTCTCACAAAGAAAAAAACAAATTTTTTAACAAGCAATCTACCAACTTTCAGGGAACAAAAGTCTTTTTTTTTTTTTTTTTAATATATGAAATTTATTGTCAAATTGGTTTCCATACAACACCCAGTGCTCATCCCAAAAGGTGTCCTCCTCTATACCCATCACCCACCCTCTCCTCCCTCCCACCCCCCATCAACCCTCAGTTTGTTCTCAATTTTTAACAGTCTCTTATGCTTTGGCTCTCTCCCACTCTAACCTCTTTTTTTTTATTTTATTTTTATTATTTTTTTATTTTTTTACAAAAGTCTTAATGTTATACAGTATTTTCTTTCCTTTTTTAAAAATTTTTAATTAATTAATTTTTTTTTAATTTACATCCAAATTAGTTAGCATATAGTGCAACAATGATTTCAGGAGTAGATTCCTTAGTGCCCCTTACCCATTTAGCCCTTCTCCCAGAACCCCTCCAGTAACCCTGTTTGTTCTCCATATTTATGAGTCTCTTATGTTTTGTCCCCCTCCCTGTTTTTATGTTATTTTTGCTTCCCTTCCCTTATGTTCATCTGTTTTGTCTCTTAAAGTCCTCATGTGAGTGAAGTAATATGGTATTTGTCTTTCTCTGACTGATTAATTTCACTTAGCATAATACCCTCTAGTTCCATCCACGTAGTTGCAAATGGCAAGATTTCATTCTTTTTGATTGCCGAGTAATACTCCATTGTATATATATATATACCACCTCTTCTTTATCCATTCATCCATTGATGGACATTTGGGCTCTTTCCATACTTTGGCTATTGTTAATAGTGCTGCTATAGACATTGGGATGCATGTGTCCCTTCGAAACGGCATACCTGTATCCCTTGGATAAATACCTAGTAGTGCCATTGCTGGGTTGTAGGGTAGTTCTATTTTTAGTTTTTTGAGGAACCTCCATACTGTTTTCCAGAGTGGCTGTACCAGCTTGCATTGCAACCAAGAATGCAAGAGATCCTCTTTGTCCTCATCCTCGCCAACATCTGTTGTTGCCTGAGTTGTTAATGTTAGCCGTTCCAACAGGTGTAAGGTGGTATCTCGTTGTGGTTTTGATTTGTATTTCCCTGAGGATGAGTGATGTTGAACATTTTTTCATGCATTGGTTGGGCATCTGGATGTCTTCTTTGGAAAAGTGTCTATTCACGTCTTTTGCCCATTTCTTCACTGGATTATTTGTTTTTTGGGTGTTGAGTTTGAGAAGTTCTTATAGATGTTGGATACTAACCCTTTATCTGATATGTCACTTGCAAATATCTTCTCCCATTCCATCGGTTGCCTTTTAGTTTTGCTGATTGTTTCCTTTGCTGTGCAGAAGCTTTTTATTTTGATGAGGTCCCAATAGTTCATTTTTGCTTTTGTTTCCCATGCCTCCGGAGACATGTTGAGTAAGAAGTTGCTGTGGCCAAGATAAAAGAGGTTTTTGCCCTCTTTCTCCTTGAGGAATATGATGGCTTCCTGTCTTACATTTAGGTCTTTCATCCATTTTGAGTTTATTTTTGTGTATGGTGTAAGAAAGTGGTCCAGGTTCATTATTCTGCATGTCTCTGTCCAGTTTTCACAGCACCACTTGCTGAAGAAACTGTCTTTATTCCATAGGATATTCTTTCTTGCTTTGTCAAAGATTAGTTGGCCATATGTTTGTGGGTCCCTTTCTGGGTTCTCTATTCTATTCCATTGATCTGAGTGTCTGTTCTTGTGCCAGTACCATACTGTCTTGATGATTACAGCTTTGTAGTATAGCTGAAGTCCGGGATTGTGATGCCTCCTGCTTTGGTTTTCTTTTTCAAGATTGCTTTGGCTATTCGGGATCTTTTCTGGATCCATACAAATTTTAGGATTATTTGTGCTAGCTCTCTGAAGAATGCTGATTTTTTTTTGATAGGGATTGCATTGACTGTGTAGATTTCTTTGGGTAGTATCAACATTTTAACAATATTTGTTCTTCCTATCCAGGAGCATGGAATCTTTTTCCATTTTTTTTGTGTGTTTTCTTCAATTTCTTTCATAAGCTTTCTAGAGTTTACAGTGTATAGATTTTTCACCTCTTTGGTTAGATTTATTCCTAGGTATTTTATGGTTTTGGTGCAATTGTAAATGGGATCGATTCCTTGATTTCTCTTTCTGTTGCTTCATTGTTGGTGAATAGGAATGTAACCGATTTCTGTGAGTTGATTTTATATCCTGCTGCTTTGCTGAATTCATGAATCAGTTCTAGCAGTTTTTTGGTGGAATCTTTAGGGTTTTACATATAGAGTATCAGGTCATCTGTGAAGAGTGAAAGTTTGACCTCTTCCTGGCTGATTTGGATACCTTTTATTTTTTGTGTTGTCTGATTGCTGAGGCTAAGACTTCCAATACTCTGTTGAATAACAGTGGTGAGAGTGGACATCCCTGTATTCCTCCTGACCTTAGGGGGAAAGCTCTCAGTTTTTCCCCATTGAGGATGATATTAACATTGGGTCGTTCATATATGGCTTTTATGATCTCGAGGTGTGATCCTTCTATGCCTACTTTCTTGAGGGTTTTTGTCAAGAAAGGATGCTGTATTTTGTCAAATGCTTTCTCTGCATCTATTGAGAGGATCATATGGTTCTTGTCCTTTCTTTTATTGATGTGATGAATCACATTAATTGTTTTGCAGATATTGAACCAGCCCTGCATCCCAGGTATAAATCCCGCTTGATCGTGGTGAATAATTTTTTTAATGTATTGTTGGATCTGGTTGGCTAATATCTTGTTGAGGATTTTTGAATCCATGTTCATCAGGGAAATTGGTCTAAAGTTCTCCTTTTTAGTGGGGTCTCTGGTTTTGGAATCAAGGTAATCCTGGCTTCATAGAGTTTGGAAGTTTTCCTTCCATTTCTATTTTTTGGAACTGCTTCAAGAGAATAGGTGCTAACTCTTCCTTAAATGTTTGGTAGAATTCCCCTGGAAAGCCATCTGGCCCTGGACCCTTGTTTTTTGGGAGATTTTTGATTACTAATTCAATTTCCTTACTGGTTATGGGTCTGTTCAAATTTTCTATTTCTTTCTGTTTCGGTTTTGGTAGTATATGTGTTTCTAGGAATTTGTCCATTTCTTCCAGATTGCCCATTTTATTGGTATATAATTGCTGATAATATTCTCTTATTATTGTTTTTATTTCTGCTGTGTTGGTTATGATCTCTCCTCTTTCATTTTTTATTTTATTTATTTGGGTCCTTTCCTTTTTTCTTTTTGATCAAACTGGCTAGTGGTTTTATCAATTTTGTTAATTCTTTCAAAGAACCAGCTTCTGGTTTCATTCATCTGTTCTACTGTTTTTTTTTGTTTTTGTTTTTGTTTTTTGTTTTGGTTTTGATAGCATTAATTTCTGCTCTGATCTTTATTATTTCCTGTCTTCTGCTGGTTTAGGGTTTTATTTGCTGTTTTTTTTCAAGCTCTTCAAGGTGTAAGGTTAGGTTGTATATCTGAGATCTTTCTTCCTTCTTTAGGAAGGCCTGGATTGGTATATGCTTTCCTCTTATGACCACCTTTGCTGTGTCCCCAAGGTTTTGGGTTGTGGTGTTATCATTTTCATTGGCTTCCATATACTTTCTAATTTCCTCTTTATCTTCTCGGTTAGCCCATTCATTCTTTAGTAGGATGTTTTTCAGTTTCCAAGTATTTCTTACCTTTCCAAATTTTTTCTTGTGGTTGATTTCAAGTTTCATAGCATTGTGGTCTGAAAATATGCACAGTATGATCTTGATCTTTTTGTACTTGCTGAGAGCTGATTTGTGTCCCAATATGTGGTCTATTCTGGAGAATGTTCCATGTGCACTGGAGAAGACTGTATATTCTGCTGCTTTAGGATGAAATGTTCTGAATAGATCTGTTAAGTCCACCTGGTCCAGTGTGTCATTTAAAGCCATTATTTCCTTGTTGATTTTTTGATCAGATGATCTGTCCATTGCTGTGAGTGTGGTTTTGAAATCTCCTACTATTATGATATTTTCAATGAATTTCTTTATGTTTGTGATTAATTGATTTATATATTTAGGTTCTTCCACATTTGGTGCATCAATGTTTACAATTGTTAGGTCTTGGTGGATAGACCCCTTGATTATGATATAATGCCCTTCTGCATCTCTTGACACAGTCTTTATTTTAAAGTCTGGATTGTCTGGTATAAGTGTGGCTACTCTGGCTTTCTTTTGTTGACCATTAGCATGATAGATGGTTCTCCATCCCCTTTCTTTCAATCTGAAGGTGTCTTTAGGTCTCAAGTGGGTCTCTTGTAAGCAGCATACAGATGGATCTTGTTTTCCTATCCATTCTGTTACCCTATGTCTTTTGATTGGAGCATTGAGTCCATTGACATTTATAATGAGTACTGAAAGATATGAATTTATTGCCATTATGTTGTTTGTAGAGTTGGAGTTTCTGGTGGTGTTCTCTGGCCCTTTCTAATCTTTGTTGCTTTTGGTCTTTATTTATTATTTTATATTTTCCTCTTTTCTCCCCTCAGAGAGTCCCCCTTAAAATTTCTTGCAGGGCTGGTTTAGTGGTCACAGACTCCTTTAATTTTTGTTTGGGAAACTTTATCTCACCTTCTATTTTGAATGATGGCCTTGCTGGGTAAAGAATTCTTGGCTGCATATTTTTCTAATTCAGCACATTGAATATATCCTGCCATTCCCTTCTGACCTGCCAAGTTTCTGTGGATAGGTCTGCTGCAAACCTGATCTGTCTTCCCTTGTAGGTTAAGGGCTTTTTTTTCCTTGCTGCTTTCATGATTCTCTCCTTGCCTGAGTCTTTTGTGAATTTGACTATGATATGCCTTGTTGATGGTCAGTTTTTGTTGAATCTAATGGGGGTCCTCTGTGCTTCCTGGATTTTGATGTCTGTGTCTTTCCCCAGGTTAGGAAAGTTTTCAGCTATGATTTGCTCACAGTTCACTGATTTCTCTAATTCTTAAATCATGCTCTTTTGCCTTAATGTCCCTCTTTTTTTCTGTTTCATTATTCTCCATCAGTTTGTCCTCTGTAACGCCAATTCTCTGTTCTGCCTCATCCATCCTTGCCGCCATGGCATCAATCCATGATTGCAGCTCAGTTATAGCATTTTTTATTTCATCCTGACTAGTTTTACTTCTTTAATCTCCACAGAAAGGGATTCTAACCTATTTTCCACTCCAGCTAGTATTCTTATTATCATGATTCTAAATTCTGGTTCAGACATCTTGCTTGTGTCTGTTTGGTTAAATCCCTGGCTGTCGTTTCTTCCTGCTCTTTCTTTTGGGGTGAATTCCTTCGTTTCATCATTTTGAAGGGAGAAAAGGAATTAATGAAGTAGAAAAAATTAAAATTAAAAAAATATTAAAAGTAAAACATTAAACACACACACACAAATCGAATAAATGATGCTAGATCCTAGGTGTGTTTTGGTCTGGGTGTTGAAAGTGGCTTGATAGATTAGAGAAAAAAAGGGGGGGGGGTGGAAAAAGGAAATTGTTTGCAAATTTGAAAAAATGAATACACTGAATTAGACTAAAATGAAATGATGGAAGTAAACTAGAATTTGAAAATTTACACAAAAGTAAAGAATATAGTAGAAAAAATTTAAAAGTATTTCTAATAAAAATTAAAAATAAAAAAATGAATTTTTTTCTTTCTATATTCAAGAAAAAGAAAAGAAATGAAAAAGAAAAAAAAAGAAAAAAAAAGGAAATTGTTTGGGGTGCCTGGGTGGCTCAGTTGGTTAAGTGTCGACTTTGGCTCAGGTCATGATCTCACATCTTGTGAGTCCAAGCCCTGTGTCGGGCTCTGTGCTGATAGCTCAGAGCCTGGAGCCTGTTTCAGATTTTGTGTCTCCCTCTCTCTCTGCTCCTCCCCCACTCGTGCTCTCTCTCTCTCTCTCTCTCTCTCCCTCCCTCAAAAATAAATATTAAAAAAAAAGGAAATCGTTTGAAAATTTGAAACAATGAATACACTTTAGTAGACTAAAATAAAATGATGGAAGTAAAATAGAATTTGAAAAATTTACATGAAAGTAAAAAATATAGTAAAAAATTAAAGAAAAATATTTTTAATAAAAATCAAAAATAAGAATGAATTTTTTCTATTTCTGTATTCAAGAAAGAGAAAAGAAATGAAAAAGAAAAAAGAAAAAGAAAAAAAGGAAATCATTTAAAAATTTGAAAAAGTGGATACACTGAAGTATACAAATGATGGAAGTAAAATAGAATTTGAAAAAATTTACACAAAAGTAAAAAATATAGTAAAAAACGTTAAAGAAAAAATATTTTTAATAAAAATTGAAAATAAAAATGAATTTTTTCTCTTTCTGCTGAATTCTTTGGTTCAGGTTGTACAGATTGTTGTGTTAATCCTCAGATAAGTTTTCTAGGTGTGCAGGATGGCTTAGTTTTGGTCTGGTTGTATTTCATGGACGTGAGACACACAAAAAACTTCCATGCTGTTCTGCCATCTTGGCTCCCTCTTACAGTGTTTTCTAAGCAGTTGAAAACTGGGGACTGTTTCCAGACTCAGTCTATAAGTCCAAGGCAACTGTGTTACCAAAATCAGACAAAGATATTAAAAGGAATATTATAGGTCTATTTATATTATGAATATCAATGTAAGAATGTTAATGTATGTTTGATATTTTTAGAAATATTTTGATCCACCTGAGTGTACTACCTATTTAGAAAATTAAATAAAGTTATAAATAAAACTAGGGATGCCAAGCTATTTATTTTAGACTCAGGAGGACAAATTTAAAACAGCTTTGCTAAAATATGCACTTCACACTTATAAATAACTTTCTTCAAAATGCAAGTTTTCCTTTAAAACAAAGATTATCATTCTGGTTTCTCTAATATTTCATTCTTTTAATATGGCTTAGAAAAAATGAAGTTTCAGGAGCACCTGTGTGGCTCAGTTGGTTGGGCGTCTGACTTCAGCTCAGGTTATGATCTCACAGTCTGTGAGTTCAAGCCCCGTGTCGGGCTCTGTGCTGATAGCTCAGAACCTGGAACCTGCTTCAGATTCTGTGTCTCCCTCTCTCTGCCCCTCCCCTTCTCATGCTCTGTCTCTGTCTCAAAAATAAATAAAAACATTAAAAATTTTTTTAATTAAAAAAAATTTAAAAAGCAGTTTCTTTGAATATTATGGTTCCCTAGAAGAACAGTAAAACATTGGAGAACATGATATCTTATATTATTTTAAGAAACTATAATATATATAATATTCCCTGATCCCCCTAACTCCTCCTCTGGTCCTGAATACTGGTTGGTGTTGGCATGAATTTGTGACTGCTTTTTTTTTTTTAATGTTTTATTTTATTTTTTTTGAGAGAGAGAGTGAGCATGAGCAGGGGTGGGGCAGAAAGAGAAAGCGACTCACAGAATCTGAAGCAGGCTCCAGCTCGGAGCTGTCAGCACAGAGCCTGACACGGGGCTTGAACTCAAAAGATGTGAGATCATGACCTGAGCCAAAGTTGACACTTAACCGACTGAGCCACCCAGGTGCCCCAGATTTGTGACTTCTTCTTTTGCTTGGTGTTGTTCTTTGGTCATATCTTGGGGAAAATATATTTTAAAAATAGTCTGAAAAGTAAGAAACATGTTTGGCAACCTAGCCCTAGCGTATTTAGAATATGTTGTTATAGGGGTGTGTTGCAGTTGTAAAAAATGGCAATGTATATGTTTAGAACTGAATACAAATTCCAAAGGTGAATCAGATTTTAAAGTAAGGATCTCTAACAAATGGAAGAAAGCAAAATTATGTGACAAATGATGTTCAGATTACTAAAACAAAATATATCAAATACTCTAAAATAAACCTCAAATTAAGTAAGAAAAAATAACAGGAAAACTAGTACAATAAGGGAGACAGAACTTATCCTAATCATGGAGGGATAAAGCAGCACTTTAAAAATTACAAAGCGTAGGATGGATTTTGCCTATAAAATATAGAATCTCTGGCTTTAAAAACTGCCAAATAACCTAAAAATAGAAGATGGACAAAAACATGTATATCATCTATCATAAGCAAAAGGTTACTATCCATACAATATAAAGATTTTATTCAACTATGTGTGAAACTTGCCAAGATCCCAAGCAGGCAAATGGTTGAAAAACAAAAAACAGGTAACACAGGAAATATAATAATAAACAAGGCCAGAGTGCTTCATCACTAATAATTAAATAATAAAAACAATTCATCTCCTTAGTAAATTAGTACAAAGATTTCAATAATTTCCCCTTCATTTGATGATTAAAATTATTGTATTTTTCTAACCCATAGAAATGTTTGTGATCAAGTAACCTCTTTCTTGGGAATCGATGCTGGGGAAATAGCAGAAGATGAAAAATTATTTATATGTCACGGTCATATTTTGAATAGTGAATGATTAGAAGTAATTTATCCCCAGCATTAATGATACGGGTAATAAATCAATATATACCATCACCTGGAACATTATTCAGCCTTTAAAATGGCAATATGAACATGGACAATCAACATGGAAAAATACTATAATTGTAATATTACATAGTAAAAGAACTCACAAAATTGTATGTACCTTACAATTACAATTATGTCCAGACACATATATTTATGAATAGGAACCAGAAGGCAACATGAAAATATGCAAATGAGTTTTAGGGTGATAGAGATATGAGTGATTTTTTTCCCTCTTTCAAAATTTTTTCTGGTGTTATTTTGATAAACTTTCTTTAAAAAAGAAAAAAAAGTGTTACACATTTAAGATTTAGCTCACATTCCACTTCCTATAATAAAAAACCTCACCAAAACTCCGTAGTACTAATTAGTCACAGTTTTTATACTCATTAAGATCTCACCTTTATTAAGTATAGCTATATTGAAATCAAAAGTGCAGCTGGAGACTCTGATCTATTCAGCACTTTATATAGAGGCTGTATAGTTATAAATGCAATATAGACTCATCCAAAGGACAGTGTAATTGGCACATAATTTCAAGACTAAATTAGGGTTTCAATTTTGCTGCTGCTGTTGAATAGGTTCACTCCATGGGTAACACCCAAACTATGTTAACACAGAGAGAAAGCATTTTAAAAGGCTGTTAAATTTCTCTTGGTTGGGAAAGTCAGTATGAACAGGATCATTAAAGCCAGTGATGGCACCAGTGATCTCAACTAGTGATGACAAATAGCACTTCCTATGAACCTAGCTATGAAGGGTACTGGGTTTGGGGCGGGGTGGGGGTGGGGGTGTTGTTTGTTTGTTTGTTTGTTTGTTTTTAAGCCGCAACAATCTTATACCCATGTTAGGGTCTCAGTATGGAAATTGACAGAACATTTAGAAAAATGTTCATAAATGTACCTCTTGCTTTATCCACAAATATCCTCCTGGTGAACTGATTGCACTAATGTATCCTTTCTAATTCATTTCACCAAAATGGTTACAGTGGTTTCGGAAAACTAAAAGTGCAGGAGAGACAGCAGAGTTTCTGTCTCAGGTGTTAGCAATGTTAGCAGTGTTGTATCCCAAATTTGGTATACTTTCATCTCCCCTGTGGGATCTGCAGATTTTCTCAGGTGTTCCCACCTCCAGTGGTCCACACCTGCCCTTCTACTCCCTTCCTTGCACTACCTGTTTTCAACTTCTTATAATCTACTTTTACTTCTGCCCACTGTCCATGAACCCAGTCATTAGCCTCTTCCCTCATCTGTTTCTGTATGTTGGCTCTGGGCTGACCAGGCCCTGAGTTTAACTTCATTTTTTTAACAAATGTTTATTGGACATCGACCACATGTGGCCAACTGGCCTCATCTGTGCTTTGACTTCTGGTGTTCATATGTTCTCCAGCTCTTCATGGGTGGTCATAGGACTTCTGACAGCCTAGCTCCACACTGTTGTATGTGCTGACACTCTTAACTTTAACCATTCTTGACTGATATTTTTGTCCTCTCTATTAAAAATAGTCTGCAAATTTCCTTAGCTCCAATTTTGTTGTCATTCAAATTATTTTTAGTTGCGCTTTTTCTGCCATCACATGGCATGTGCTTTCATAATTTTCATGAACTTCAACATTCTTACTTTTTATTCTGCTTTATTTTAAATGTATGCCTAATATTTCTATTACTAACCAATTAATGTCCTTAAGATTTTCTGCTGTCTTGATCGTCGTCACCTGTAGCTTTTCCAACTTATTAATGTCTTTTCAGAAATCAAGTCAAAAAAATAAATCATGTCAACCATTTGAGAAGAGAAAAAAACCAATATATCACAGTGAATATCTTCTCCCCAGATAAATGATTGGGTCAACATAATTAGGCATAGCATTTTAGATTTTCTTTGGGCAAATAAGAATAAGGGCAGACCAATATACCACTCATAACTTTTTCTGTACCTTATTTTTAAGAAACATAATTATTTGCTCAAAGAACACAATAGATAGTGTTTTTAATTCATTTTTCACCTGAGTTTTGTTAATGGTTTATTATCATTTATAATCTTAAATCGAATTCTAAGCACTTGCATGGTCTATACCCCTTCCTATGAACCATTTTACCAGGTTCTCCATAGTTGCAGAACCAGCGTTAAGTGATAAAAATCACAGTAAGGCTTATTTTCTAAAACTAGTTGAACAACTTCCCTTCTGTTTTCCTTGCCTAGTTCTCTGCCTTACTGTCTGCCTCTCATTATTTCCTTCAGAGCATTCATTCAAGCACTATACTATATATTCTCAGTTATTCGGAACCTGCTTGTTATTATCCATGCTCTTAATTGTTTCTTATTCTCTCTTAGATTCTCTTAGTAAATGAGTTAACATGTTATACAGTTGACATTTGAACAACAGGTTTGAACTCCATGGGTACAGATTTTTTTTTCAGCAAATATTTTGGACACATTTTTGGAGATTTGTGCCAATTTGAAAAAACTCAGACAAACTGTGTAGCCTAGAAATATTGCAAAAAAATAAGAAAAAGATATGTCACGAATGCATAATATATATGTAGATATATATGTAGTTACTAGTCAATTTTATTACTACCATAAAATATACACAAATCTATTATAAAAAGTTAAAATTTATCACACTTGCACATACAAATACTTACAGACCATATTCTTTTCATTTTTGATGTCTAGTATTGGTAACATGTAATGTCTATGGTGTTTTGTATCATATAAGAAAATATTGAGGTGGGTACTGACAAATGATTCATCTTATAAACTGATAATGTAAACTTATGGTATCAGTAAGTATAGTACAGTATTATAAATGTATTTTCTCTTCCTTATGATTTCCTTACTATTTTTTTCTCTAGTTTACTTTATTGTAAGAATACTGTATATAGGGGTGCGTGGGTGGCTTAGTCAGTTAAGCGTCCAACTTCGGCTCAGGTCATGATCTCACAGTTAGTGAGTTCAAGCCATGCATCGGGCTCTGTACTGAAAGCTCAGAGACCGGAACCTGCTTTAGATTCTGTGTCTCCCTTCCTCTCTGCCCCTCCCCCATTCATGCTCTGTCTGTCTCTCTCTCTCTCTCTCTCTCTCTCAAAAATAAATAAATGTTAAAAAAAATTAAAGAATACTACATATAATATATATAATATACAAAATATGTGTTAATTGCCTGTTTATGTTATTAATATGTCTTCTGTTCAACGATAGACTATTAGTAATTAAATTTTGGGGAGTCAAAAGTTATATGTGGATTTTCAACTGAGCAGGAGGTTGGCACTTATAACCCTCACGTTGTTCAAGGGTCAATTGTACTTTTTTGACTGACTAAATATATTTATGTATTTGAATATATTTTAGATTCTACACATAAGTGAAGTCATACATTATTTGTCTTTCTCTGTATGATTCATTTCACTTAGCATGATGCACTTAAGGTCTATCCATGGAAAGATTAAGATTTCATTCATTTTTTTATGACCAAATGATATCACAGTATATATATATGTATGTATGTGTGTGTATATGTGTGTCTATATATATATGTATATATACATATATATATATACACACACATATATGTACATACCACATTTTCTTTATTCAATCATCCATGAATGGATACTTAGGTTGCTTCCATATCTTAGCTATTATAAATAATGCTGCAGTGAACATTGGAGTGCATATATTTTTTCAAGTTAGTGTTCTTATTTCCTTCAGATAAATACCTAGAAGTGGAATTGCTGGGCCATGTGATGGTTCTATTCTTAAATGTTTCATGAATGTCCATACTGTTTTCCATAGTAGCTGTACCACTTTACATTCCCATCAACAGTACACAAGGGTTCCCTTTTCTCTGTATTCTCACCAACACTTGTTATCTCTTGTCTTTTGATAATAACCATTTAACAGGTGTGAAGGGATAACAGTGCCATTTTGATTTGCATTTCCCTAATGATTAGTGATGTTGAGCACTTTTTCATGTACTTGTTGCCCATCTGTATTTCTTCTTTGGAAAAATGTCTGTTCGGATCTTCTATCCATTGTTTTAATCTGATTGTTTTATGGCTGTTGAGTTGTATGAGTTCTCTATATATTTTAGGTATTAGTCCCTTATCAGATACATGATTGCAGTATTTTCTCCCACTTGGTAGATTGCTTTTAAATTTTGTTGATGGTTTCCTTTGCTGTGCAGAAAGATGTAGTCCCACTTGTTGATTTTTTGCTTTTATTGCCTTTGTGTTTGGTATCAAATAAAAAACATCATCATCAAAACTGATGATCAAAGTGTTCAAAGGTTCAAAGAAACCTTCTAGGAGTGTTATGGTTGCAGGTCTCACATTGAAGTCTTTAATCCATTTTGAGTTAATTTTTGTGTATGGTGGAAGGTAGTGGTCCAGTTTCATTCTTTTGCATGTAGCTATCCAGTTTTCCAAGCACCATTTATTGAAGAGACTGTCCTTTCCCTATTGTATATTCTTGGTTCTTTTGTTATAAATTAATTGACCGTAGTGTGTGGGTTTATTTCTGGGCTCTTGATTCTGTTTGTTTTTATGTCAGTACAATACTGTTTTGATTACTATAGCTCTGTAAGAAATTTTGAAATTAGAGAGCATGATGCTTCCAGCTTTGTTCCTCTTTCTCAAGACTACTTTGGCTATTCAGAATCTTTTATGGTTCCATATAAATTTTAGGTTATTTGTTCTATATGTGTGAAAAATGTCATTGGAATTTTAATAGGGATTGCATTGATGCAGTTTTTTGGGGGTAGTATGGGCATTTTAACAATATTAATTCTCCCAATCCATGAACACAGAATATCTTTTCATTTATTTGTGTCTCCTTCAGTTTCTTTCATTAACACTGTACAGTTTTCAGTGTACACGTCTTTTTCCTCCTTGGTCCAATTTATTGCTAGGTTTTTTTTTTTAATGCAATTGCAAATTAGATTGTCTTCCTAATTTCTCTTTCTGATAGTTTGTTACTAGTGAGAAACACAACAGATTGTTGTTTATTGATTTTATGTCCTGCAACTTTACTGATTTCACTTATTCTAAAAGTTTTTCGGTCTAGGGTTTCCTATATATAATATGTCATCTGCATATAGTAACAGTTTTACTTTTCCTTTTCAATTTGGATTCCTATTTCTTTTTCTTGCCTAATTGCTCTGGTTAGGACATCCAATACTATGCTGAGTAAAAGTAGCAACAGTAGGCATCTTTGTCTTGTTCCTGATCTTAGAGGAAAAACTTTCAGTGTTTCATCATTAAGTGTCATGTTAACTGTGGTCATATATGGGTTTACTGTGTTGAGGTACTTTTCCACTAAACCCACTTTATTGAGAATTTTTATCATAAATAGATGTTGAATTGTGTCAAATGCTGTTTCTGTATTTTCTGAGATGATCATATGATTTTTATCTTTTATTTTGTTAATATGGTATCTCCTATTGATTGATTTGTGGATTATTGAACCATCCTTGCATCCCTGGACTAAATCCCACTTGATTGGGGCATATAATCCTTTTTAATGTATTGTTGAATTTGGTTTACTGATAATTTTATTGAGGATTTTTGCATCTATGTTCATCAGGGATATTGGCCTGTAACTCTCTTTTTTCATAATGTCCTTGTCTGGTTGATGTTAGGGTAATGCTGGCCTAATAAGAGGAATTTAGAGAAATACATTTCTTTATACTTGCAACTTTAGACTTAGGCCTCACTACTATGTCATTATTGTGTTTCCTTAAAAATACATTCTAAAATCATTCTAATACTTTATATTCCCAATTCTCTTATTTTTAGAATTCACCTTTAGAACAAACTTACCTTTCTCCATTTTTAGCTATATAACTATCTCTTTGTTGTGTCTGTCTACCTACCCTCCACCCAACATTCCCCAGTAATGTGATATTAAACAAAAGCATTGAAGGCTAAGAATCAGATGATGACTGTCCATACATTAGCCAGGTGACTCTGAAATGCCATTTCTCCCTGATGAGTATGTGTCCACATCTAGGCAGTGGATGGGTTGGACTAAAGTCTTAGAGGTTCCTATGGGCTATAGTGTGCTATAATCTGATTCTAACTCTGGCGCCATTTGCTTGTTTCCAAAGTTAAATAAATGTTCTTATTTTTACATTTTGATTTTTTTCTTTATTTTTAAACATTTTATTGATTTAAGTAATCTACACCCCATGTGGGGCTTGAACTCATGACCCTGAGGTCCTCTGACTCTTCTCTTCTGAGACTCCTTTCTTTCCTTTGAGATAGCTGTAATTTTTTTCTTTTAAATCACCATTAAACAATTTCAACCTTGATTCACATATATAGTTTTTTATGATCATTATTTTTCTACATAAAAACTTGTTTTTTCCACATTTTCCCTTTATTTGTCTTTTAAAATATAGACATTCAAAAATTTAAATTCCAGTGATAGCTCTGATCCATATAGTTTAACAGTGGCTAAAGAATAAAGAATAAGCTGTTAATAGCAGCCTAATTCTTAATGGCAATTTAGCTTTTTCATTGGAAAGCGATCATAGAAAAATTTGAAGACTAAATTCTTGGTTCTTTTTTTAAAGATTTATTAGCATAACTTTTGTAATTTTCTGTTTAGCTTACACTAATATAACCTTCAAATGCACAATTTATCTCAATTGATAATACTCCTCTCAGAGGTCATTGTGACCTACAAATCAGTCCACTTAAATGATTTTCCTTTCACCTGGCAGAATAAAGTGTCCTTTACTTTTTGTCAGTAGTCACAAATATTGGAAGACAGAGTTCAGATAAATCATGTTAGCATTAATGTCTTTGCTAAAATTTATTTGACCAAATTTCAAATGTATTCCAAGTAAAAAAAAAAAAAACTTAAAATTTTTTTAGTGAGCTTGTGATACTATAAATAATACAGAAATATTTTAATAAAATTATTTTTCATATATTTTAATATCTTTGTTGCATTTTTTAAAAATAGCTGTATCGAGAAATAATTTAAATATCATAAAATTCACCCATTCTAAGAGTACACTTTCATTGTTTTTAGGGTATTTGTAGAGGTATACAACCACCACCACAATCTAGAGCATTTGTATCACCTCGAAAAGAAACATCACGGTCATTAACTGCCACTCCCCTCACCTTTCTGCCCTTCCCCCATCAATCATTAGTCTGCTTTCTGTCTCTGTAGATTTCCCTGTTCTTGACATTTCATTTAAATAGAACCATATAATATGCAATCTTTCATGTCTGACTTCTTTGACTTAGCATAATATTTTTGACTTTCATCCATTTTGTAGCATATATGAGAACTACATTCCTTAATTGGTAGATTCTCTATTAAAGTAAAAAATAATCAAATGAGCAGTGCAGTTTAGTTGAAAAAAAAAATAGTGATCCAACAGTCAAATACTTCTACATTCTGGCTCTCTTTGTGCCTTTTATGGCCTTTGGACAAGTTAGTAATTTCTTTGACTCAATTACTTTATCTGTGAAATGGACATATGATAGTGTTTCTTACCCATCTTAGAGCATTAGCAAAATTAACAAAATCAACTGTAGAAACCCTTAAAGACTATACAAGTATAGAATAGTAAATTGCATTTTAAATTGGTTTTCCTGGTATAATAGCAAACCAAATTATTCTATTTGGGATAAAGTATTAGAATTTAAAAAATACTCCTTTAATAACAAAGGGAAACTGTAAATTTTAATTCCTATTTGCCCAAAGGTCCATTTGCCTCCACTAATTTATCTTCTAGTGAGCCTTGGTTAGCTTTAACAGTAATACAACAGGTTGCTGAAGAAGGAAGTGGCTACAATTAATTCAAGAGTCAACTGTTGTATGGTGGATGGAAGAGTCAATGAACAGAATTCCACTGTGACCTTTCCTGCAAGGTTTGATGTTCAAAGGACACTCACAATGGTGAATTGACCAGCCTTTATGATTCCTTTGAACCCTTGGATTCCATTATGAATAATGCACCCTTGGCTTCCAATAAAAGGGGAGAAATACTGATTTTACAAACAGAAAACCAAGGTTTATAGTGACCCTTCGTTATAGTGGCCCTTCGTTATAACTAAATCTAACAGATTCTGAAAGAGACCAGCTTGATATTGGGATACTGTGGGCTACTTGTATACCCCAAAGCAGAGGGAAACACAAAATACTGTTTTCCTAGGGTCTGTACACAAGTTCAAGCCAGATAGTCCTCACTGGAACCCAGAGAGGTTTTGTTTGTTTGTTGGTTGGTTGGTTGGTTGGTTGGTTGGTTTTTTACTGAACCCGGTCACCACTGGAATGTGAAGTCTAATAAAGGGGTCTTCTGTGGAAGCCACTTGATTTTTGATCAGTGGAGTCTTAAAAAATTATGTTTTTTATTTGTTCCCAACTTTGAACTTTCAAATAAAGTTATCTCTACATATTATTTCTGTTTTACAAATGTTTGAATCCTAGAGGAATTTTCAACAATGACCTTAGGCAGCCACAATTTGGGATGGATGTCTCTCCTCTGAGACTCCTTTCTTTCCTTTGAGATAGCTGTAATTCTGGTTTATTCTCTAGTCATTTTTTCACCTATGCCATTGCTTCTTCATTCTTTCAATACAGCATGGTTTTCCTCTTTTAACGTTGGTAGACTTGCTACTTTCTCTGCCTTTTCTTTGACTGCACCATCTGCCTCAAGACTTTAGGGTAAATTTTAGACTTTATCTTTTCTTCTGTTTTTTAATCTGATGGGCTTATTTGCCCCTTTAATTCTTTCTTCCATTCTATATACTTGTGGCCTAATGTGACTGTGTTCCCCTCCCCCCCCCCCAATGTAAGTTCTCTTCTGCCCATTCAGTCACCAATCACCAATTAATTTGGTCATTTAGTACTATTAATTAGGTACCTGTCATGTGACAAAATCTAGGCTTAGTCAGGAACAGATCTGTGTCATATACATGACTTCTACTTGAAGGATGCTAAATCTTCAGGACAACTCCACCCAAGCAATGGAGAGAAAGAGGGTTCATCTACCATGTCCCTAACACCCATATGGACACACTCCTGCCTATACTCACAACGAGTCACTCTTTCATATATGGACTCACTCAGGCACACAACACACTTACTGTTCATCTACATCCGCATTTCTGGGCCTATTGCATGAGTAATGACAACACTATCTGAATGAGAAAAAAGTGACCACCCTATGTGCCCTGTGTCCAATGCCTCTCATCTCTTACCAGCATCTCTCTCCTACTTGCTAACCGCTAATACTATCCTGACATCGTTAAAAAAAAAAAAAAAAATCATTCCCATGAGTTCAGGTAGCTTTCCCACTGAAGCCTAAATAACACCTAACATTCACCAAGTGTTAACCATACGCCAGGTACAATGTAGTCATGGTGTACTCACTTTTTACCCTCCTGTTCTCCTAGATTAATCACTTTTATTATCTCTAGTTTACAGATGAGATTACTGAGGTTTAGGGAATTAAGTCATTTGCCCAAAGCTACATGGCTACTAATCAGCAGAATTGGAACCTGTGTCCAGAATTGGGCTTCCAAAATTGGGGCTCTTAACCCTTAAACTCCAGTGCCTGGGAGCATTAAATCATATATATTGTTATCATTAATTTAAACTTCAGGAGAGCTACTGTGCCAGACCACTTCCAGTACTGGTAGTAAGCACAAGTTTCCATAAGGGGAAGGCAGGAGAGCTCTGGAGGACAGTAGACATCTGGTGACAAGTTATGGGGACTACTGATGGGTTATGGGATGGCTTATGAGATGGGTAGGGGTATAATGGAATAATAGAATTTTATCATCTCCAACCCCCCATTTCCCCTTTATGAAATTTTTCCATGTCAAAAATATTCATAGTTTTTTTCATTTAGTGTGAATCATTATTTCATTGCATCCCAGGTTTGGACAATTGTTTTCACTTTTTTTTCTGTTAAAATTATATTGTGATAAACTTCCTCCTAGCTAAATCTTTTCACATATCTGTTAGTGTTGCCTTATGATATCTTTAGTCTTCAAATTATATATTTTTTTGTTTTTTTGCTTGACACCTTTAAATTATATAATTGTGTGGTATAATTTTTAGTGCAATTAGCACAAAGTAATTTTGTAGCATGAAAACAAACTTTTGAAGAAATTATTGACCTTTACCTATTTTACTGCCATCCTAGCACAACAAGGGGAAAGGGAAAAATCAAACCTCTCTGTGGCTAAAGATGCACTTCATCTCCTTCACGGTTTCGCATAAAGTTATCCTGTATATAGGAATCTCTGCAAGCATTCTGATTATAAAATACACTAAGTTAGGGGCATCTGGGTGTCTCAGTCGGTTAAGCATCCGTCTTCAGCCTAGGTCATGATCTTGCTGTTCCCAAGTTTGAGCCCCGTGTGGGGCTTTGTGCTGACAGTTCAGAGCCTGGAGCCTGTTTTGATTCTGTGTCTCTCTTCCACTCTGCCCTTCCCCCACTCACGCTCAGTCCCCCCCCCCCAAAAATAAATAAACATTAAAAAAAATTTTAAAAACACAGTAACTTATTAAAGAAACTGATGTTTGTATGATTATGTGACTTTATTTGAAAATATCTTAAACATTTTTAGATCTAAACTTCTCTATCTTCCATTTATTCATTTACTTTATTATTAACCCTAAGTATTTTTCTTTTTATCCCACAAATGTTTTTAGCTAATACTCTGTTCGTTATAGGTCCCTGTCCATATCCATTATTAGTATTTTTCAGTCTTAAAAAATCTCATTATAATATATATGTGTATGGCTTGTGAATTTATTTATATGTACAAATTTGTCAGAAAATACTGTTCTAAAGTATTCAGAAGTTTCTAAAGCCATCAGGATTGTTCCTATGATATAGATGATGTATTATTTCTGTTTGCCAGTTGAGAAAGAGTAGTTTTAACTATACTAATAAAAAATTGATTTTAAGGCTCCTTGTGTCTTATCTATCCATAATTTGTAATATTTCATAAGCCCCACCATAAGTTACAATTATATTCATGTTATATTGGGTTGGTTTAATGTTCAGAATAAACTCGAGTGAACGTTTAGAAGCTTTTTTTGTTTTTTGTTTTTGTTTTTTTTCATTCTGGAGTAAATTCTTGATTCTTAATATCAGAATATAATTGGGGCACCTGGGTGGCTCAGTCGGTTAAGCAACCAACTTCAGCTCAGGTCATGATCTCATAGTTCGTGAATTTGGGCTCTGTCCTGACAGTTCAGAGCCTGGAACCTGCTTAGGATTCTGTGTCTCCCTCTGTGTCTACCCCTCCCCAGCTCATGCTTTGTCTGTCTCTCTCAAAAATAAACATTAAAAAAAAATTTTTTTAAATATCAGAATATAATTCACTCCCAAATTTTAAATATCTCATTATCTCCTTAGCTTGATTTAATGAATATCCCTACTCCCCCTTCCCCACACATACCTAGCTAAATAACTTTCTGGTCTTAATATAACTACATCTGGACTGAATTGCAATTTTTTGCTGTATATCCACACCTGTTCTAGCATCTGATGTATTAAAATCTCCAAATGTTATTTCAGTCCTTTCTGGCATTATGTGGAAAATGTTAATGTACTTCAAGTATACTTGTTTCAAAATAGATGTGAATCAAACCTCTGAAATATAAACCGTAAAATGAAATGAATTTTCCAAGCGGCTATATAACCATCTGAGCTTTGTAAAATGTTTGTTAAAGTTAAAATATGTTAATTTGCAATTGATATAGTTGAATACTCATTATAGAACTTTCTTCTATTATTTGCATATATTCTTACATCTGCAAAGGTTTCTTCTGTTAATGCTCATTTAAAAAAATTAAGTGAAACATTACTTTTGTAAAGGTCTAAGCTCATCAAACTGTGATATAATATATACATATAAATGTTATCTGAATGCAGCATACTGATTGTGTTCATTCACATCACTTATATCTGATCAGAAATCCCACAATTTCAGCCACATAATTAACTATCTACCTAAATATAATCATTTAAAATATTGGAAAAATAGAACAGGTTTAAGTTTAAAGGAGTTGATTTGTTATTTAAAACCTAAGTCATCATTCTTGAAGGCAAAATGAGGAACTTGGTTATAATTTCTCTAGTGACAAGGGAGTATATCTTATTGATATTTATACACTGATTCCAGTTTGCATGGACCCTACCTAAAACAGAGTAGACACTCAATAAGTGCCTATTGAAGTAGAGTGACCTATTAATAAGAAAGTTGCATTTCAATGCCAAGATACATATTAGGTATTATCAATGAAAACTGTACAACTCTTTCTGTTCCATGTCTTTTAATCTTAGGTACATAATTTTAGACATTTGCTAGCATCCTTATTTCCATTATCTACAAAATTTCATTCATTCATTCAACAATTATTTTTTTGAGTACTTTCCATGTCTCAAACACTGTGAATATAACATAAGGCTTCTGCTGTCATGGAATTTACATTCTAGGTAGTTTACCTTGTGAAGATTAAATTACTATAATGCAGTCAGAATATAGTGCTTAGTACATAGTAAGGACTCAACACTTATTAGTTGTGATAATGATGATGGAAGACACCTTTATATATATGCTATTCAAAGCCATGAGACTAGATGAGATCTGCTAGAGAGAAAATGCAGGTAGATAAAAGGGCTATGAACTGAACTCTGGTGCTTCCTAATATTTAGAGTGTATCTAAGAATAAGGACCATCAATAGAGACTGAGAAAACAATAGCCAATGAGGTAGAAGGAAACCAGAGAATATAGTGTAATGGACACAAGAAGCGTGTTTCAAAGAGGAAGCAAACAATTGTGTCAAATGCTGCTAGAAGTTTGAATTATGTAACAGCAGAGAATTGAATTTTGGAATTGCCAGGGTAGCATGTCATTCATAATTTTAAAAATAGCTATTCCTGTGGAAGAGTGAAGAAGAAAACTTGATTAGAGTAGATAGAAAAGAGACTGGGGAAAAGGCAAATCATGAAAAAGGAGACAGGAATGACTAAGATGTGTAAGATGAGATGATTAGCTTCAGTAGTAAGCAGAGAACTGCAGATTAAGCCAACACTGAGACACTACTTTGCACCCTGTGGATTGGCAAAAAACAATTGTAAATAGTTCCTTTTTTTAACATTTTATTTTTGAGACAGAGTGTGAGTGGGGAATGGGCAGAGAGAGAGGGAGTCACAGAATCTGAAGCAGACCCCAGGCTCTGAGCTGTCAGCACAAAGCCCAACACGGGGCTTGAACTCACGAACCAGTGAGATCATGACTTGAGCCTAAGTCAGCCACTTAACTGACTGAGCCACCCAGGTGCTCCTAAATAGCTCTTTTTAATAAGGATAGGAAAGCAGGGCCCTTCATTTAGTGAGGTAGTAGTATACATTGGTGCTCCATCCTGGGAACCATTTGGCATTAGTGATGTATGTGTATGCCTGTGACCTCTTACTGCAGAAAAATTCCCCTATAAGTACACAGGAAAATGGGTAAAAAGCTTTTGTTGCAGGATTACTTGTGGTGACACAAAGTTGCAAGCAAGTAGGTTCCATCACTATGGGAGTAGATCAGTAAAATATGTATGTGCACGCATTAGACATTATATGACAGAAAGGAGTGAATCATATCTGTGTGTGGCTACATGGGTAGATCTCAAAAACAATGTGTAGTGAAGACAAGTAAGAATTAAGATGAGATTTATAGCTTAACACCACTTGTGTAGTTTTTAAAAACACCTGCAAAGAGTACAATTTTTCCACACATAAGGAGCAAGTTAGAAAGCATACATTAAATTCACAAGCACTGTAGAATGGTTCCCTTTAGAATGGATTATTCCCAAATCCAAATAATATATCCAAATATCTTTTTAAAAAAATGTTTTATGTTTATTTTTGAGAGAGAGAGACAGAGTGTGAACAGGCGAGGGGCAGAGAGAGAGAGAGGGAGACACAGAATCAAAGCAGGCTCCAGGCTCTGAGCTGTCAGCACAGAGCCCAACGTGGGGCTTGAACCCACAAACTGTGAGATCATGATCTGAGCCGAAGTTGGACGCTTAACCGACTCAGCCACCCAGGTGCCCCAACCCAAATATCTTTAAAGAAAATGAAATTAACAACCCCCTTGTTACTATATATCCCTCCAGCTATTCAAAGAATCCAATGAGTTGTCTTTAGTTTCAACCTCATCCCCCACTTCCATATCAAGATCTCTAATCTTTGTTTTCTTTCCTACCTTGAACACCCAGAACTGAGTTGATTAGACTCCTTCGTACAGAGCATGCTATCATCCTTGACCACACAAGCAAGACCTGTCTCTAAACTATATATGCAGCACTGTATATATATATATATATATATATATATATATATATATATATATATACATATACATTACATATATAAATGACATTATGTATGTCAAACAGAAAAAAAACAGAGAATAATATAACAGCACTATATAGATTATATATATATTTATATTTATACAAATATTTAAATGTTATATTTTTAAAATATTTAAATTATATATATTTATATGTATAAGTAACATTACATATGTCAAACAAAAATACAGAGAATAATATAACAAATGTGAGTGAATCTGTCACCCACATTTAACAAGTTTTAACATATGGCCGTAGTAACTCTGTAGGTTGTTATAAAACCTTCATTTTTACCCTTCTCCATCCAAGGATAAGCACTGATGACACCTGCAAGGACAAGGTCCTCAAGGTGAAAAGTGATGAGATTCAGAGTGGAAGTGAGGTTGGGGGCCAGATGGTCTCACTGGTACCACCAATGATAAGAGATAGCAGTTCAGGAGTGCTCACTATGTGCCTGCTACTGTTCTCCTGTTTACATATATTAATTAAGCCTTAATTCTCACTCCTGTGCTGCAGTAACTGTTTTCTAGGTAAGGAAACTAAAGTACCTAAAGTCACACAGCTCATAGAAACAGAGCCAGGATTTGAAAATAGGCAGTCTGGCTTTAGAGGTCATGCTCTACACTTTTATGTTACCCTATCAAAAGAGTGTATAAACAATGATAAACTTCTGTTTTTCCTTTCCTTCAGTTATCTCTACCATTTAAAAAAAAAAATTACACAGCCTTCAATTTCTCGTTAAAAAAAATTCCCCTAGATCTGGATCTCTGGGGGCCAATTCTGCTTATTTGTTTTTTTCATTTTTCTTCTTTTTTCTCTTCCTCTTCTTCTTTTCTTCATTTATTTATTTTTGAGAGACAGAGAGAGACAGAACACAAGTGGGGGAGGGGCAGAGAGAGAAGGAGATACAGAATCCGAAGCAGGCTCCAAGCTCCAGGCTCCAAGCTGTCAGCACAGAGCCCATCTCGGGGCTTGAACCCACAAACCGTGAGATCATGACCTGAGCCAAAGTTGGATGCTTAACTGGCTGAGCCACCCAGGCACCATGTCATTCTGCTTCTTGAACCTAAACTCAGTTTCCTCCACTTTGAACCAGATTTTTTTTTTTGTATTTATCCAGAAAGCTTTAAACTTGAAATATCTTTCCACTATGAAGTTTCTATTTATTGTTTTCTCAAACATTATACTGAATATACTCTCCCAAGTGACTGTAATGTTTTCTATCCTTCTATAAAATAACTATGAATACCTTTTGTATTTGTAGTTTCTAGAAACCTTTTGGAATAACAGCATTCTCTTAAATGACTAATTACCCCAAATCTGATGCCTGTGTAATGCTATCCAGCAAGCAGCTGGCTTCGTATGAAGAGAGGCTAAGAGCTCTTTTTTGTCTTGTTCATTTAAAATCATTTGCTTCTTATTTAATATCTCTAAAGAATGCAGTCACATCATAGTAGAATTTGCTGTTGTAAATTTTGGATTGTTTCCATGGGTTCCGCCTTACATCTGCATGGTGTTTAAAGCCAATGCTTCCTTTCTTTTTGTAGGCATTTAGGGCCTTTTGCCTCATAATCCAATGTCATGCTGAATGACAGAAAATTGAAGTTGAATTTATTTCACTATAGAGAAGGACTGCACAGAACAATACACTTATTTAAGAACTCCTTGCCTCAGGAACTGAAGGAGCGGTCTTGTGCAGGTGGCTTAATCTTTCTGGTTCTTATCCTAACTGTGCTCCTTTATTAAGGACAGGAACTGGGGACTCTGCTTCCAAAAACAAAACAACCCTACTAGTCTACCAGAACCAATAATAAACTAATAGTATGTTTATTTCTCATTCAGAACAGTGAAGACAGGTTCTGTGCGTTTTCAAAATTATTCTTAGAACTTCTTTATTAGAGAAAATGTAACCAAAAGTAAAAACCAAGCAACAACAATAACAACAAAAAACATCCATGAAAATATATTAACTCTTAATTATACACTGCTGGTCTGTTTACATTATGGATTATTCATAATGAATCCTTTTCTTTCCTCAATTCTATGTGTATCTTCTCTGTTTATATAAAGTGATTTCTTTGTTGACACTACTTGTATTTTCTGTTACTACTTACTTCACATGGCAACCTTCTATAGTTTCTGTGTTGTAGAGTAAAATGTTTATTTCTTTTCCCTGTTTTGACTCAAAGATGCTGTAAATACATAGTAAATTGTCTAAAGGAAGTGGCTTCTTTGCTCATCAGGCACTGTGAATTAGACTAAGCTGTCTATGCTTATCTTGAAACAGGGAGAAAGGGAGATTCGGGTGGGTATGCAGAGAAAATAATACTGGAAAGTATAGTGGGTCATGACTGTAGTTTATTTTCCCTTAAACTTAGTAAATTCTGGAACTATGATGCACAAGTATATTCAAATGTAATCTTAAGAATACTTTCCAGTGCTGTAAACATGCTGTCATTTTTACTATCTACTGTTCTACTAATTAGCAGGTAATTGAGAACTGGATAAAATTCACATATCTATACCAATTACCTGGAGTTTGTTTTCAAGATAATCAATTCTTCCTCTTAATAATAGCTGTACTTAGGAGTGATAGCATGAAGTTTATTAGATGGGCTCAGACCCATGCTTTATCTAGTTTATGTCCTGACAGAAGCACCAAAGGACATTAATAAGAAGGCATAATAGTTCTCTCTGGTGTCAGACACATAAAATTGGTCACAATGATACCATATTTGTCTTAATATCTTTCATTAATTATATTAAATTTTGAATTTTCAAAAATTAAATCTGGGGCGCCTGGGTAGCTCAGTCGGTTAAGCGTCCGACTTCAGCTTAGGTCACAATCTCACGGTCCGTGAGTTCGAGCTCCACGTCGGGCTCTGGGCTGATGGCTCAGAGCCTGGAGCTTGCTTCCGGTTCTGTGTCTCCCTCTCTCTCTGCCCCTCCCCCGTTCATGCTCTGTCTCTCTCTGTCTCAAAAATAAATAAACGTTAAAAAAAATTAAAAAAAAATTAAATCTAAACCACCTCCTGGGGTTAGATATTCTACTAATTTACTATGTATTTTATGCAAAATAATACTTTTCATTTGTTAAATATCTCTCTTGGAAGATTCTTAGATATGTTAAATAGATCTATAGCTACACTAGCTGTACTTTCATGAACAAATATCATATCCCCTTGCAGCTTTTATAGTTTTAGAGTCCATGTAGGAGAGTTAGAAAGATAAGGACTTTGGGATGAGTTCAACCTGATTTTGAATCACAGGATCACTTCTAACTAGTTATGTGACCTTTGATAAGTTAGTTACTCAGGTCCTTAGAGTCTTCACTGGTAGAAATAAAATGCGTACCTGTTTTTCATGGTAGCTGTGACTATGAATGAAATGATATGGGAGAAAGCATTTTTCCTAGTGCCACATAGTGCGTATCAACAAACATTAACCTCCCTCCCTCCTTATTCTTCAGAGGATTTGGTTGAAATCTTTTGGCTGTGTCGTTGTGAATAGAACCTCTCTGCAAATCCATATGGACTTAATAACAAAGCAATACATTGTGTAACATTCATGAGAAATTGCTTTGTTCCAGAAGGTTGTACTCAAAAATAAATTATCTGTATGTTATCTTTTCCTTCATATAATCACTCAATCACTGGGAAAGATGTACCCCACAAATATTATCTACCATGTAAGTCCATATTAAATCTTACTTCGAGGGGTTATCCTCTCAAATTGATCACTTAGGCTGAGTTAAAAACCTTCAGTCTAAACTGTTGGCTAATGCATTTATTCATTGGAAGATACCAAGCAAGAGAATCAGAGAAGCTTTCCTTTTATTCTCATTTGAAAAATGGGGCTTATTGCACCAGAGAGAAGTTTGAGAGATAAAATTAAATAATGTATGTGAAAGTACTGGATAAACATAAAGATTTATACTCATGTCTGGAAAATACTTAATTAAAACATTCATTTAGCGTGAATTTGTTTTCTGCTTTAAGCTTTTCTTCATAAAACAAAGTTAAGAAGGCAGATTGAGGATATATAGAGAAATGTATGGATGCATAAAGATTTTAAAGTTTACTATTAAAAATATGTTATTAAAACATCTGAGCAGCTATGTTTTATAATTTTATAATTATATAATTTTATAATTCCAGTGTGCTAAATTATCTTCTCCATAGAAACCAGTTAGTCCATTTGTGTCAGTGTGTTTTCTACCCTACTCAAAAAGAGTGCCGACAAGGGCTGTCATTGCATCGGGGGTTCAGATCATAGTTCCCACACACAGGCTAATGGCAAGACCCACTTCATGCAAGCCATTTATTCTTTCTGCTTTAGTTTCAGTTCTGCATCCACACACGTTAGACACCGCTGTGTGAATAATCTTCCTCAAACGCTGCTTGAATTCCCCAGACTATGGAAGCCAATTTCCTGCTTGTATATCTTGGCTTTGAAAGTCATTAAAATGCCTATTAGATGCTACCCAGAGTTAACAAATTCTTTACCGGGAGCAATGCACATGGTTTGTCTATTTCAGTTCTGCCAGGAGGCCTCAGCGATACTTCTCAGTTCCAGACCACAAAAGCAAGCTCAGGCAGTCACGTGTTTCAGAGATGAGCCACATGATCACATCAACATATGTGTGTCAGCTACATACATTTCCTTTCAAAACATCAGTAAAATTTAGGCCATTGGGTGTTTGAAAATTAGCAAGATGATGGGGGCAGAAAGAGGCCAATAAATTGGCTTTGTCAAAAACTATTAATTCCGTGGGGTTTCAGAGAAGAGATGAGCTGCATACCCAGGCAAAGTGGAGTAAACAGCGGCAGTATGCTGCAGGAGCTGAGTGGCAATTCTCAAAGAATATGGTTTACACTATGAAAATATCTGGACATTTAGAATGTGCTAATCAGATGAATATATTGTGTCATTTCAGGTTTACAATGTCAAGTAGAGGCACTTGGTCTAAAACATCAGAAGGCAGTGACAGAGATTGACAACTATAAAGAAAAGCTCATGTAAGATGAACATTGAACGACCTGTAAAATTTTTAGAAAGATCCTCCCCCACACCTACCACGTGTTCTCTGTGACTCTTTGGCAGTAATTTAGTTGTGTGAGTGTGGTCTCCTGCTTTTCTCAGGTACTTTTCTGGCGTATGTTGTATATTAAAGGATCTGTAAATATTTTTAAATACATGAAATGTTTCTTTCCCTCAGTAAGAGACTTAACTTATTCTTGTATTAAAGGTTTCCCTGGTTGTTCAAACGTAACTTAATGTGAAATATTCTCTAACTTTTGTCTCTTCACATTCTCTCTCTCTTATCTGTCCAGAAGAAACAACTTTTAAGTTGTTTCTTAAAATTACCAATTTTAAGTTCAAAAAGATAGTATCTTGTGAAGAAGTATCTTTGAGTATCTTTGAAATGCTGGAGTATACTTCCACTTTATATAAATGAGAAAGAAAATATTGGAAAACAACTGATAAGAAAATGCCCTTGTAAAATATCCAGAGAACTAACTTTTTTAGAACAGAAGTTTCAAAAATTACTTTATGGTATAAATATCATACATCTATAATTATAGCACTAAGATAGAATTTGTGTAATCTTTGAAAAATAGATTTTGTTTTCTTTGTGGTATATAATCTGATAGCTCTGGTTTTCAGTTCCTATATTTTGGAAGAATGAATCTCGTAAGAAATATAAATATTTAGAATGCTTAGCAACCAACTGTTGTGTTCACTATGAACTACTCCTAAGAACAATGTGTTTAATAAAATTCTTAGCAGCACAAGGAAGAACAAATTCGAAAATACCCTACCAAAGTGATGTATATGTGAATTATTTGTAGCAAAATAATTTGGTTTTGAAAAACAAGAAAAAACAAATATTCAAGCTTTATAACACTGTGATTAATAGTACAGTAAATATAGTAGTTCTGCCATCTGTATATGATGGCTAGGGTTGAAGGAATGAGTGACAGGAGGTCCTTGGATGACTCACTGAGCCCAGGAAGCAACTTTCTGGATGAGAACAAGCATAAAAAAGAGAAGCAAGATGGTGATTGCAAAAAAGAAAGAAAGAAAGAAAGAAAGAAAGAAAGAAAGAAAGAAAGAAAGAAAGAAAGAGAGAGAGAGAAAGAAAGAAAGGAAGAAAGAAAGAAAGAAAGAAAGAAAGAAAGAAAGAAAGAAAGAAAGAAAGAAAGAAGGAAAGAAAGAAAGAAAGAAAAAATCATTCTTCCCCACCCTCTAGTAACATTAGGAAGGGCTTTGGCCATATGGATGCCTCATGTGGAGGACAACCTACTCAGGCCACAGCTACTGTGTGACTTTGGCTTCTTGTAGCTCAGTTAAGTGACGAAGGCACATTCCAGGAATAGAAAAGTTGGGCTCGTACCTAACTAAATTAAAAGGGAATTTATGGACCCATCAAGACTCAGCATATGGAACGGAGTCCTGGCAAGTTGGGAGAGAAGCTAACTACAGAAATAAGCATACTGAGGAAAAAGAATAAAGCTCATGGGTTGTGACATGAATTGATTTTTACTGGATAAATTGGCACAGAATTTTCTATATATGTAAGGAACATTCCCATTTAATATTGACACATGCTTTGTGGTTTTTTTATTAATTATATTTTTAACATAATTTATAATGTAAGTGCTGAGAAATAAGAGTCAGAGTAGATTGGAGTTGGAGTGAGAAATACCACCTCACTAAAGTCCATCAAATAAATTACCTGGAGGAAATCACTATACAATTGCAGAAATGCTGATACTTTTGTTTCAGTTTCTAAAACTGATGCTTCCTGCTGATATAAGAACTTTTTTGTTTTAATTTGAGAGACAGAGAGAGAGAATGAGAGAGAGCACACAAGCAGGGGAGAGAGGCAGAAGGAGAGAGGGAAAGAATCTCAGGCTCCACTCTTAGCGTGGAGCCTGACATGAGACTTGATCCCACAACCCTGGGATCATGACCCAAGCAGAAACCAAGAGTCAGATGTTCAACCGATTAAGCCACCCAGGTGCCCCTATAAGAGCTTCTTAAAATTAGAAAATGGGCAGAGTATCCATTTTTTAAAAATTGAGTTATGAAAGAACTGCTTAAATGGCCCCAGTTGCGGGAGACCTTTCTTTATGCTGACTGTATCTGGCTTTTCCATCTCTACTCCATCTACCCTCCTTTACTATGAGGATAGAGTCGGGTGGGCATGTAGGATCAGAGCTAAGACTGTTCAGCTCAGAGCTCAGGAGGTGTCCAGAAGTCAAAAGAATTCACTCAAAATTTTCCATGTACAATTTGTTAATAAATTGGAGATTTACTATCTATATCCAAACCTTTTTGAACTTCCAAAAATTGGAGGTGCTGTGAAATAAAGTTTCTTTAAATTTTTAATCCTCTCCTTTGTGGGGGCTAGAAGTGGAGATCATTTTCACCTATCCAACTTAGGATAGTTTTTTTGTTTCAAGATTTTTAAATGTTTGGATATCAGTTTTGTGGATTTTTACTTAAGGGAAAGAGGCAGTTTTTAAATGGATGAACTTACAAGTTCTTTTTTTCCTAAGATTTATAAGAAAATATTTTCCAAGGTTTGTAAGAACTTGTTATATATTTGAAAACAGATTTAATCAGTAAAGATGTTGAGCTACAAGTAACAAGAAGTAGAGTGGTTTCAGGTTTAGTCGATTGAGTGGCTAAATCATCTTGGATCTTGATGTTCTTTCTGTCTCCATCCTGCTGTCGTTAGCACTGGCTTCACTTCAAGCCTAAGTCCCTTGTGATTATGAGATGACTGCAGTTCCAGGTACCACATCCAAATGTAACCAGCCCAGAGGCAGGAAGGGCCTGTTTTTCTGGTGTCTCCTTAGAAGTGAGAAAAAAATTTTCCCAGAAGCCATCAAACAGCCCTCTCTTTACAGCTCTTTGGCTGAACCCTTTGCATACCCTCTCCTAAATAATCACTGGCAAGGGGAACAAGACTACCACAATTAGTTTAGACCAAGCAAGATTTATCCTGAAAGAAGATGATAATGGGCTCTATGGCCAGGAAGAAAATTGTAGTCATGTCCAGAAGGTAGTCAGTAATGCTTGCTAAAGTGATAGAGTGTTAATGAAGCTTTAAAAGCTGATGACATGAGGTAGGCCAGGTGAACTTGATGACCAAGTTCAAGACATGAGGAAGGCCAGTTGTGGTGGACAGAATAATGGCTCCCAAAGATTTTCATGTCCTCATCTGTGAGCATGTTACTCTACATGACAAAAGGAACTTTGCACCTGTGATTAAATGAAGGCTTTTGAGAGAGGGAGATTATCCTATTCAGGCAAGCCAGATGTCATTGCAAAAGTCCTTATAAGAGGAAAAAAAGGCAGTCAAAGTCACAAAAGTAGATGTGAAGATGGAAGCAATATTTGAAATGTTGTGATTTGCAGGTAGACAAAGGGAGCAGAAGCCAAGGAAGTATGGTGGTGTCTAGAAGCTAGAAAAGTCAAGGACACAAATTTTCCCCTAAAACCACCAGAAGGAACACAGCCCTTGTGATGTCTTGATGTTAGGACTTCTTACCTGAAAACTGTAAGATAATCAGTCTGTGTTGTTTTAAACCACTAAGGTTGTGGCAATTTGTTACAGCAACAATAAGAAAATAATACACCAGTGTGTTCAGAGCTTAGTGAGGATTTTGGATTTATGTGGAGGGCAATGGGAAACTATTAGAAGATGTTTGGCGGGAGAGTGAACTGATGTGATTTGTTTTAAAAGGTGGACATGGCAGCTACCTGGAGAGAGGACTGGAGTGGGGGTACAAGAGTAATCAGTGAGACTAGGTGGGATGGCGCACGTTCACGCAAGTGAGAAGTGACTGGTTGACTGTAAGGCTATAGTGTGGAGATGGAGAGAAATATATGCCGGCTTAATCTGCCAGGATTTATTGGTGGAGTGGATGTGACTGGGGAGCAAGAGGACTGGGAAGGAAAGAATAAAGGGTGAGATTTGGGGATTTTTCAACATTAGGGTAGACAATTGAGAGACAGTAGAGTGTAGTGACTAAGAGCCTAGACTCCGGATCCAGACTGCTGCCAGCATTACTACCTAGTAGTTATGTTACTTTGGGCATGTTATTTCTCTCTCTAGTCTCTTTTCTCAACTGTAACAAGGAAGTAAGGGCTGCCTTGAGGTAGCATGAGATACATAAGTGCTACCCTTTTAATATCATTATTGTGTTGGTATCGTTTGTTGAAGTGGAATAATCTGTAAAAGAAATAGATATGGGGTGAGGGAGATAAGAAAAACTATGCTTTTGATGTATTAGATTTGGAATGCTTTTTGGACAGCAAAGTGCAAGTATCAAGGAAACAGTTTGAGAATGGCTCTTTCATATGAAGCAGTGGAATGGTATGGAAACTTGCCTTTCAAATCAAGAAAAATATACAATAATTTCACCTTATTTCCTTTACAATGATTGACGGGGGTAGCAGAAGCCTTTCTAAAGGCTTATTCAAAGCAGTTTAAGAGAAAGGATTAACAGAAGGAATGCAGTGTTTATTTTTTTTTTATTTTTTATTTTTTTTTATATATGAAATTTATTGTCAAATTGGTTTCCATACAACACCCAGTGCTCATCCCAAAAGGTGCCCTCCTCAGTACCCATCACCCACCCTCTCCTCCCTCCCACCCCCCATCAACCCTTAGTTTGTTCTCAGTTCTCAACAGTCTCTTATGCTTTGGCTCTCTCCCACTCTAACCTCTTTTTTTTTTTTTCCCCTCCCCCATGGGTTTCTCTTAAGTTTCTCAGGATCCACATAAGAGTGAAACCATATGGTATCTGTCTTTCTCTGTATGGCTTATTTCACTTAGCATCACACTCTCCAGTTCCATCCACGTTGCTACAAAAGGCCATATTTCATTTTTTCTCATTGCCACGTAGTACTCCCTTGTGTATATAAACCACAATTTCTTTATCCATTCATCAGTTGATGGACATTTAGGCTCTTTCCATAATTTGGCTATTGTTGAGAGTGCTGCTATAAACATTGGGGTACAAGTGCCCCTATGCATCAGTACTCCTGTGTCCCTTGGATAAATTCCTAGCAGTGCTATTGCTGGGTCATAGGGTAGGTCTATTTTTAATTTTCTGAGGAACCTCCACACTGCTTTCCAGAGCGGCTGCACCAATTTGCATTCCCACCAACAGTGCAAGAGGGTTCCCGTTTCTCCACATCCTCTCCAGCATCTATAGTCTCCTGATTTGTTCATTTTGGCCACTCTGACTGGCGTGAGGTGATACCTGAGTGTGGTTTTGATTTGTATTTCCCTGATAAGGAGCGACGCTGAACATCTTTTCATGTGCCTGTTGGCCATCCGGATGTCTTCTTTAGAGAAGTGTCTATTCATGTTTTCTGCCCATTTCTTCACTGGGTTATTTGCTTTTCGGGTGTGGAGTTTGGTGAGCTCTTTATAGATTTTGGATACTAGCCCTTTGTCCGATATGTCATTTGCAAATATCTTTTCCCATTCCGTTGGTTGCCTTTTAGTTTTGTTGGTTGTTTCCTTTGCTGTGCAGAAGCTTTTTCTCTTCATAAGGTCCCAGGAATTCACTTTTGCTTTTAATTCCCTTGCCTTTGGGGATGTGTCGAGGAAGAGATTGCTACGGCTGAGGTCAGAGAGGTCTTTTCCTGCTTTCTCCTCTAAGGTTTTGATGGTTTCCTGTCTCACATTCAGGTCCTTTATCCATTTTGAGTTTATTTTTGTGAATGGTGTGAGAAAGTGGTCTAGTTTCAACCTTCTGCATGTTGCTGTCCAGTTCTCCCAGCACCATTTGTTAAAGAGACTGTCTTTTTTCCATTGGATGTTCTTTCCTGCTTTGTCAAAGATGAGTTGGCCATACGTTTGTGGGTCTAGTTCTGGGGTTTCTATTCTATTCCATTGGTCTATGTGTCTGTTTTTGTGCCAATACCATGCTGTCTTGATGATGACAGCTTTGTAGTAGAGGCTAAAGTCTGGGATTGTGATGCCTCCTGCTTTGGTCTTCTTCTTCAAAATTACTTTGGCTATTCGGGGCCTTTTGTGGTTCCATATGAATTTTAGGATTGCTTGTTCTAGTTTCGAGAAGAATGCTGGTGCAATTTTGATTGGGATTGCATTGAATGTGTAGATAGCTTTGGGTAGTATTGACATTTTGATAATATTTATTCTTCCAATCCATGAGCAGGGAATGTCTTTCCATTTCTTTAAATCTTCTTCAATTACCTTCATAAGCTTTCTATAGTTTTCAGCATACAGATCCTTTACATCTTTGGTTAGATTTATTCCTAGGTATTTTATGCTTCTTGGTGCAATTGTGAATGGGATCAGTTTCTTTATTTGTCTTTCTGTTGCTTCATTGTTAGTGTATAAGAATGCAACTGATTTCTGTACATTGATTTTGTATCCTGCAACTTTGCTGAATTCATGTATCAGTTCTAGCAGACTTTTGGTGGAGTCTATTGGATTTTCCATGTATAATATCATGTCATCTGCAAAGAGCGAAAGCTTGACTTCATCTTTGCCAATTTTGACGCCTTTGATTTCCTTTTGTTGTCTGATTGCTGTTGCTAGAACTTCCAGCACTATGTTAAACAACAGCGGTGAGAGTGGGCATCCCTGTCGTGTTCCTGATCTCAGGGAAAAAGCTCTCAGTTTTTCCCCGTTGAGGATGATGTTAGCTGTGGGCTTTTCATAAATGGCTTTTATGATCTTTAAGTATGTTCCTTCTATCCCGACTTTCTCAAGAGTTTTTATTAAGAAAGGGTGCTGGATTTTGTCAAAGGCCTTTTCTGCATCGATTGACAGGATAATATGGTTCTTCTCTTTTTTTTTGTTAATGTGATGTATCACGTTGATTGATTTGCGAATGTTGAACCAGCCCTGCATCCCAGGAATGAATCCCACTTGATCATGGTGAATAATTCTTTTTATATGCCGTTGAATTCGATTTGCTAGTATCTTATTGAGAATTTTTGCATCCATATTCATCAGGGATATTGGCCTGTAGTTCTCTTTTTTTACTGGGTCTCTGTCTGGTTTAGGAATAGGAATGCAGTGTTTAAAGAGATGTAGGCTTTCTTTCTCTTCCCTCCAATTCTCCCTCTCCCCATCCTAATGAGATGAAGAGAACAATTATGTTGTGAAGGATGGACCGTAGAAAGAATGGTTTAACTGGCATGGGGGTGAGAGCTGATCATGGTGAGGGGAGTCCTTGGGATGGTAGGCTCCCTAGATTAATTGTCCACAGAGTTAGCAAAATAACCATTGAAAGAACTGCTGTCCTTGCCTCTGGGTTTGAAAAATTGTACGTGAGTCTGAACATAGAGTGAATCTCATGTGGGGCTGCTGAACCTCAAAGAATTTTTTAAAGTTTTAATTTTAATTCCAATTAGTTAACATAGAGTGTTACATTAGCTTCAGGTGTAGATACGGTGATTCAGCACTTCCATACATTACCCTGTGCTCAAAGCATTTTTTAAAGAAACATTTTTGTTTTATTTCAAAGCAAATATATAAAACTTGGAAAAGACAGGAATATACAAAAACGAAAATTATAGTTGTATTTTTATAAATCCTTATAGTCCTTTTTTCTAAGGACTTTTTCTTAAAGTCTACTTTTTCTAAGTAATGTATATTTTTAACATGTTTTCATTTAGTGATATACCCATGTCATTACACAATACATTTGTAGAGAACTATTTTTTTTATAATTTTTCATTTTTTTAATTAATTAATTAATTAATTAATTTATAGCACACGTGTGAGTAGGGGAGGGGCAGAGAGAGAGAAGGAGAGAGAGAATCCTAAGCAGGCTCAGTGCTGTCAGCACAGAGCCCAACATGGGGCTCCATCTCCCAAACTATCGTGACCTGAGCCAAAATCAAGAGTTGGGCACTTAACCAACTGAGCAACCCAGGCACCCCACATTTATAGATAACTATGAAATGGCTGTATAGTATTCCAATCTATGGATGAATTATAACTTGCTTACTAAGCTTTTGTTTTTTAGAATTTCTAAATTTTTCATTTTTATAAACAGGGTACTTTGAAATTCATATAGGTAAATCTTTCTACTCACATGTATTTCCTTTGGATAATTTTGCTTGAATCAAACTTAAATAATGTTAAGGCTTTTAATGCTTAATGATTCATTGCCTTCCAATAAGATTATACTAATTTTATTCTCAGCAGTGTTTGTAAATAACCATTTCATACCCACTAGCTCATAGTGGGCATAATAACTTTAAAAAATACTAGTTTGATGAAAAATTTTACTCCTGCATATTCTACTCTGTGTTCTTTCCTTTGTGACTCACCTGGTCATAATCTTTGCCCACTTTCTAATGGCATGTCAATCTTTTCCTTATTCTTTCTTTTCTAATGTTTTACTCAGAAATAACTTCAAACTTAACAAAAAGTTATAAACATAATGGTATTACAAAGAGGACCCAAATGACCTTTATCCAGATTAACATTTTAACCCATTTGCTTTCTTCCTCACCTTTCCTTGCCCCCTTCCTTCTCTCTCTCTCTCTACACACACACACACACACACACACACACACACACACACACACACACACACAGTTGTCTTTCCTGAACCATTTGAGGATAAATTACATACAACATGACCCTTTACCTCTAAATACTTCAGTCTGACTTTCCAGCCTCACTTTCAGTGATACTTTACATAAGGACAGTTGTACCGTGTCATAAATTTACATACTTTAATCTACCACCCATATTCTAATTTTATTAGTTGGTCTTTATAGCATTTTCTCCTCTAGTACAAGACCAGGTAGAGTCAACCTATTTGGCATGTCTCTTGAACCTCCTTAATTCTGGAATATTTCTAGTCTATCTTTGTCTTTTTATGACACTGACATTTTTTTTGAAGAACGCAGAACCTGTCAAACTTTTTTTAAATAAAAATTTTTCATTTACATTGGTGTAATGTTTCCTCTTGATTGGATTAAAAATATGTACTCTCAGCCAGAAAACAACATATGTGGGGAGGTGTCCTTCTCAGGGTATGAACGTCTGCCTGCTCCTCATTTGGTGATGTTAATTTTGATCACCTGGTGAAGGTATTGCTCACTTTGTTCAGTGTATTATTCCTGGGTTTTTGGTTCCCTTCCAGTTAGTAAGTGTCTATAAGAGACATCTTAAATACATATACTCTCCTCCTCACCAAAATGTATCCCTAGATGTAGCATCCATTAATGACTTTTGCCTTATCTAAACTTTACCACAGTGATTTCTAAATGATGATTTTTCTGACTCCAGCCATCCCTCTCCATTTATTAGTTCTCAGCATCCTATTTTAAACAAGAGCCTCTCTTCTTATTATTAATATATTTATTTATTCATTCATTCATTTTTTCAATGGTTTATAATTTATTACTGTACTTAATTATTTTGATACACACATTGTCTAGGCTTAGCCAGTAGGAGCCCCTTCAAGCTGCCTCCTGTGACAATGGAACCTGGTTTCATCATCTTTTATGAGCACTTCCTTACCTTGTGGCATAACAAGATATTTCAGATATACTTACTCTGCTCCAGCCTTGGAATCAGCCATTCTCTGAGTAGCCCTGTTTCCTTTGTATAGGAATGGCCTTAGAGACCAAGATGTAAGTTCTGAGTATGCTCATATGCTCATGTGCTGCTTGATTCTGGTAATGGTTTCATGGCCTTAACACATATGTCAGACATATCAAAGTATATGCACTTAATTGTATGTCAATACAATACCTTAATCTAGTTTTCAAAAAACAGGTAATAAAAGAAATAAAATGTTTTAAAAAGACATTTTTACAAAAGAAAAAGTAAAACTAAAATATAGTGCTCAAAGATAAAACTTGGGTAATAAAACTCTAAAGAAAATCAAAGTGATTACCACAAAATTCATGAAAATGGATATTTTGGAGAGGAGGGAGTTAGCTATGATTGGGACCAGGGACATGAAGCTTCTAGGGTAGCTGGTCAGGTTTTATGTTTTTACATGAATGGTAGTTATAGGAGTTTTCTCCATATAACAATTCATTATGTAATTATTTCATGCAGTTCTCTATTGCTTATAATTTTATCATATTTATAATAAAAGTGGTTTAAAAATAAATTAATGTTGTTCATATTCATGATACAAACAATTACTTACTAGAAATTAAAGTCACTCTGCAAGTAGGGCAAACTTATTGACAATCTAACAAACATACTTCATTGTACAGTTTATAGGCTATTTTAAGGTACATTCAGATAATGACTTATTAATAAGCAGCCTACACAAACTTAAACTGGGATATTACTCTTTCTTAATATATTAACTTTTTGAGTATTGTTATAAAAGCCAATTATATAAAATGAAGACATATGTTTATTTCCCGTTTTGGAATTTCCATTTGGTTCATTTTAAGGGTTTGTTTTTCTGCTGAGATTTATCATCTTTTCACTAATTAGAGTGGATTTTTCTTTATGTCTTTAAGCAGAGTTGTGACTGCTCTTTGAAAAATCCCTGCCTGCTAATTTCAGTATCTGGGTCATCTCAGAGGTAGTCCCTATTAACTGTCTTTTCTCCTGGGAATAGGTCATGCTTTTCTATTTCTTCCTGCATTGAGTAATTTTCATTATATTCGGGGCATTCTGAATATTATGTTATAGAAATTCTAGATTCTGTTATATTTCTCCAAATACTATTATTGGTGGGAGTAGGAGTAGTGTTGCTTTAAGCAGGCAGTTAATTTGATTGGCTTTAGACTGTAAACTCTGTCTCTAGGGCAGCAGCTCAAATCTCTAATTTTCTTTTATCTTAGGCTGCTTGGAGTCTGCCCTGTGCATTTTTAGTTCAGGGCTCAGCCAGATGTGTGGGTAGCGTCTTTATGTAGTATTGGGACTCTCTGTCTTTGGCTCTCTCCTATTTTGATTCACTCCTAACTTTCTAGCAATTATGGTTGACCCTAACACTGTACTCTCCTTCCTTAGGCCAGATTGAGTGTGTTTTCTATCAGAATATCAGTTCCTCTGCATGGTGCAGACTGGGGACTCAGGTTTGAAAATCTGACCCCGATGCTGTCACCTCATTCAAGGTGTCAACTTCCCTCCAGAATCTTCTTGCTTTTGTTCACTTTTCAATGCTTTCAAACAGGGGCTTTTCTTTTTAATGTTGTCCAAAGCTTAGACTTTTTATTTATGTGCAGATCAGTCTGATAGGAGCCTACTTAGCAATTATAGCAGTGGCCTGAATGTTTATTTCTTTAAAGAAATAATAATATAAATATGCTAAGAAATTTCTTTTTATGGATAAATAAAATGATATAGAAAAACACATTGTTGGACTACAAGTAATTTTTTTGGCAAAGAAAAAAAAAAACCCTTAACTATATATTTCTAACTTCAAGGAAGTATGTATATATAACCACAAATAGGATATAAAGATAATAAGAAAAGTAATAAAGGAAAAACATGTTTTTTAAAAAGGGAAACATTTATACTTGAACTATTTTGAAATAAAATATTTGAACTTCTTTCATATTATTTTAGGAATAAATCTAATGAAGCTGATGACTGTCAAAGAGAACTTAGAAAACTGAAGTTTGAATCCATTATTTCTGAGTCACGGTATACACTGCAAATTTTAAATTAATATTTTTAGTAATTAAATTTGACATCATGTTTTAAATAACATTTTATTTGAAATGTACTTAGTTTTTCTTATTGTATTATTTACACATTGAGTACCTAATTTAAGTTTATAATATCTTGAAGTTCATTGATTTTGCCTCTTTCTAGATGGGAAAGTTTTAATCCCACAGAATTCTCCATTTTCTTAGTGTGAAAAAAAAATTTTTAAGTTAAAATTATAGTCTTTAGTTTCAAATGAGATTTTCATATATCTTTGATAAACATAAAAATATAGTGTCTAATGTGTATTTTTTTTTTCCTATTCCATTTTAGGCATACCAGATTGCTTAAAGAGAAAGAGGATTCTTTAATGGCTTGTCAACAAATATATAAAACTTTACAGGAAGAACTGACTGTGAAAGAAAGACAAGAAGAAGACATAAAAAGAAGAATTAACTTTGCAGAAAATGAACTACAGATAACCAAAACTCTTCTGCATAAGACAAAGGAAGAGGTTGTAACGCTGAAAAGTGAAAGGTGCAGTCAACAATAATTTCTTCCAAAAATATTTTGTTTAAGTCAATGTTCCACATATATTTGAAATATCAAAGTCTTACATATACTAATAACAGTAGAATCACAGGATTAAAGAAATATTTCACATGAAAGGCCATCACATCCAACCACCTCCTTTAGTGATTAAACTAAAGCCCCAATTGGTTAAAGAACATACTTAAAGTCATATAGCTAGTGAAAATAGAGATGGAATCCACATTGTATTTAGTGTTAGATTTTTATTGAAAAGAATCAATGTGTGAAAAGACCATGTATGATACTTATACTACCAAATTTCACCTGGACCAATAATTGGTGGATTCTATCACTTTGCGACAGAGAAACATCTTTTTGTATCACTTTTTCCTTTTATTAGCTCCTACTTTTCTTCTCTGTTATTTACCAGTACCTCTTCTTGAGGGCTCTCCACAAAGATAACTCTGGTGTTCAAGTAGTGAAGGGATAGTAAAAAGCATGTTCATTTAGTCATCCTAGATATTGTTGCTCAGTTAATTTGTCTTTAAATTAACCTTATTTGTATTTCGTATCTCAACCCTGCTTTCTTTCTTTCTTTTTGTTTTTATTTGCCTGGTATGTCTGTACTCATTCTTTTTGAATTCTTTTGTTTTAAATGTATATCTGATAATATAACATACATTTTGGGGCTTTATTTTATTAGGTTTTATCAAATATGGAAGTCTAATGGGAGATATTATCCCATTTACATTTATTGATATAACTATTATATTCCAAAAGAACACAAGTTCCATAAGGGCAAGAATTTTTGTCTTGTATTATTCTCTGTGCACAAAAGGCAAAATTGGCTATTTGTTTTCCATTCTTCCTATAATTTTTTTGGTTTATTTTTTGTTTTGCTAATTTCATTTTATGCATATTGGGTTTCTATCTTAGAAGATTTATAATTTTGTTGTTGTTGTTGTTCTTTACAAGGATAGCTATTTGCCCTCAGAGGAAGAGTCTGGGAGTGGCTAGCAAGCAGCTTAGAATTAAGTTAATTGTCTCAGAACTTTCTTATTAACTCTTTGCCCTGGGTCCTATCTGTCTCTACTTCAGGCTAGGAGGAGCCTGTCCAGTTCACAGGGGAATAATTCTTATCTCTGGTCCATCCCAGGATAAGATGAACACCTGCAGTGCTGATTGCTACCCAGCATTTCTTCGTGATTCAACCATACCAATAATCTGCTTCTTGCAAATATCATATACCTTATAGTTAAATGACTCTTCATTCCACCTCACCACCTCTACCATTTCACAATTACATAGTTGCTCAGCCCATAGCATATTAGAAGCAGCAATTTCATAAGCAGGGAATTTGTAAGAGCCAGGTTTACTAATAACAAGAAGGAATGGCAGCTGAAAGATTGACCATGCATAGAAGAGAAAAAAACTATAAATGCAAACTAAAACTTTAAAAGCATTGCAATTTGACCCAATATATGATAGAAACAACCCTACACACATTTGTAACTATTTATATATTTATAACATGGGTTTATAACTGATGACCATCGTGATAACCGTGAGTGATAAAGATAAAAATCAGCCATATACTCTACTTAAAAAGTACAGAATCATATATCCTAAGATACCATGAAATAAATAAAAAATGTTTAAATCTTCTGTTCATAACTTTGGTTATCTGAATAATTTTCTTATATCCCTGTATCATCTAAAATACCCCATTTCTAATGATGTCCGATTAATTAGATTTCATTGTTTATCTGAATGACTGCTATCTTCTTTATAGTGGTCATTGAAAAGATCCTGTCTTTGTTCAGATATCTCTGGAACACTTTTCTGAGGACTGACTTAAGTGCAAATATTTTAGAATATTCTCTGTATGATGTATCTTTGCCCTTTAGGGATGAATTTGATTTTTTAAAACCATATCAGTATGTTCAGTAAAAGCACGTTCAGTGACTATGGAGGGAAAATCTGGGAAATACCATGTAGGATCAAAATTAAATTTTTTTTCTATGCTTACTAAATTATCTCTGGCTGCAATTTGAAGACGGCAGTCTTATGAATGTTTTGAGGATTGACGGCATCATTAGACCAAATATAGAACTTTCTTGGGGGATTGCTTTGAAATACGCAATCACCTGGATATATACGTTTTTCTGTGTTTTAAAAATAGAAATAAAAATGTGCTTACAGATCAGTAAGTTAACATATTATCATAGGATTACTCCTAGACATAAATAAATGTCCTTTTTCTTTGTCCTAGGCCACCTTCAAATTTTGTCTTCCTTGTCCTCTGTTGTATCCTCAGAGTATGACACATATCCACTCAATAAATAGAATGAATGGCTTGCTTTGGGTAATTTAGTCAACAGTTGTTTGTTGAGCATTGACTATATGCCAGGTACTATGTACTCTGGGGATATAACAATAAGTCTGAAACATCCCTGTCCTCAAGAAGCTTGCATTCTAATGAGACACATAGTAAAAGAAAAAGTGAAGTGCTAACTAGAATAATTACAGATTGTGACAATGGAAATAAAGTAAGGAAAAGGGTATCGTAGCTGAGACTGATAGAAAAAGGGCCTGATTTGTAAAGGGAAGTCATAAAAGTGACTTCTGAGATGATATATAAAGGAAGCCAAGTGAAAGTTACCAGGCCAAAAGCCAGGAAGAGCTTTATAAGCAAAGAACAAGCTTGGTGAGTTCTCAGAAATGGCAGTATGACTGGAGGCCTAGCAAGTGTGAGTGAGGCAGGTGAGAGCCAAATCAGGCAGAATCTCTCTGGCCTTTATGGATTTGGGTATTATTTACAATGCAATGAAAAGAAACCATTGAAGGGATTTAAGCAGAGGAGTGACACTGTGGAAAGGTCATTCGGGTCCTGAGTGGAGGTGTGGCAATTGAGCAGTGGGAGCCACTCAGGTAATTTACTGTTTTTATATTAATGAAAGGATTTTATGTATAGTTAAACCTAACAGACATGAGAAAAATGAAAGCCTTCAGCTCCCACACCCTGCTAGCTTCTGCTGGGTTATTTAAATGTCTGTACCAAATGGATGATGGCAAAACAGCCAGAGCTTACTCTGTGTTGAGCCAAAGGGTAGACACGTGAAAGCCCCGTGAGGAGCCTATCTTGAAGAAAAATGACCTTTTGAAAGCTTTTGACACTGCTGTCCAAACCTGCCTTGAAACTTGGTCTTCCTTTGACTACAGGGCCAACCTGTTAACCTGCCCCTTTTCTGTCTCTGTTTTGGTTCTTTCCCATTCCCTCCTCTGATCCCCTGACAGCAGATATTCCTTAAGGTTCATGTATGAACTTGGCTTTCTACTGTCCACTTTCTTCCCTTCAGTAGTAAATTGTCTCTCAGCTGAGCACATTTTCTCTTAAAGCTTTGATTTGAAGTGCCAGTGGGACCTCTATATAGAGGTGTCCCTAAGCAGTTGGAGATGTGAAAGTCCTTCCAAAACAAGAAGCTGGGCTCAGGAAAAACTTTTAAAATAGAAGTACTTGATAACACTCACAGAGCTTCTTGTTCAGTAGTACTGGGCGGTGTCTGGAAATGGGCTTCACAGCAACGTCCCAAACCACCGTCATGGAAGGACTGCAGCCAACCAGGCTGCCAGATGTGCTCTCCGAAGGCCAAAGCCCAGGTTGCTCCCAGTGACAGCGTGTGCTTCCGTAGACTCAGGCAGTCTCACGTAGCGCTACCCCTCCTCCCTCACCCCACTGATATCAGAACCTCTGCCAGAACTCCCCTAGGACCACTATGAAAAACGTGCAATTCAGAAGCTATGTAGCTTCAGCAGAGGAGAAAAGGAAGGGGTAAAAAGCCAAAACTGACCCTAGAAAAAAATTGGTAGAACTGAATTTGAGACAAGAAAGGAGTTGGTGACTAGGAAATAGTTGATGGATAGGACAAATCTATTTAATGAGGTACTGCTTTCTTCCCCTTCCCTCCACTCGGCTGAGGAGGCTTTGTTAGGAGAAGAGCCTCCGCTGGAAGGAAGAGAAGTGGGTGCTTCAAGATCACAGATGCTGAGGGTAGAGGTCTGGCCAGCTTGGTTACAGACACACTGAGGCTGGAGAGAGAGGTCTCCTTTGTGGAAGAGGAAGAAGGCAGCAAGGCACAGTGGGCAGCACCAGAGAAAAGTACAGCTATTTTCTAAATTCTGTACAAAGGCAGCTCTGTGCTCTCATGCTTCTGGGTTACAAGGTCTTATCAGCCAGACCCAGAACTCTGCCCAGAGCCATCCATTTGTGACACTGCCTCGGGACCATAGTGGATCAAGTAGGGTTCTGTGGGCCGGCCTGTAGGCCTGATTCCATTTTATAGAATTTTATTTTATTTCTACAGTAAAATGTGTTTGGAATTCCCTATAACCAGCTTACAGATACGTTCTATAAGGACATATGTGTTTAAGCTTGGAGACTGCCCACATATAACACTTAGAAAAATTTATGCACTAACATGTGGGCTACGACCATACTGCCGAAACTCGCAGCTGTCTGTAACAGCTCTCTGTGCAGTCCCAAGAGCTGTATTAGCACCATCTTGGTAAGTTCCAAGAGCAAAAATAGAAAAATACTTCCTGTGATTGACTTGCCAGTAACAGGAGGGGATTAGTGAAGAACATTGTTGGAGGAAAAGCTTAGTTTCAACCAAAGTTAGGTGGAGGTTGCTTACGTGTAAATTCTTCCGTGAAATAAATAGGTCTGTATCTCTTTATCTAGCTCTTTATCTATTTTAAGCAAAGTTTATTTAAGTGTTCCTTGTTCTTCCAGACAGGTATCTTTTAGGCTATAGGGAAGGGTTTTATTCCCCCTCCCCCACACACGTAATCTTAACTTCTTTACAATTCCTGGGTTCTCTCCTTTCTCTCTTTGTCTTTGGTGTTTGTTTGTTCATTTTTTTTTTTTTAATTTTTTTCAACGTTTATTTATTTTTTGGGACAGAGAGAGACAGAGCGTGAACGGGGGAGGGGCAGAGAGAGAGGGAGACACAGAATCGGAAACAGGCTCCAGGCTCCGAGCCATCAGCCCAGAGCCTGACGCGGGGCTCGAACTCCCGGACCGCGAGATCGTGACCTGGCTGAAGTGGGACGCTTAACCGACTGCGCCACCCAGGCGCCCCTGTTTGTTCATTTTTAATTGAAAGCTAGAAACCCTCTCCCCAGAAGAGTATACACAAAATCTAGTACATTTTGGAGGGGGGGAGTTTCATGGAGTTTCTGACTTTTCTATAAATGACTGACCCCATGATTAAACATGGATGCTGCCTCATGTTCTTTTTCCCCTCTCTCCTCCTTTTCTTCCTCTCCCCGTCCTGTCCTCTCCCTTTCTCCCTCTCAAACTCTCTCATGAACAATCCATAGTTATCACAGTTGTGGGGAGCCCTCTAAGGGCTTCTATTATCATGTCCTGAGCGAGATGCTGTGTGCAGTGTTACATGGCACTCCGTGGAAGGAGTAAGGGATCTGAAAACCAATCTGGACTCTGCTGTCCTAGCCACTTGCCACAGGGGAAGGAGCTCAGCTTTTTTGCGTAAGTAAGTATGCCATTCCCCTCTCCCCTTACCAAGCCTTCAGTCTCTAGGTCTGTACCCACCCAGTGGGAGTATGGTTTCCAGTTCACCTCTAATTCCCAGAGGGGAGGTCATTTCCAAATTTGCCCAAAGGCACTGGCTAGCAGAGCTGGGGCCTTCACCTGTGAAGCAGGTGTCATTTTCCACAGTTTCCATATGAGGAAAGAGTAAGCAAAGCTATATCTCTCACTCAGGGTCACATAATTGGCAAAGACAGAAATCATGCTCATTGTGTCTCACCTTATTAACCACCTCCACTATACTTCCGTAGTTCCTTCAGCATCTGTCTTGAAGGGCTGTTTTGTCACTTCTCTCTGTGTGACTTCTTTCTCATGTTGTAACACTGAGCCTTCAGGGGACTCCCAGCCTTGCAGAAAGCAGGAGAACCCAGAGTGCTCCCTTTGTGTCTCCTCACCCCCTCTCCTCACTTACCCCACCCTCCAATCTTTCAGGATTCTTCCAATCACTCAGTAAATATTAAATGGTGACTTTTGTCTTCTATTCTCTAGTGTCTTGGCAAAATCAGAACTGGAGCTGTATCTTCAAAATGAAAATAGAATAATAACATCTCACAACACATTTTAGAAGACAAGAAACTTAGTGTTTACTTAATGAGTCTTGTCATATTTTCATGAAGGTTAAAAAAATGAGAAGTATAGAATATAAAAAAAGGATTCAGGAGCAGTGAGTGTTTAAAGGGTCTGTTACTTCATGGTACTGTGGCTTACTATAAAAGAATGGACTTTAGAGTTAGGCAAACTTAGGTTTAAATCTCAACTTTACCAGTGACAAGTTTGGACAGCTTAGCCACTTTAAGGCTTTTTCTTTACCTGTAAAATGAGGATAGTAATGATAACCATCTTTTCATGAAGATTGAAGCATCTCGTATTATACCTGGTAGGTTGTAAGGGCTCAGAAAACGATTTCCCTCTCTCATTCTTCCTTATGTTGATAACCCATTAAAGCATCATATCTTATTAATGTTTATACCCTGCACCAGTGATGTAGGTATTTATTAAATGTCTATTGAATTCAATATTATCTGCTTTACTCTTCAAGTTGTAAAGATTAGTCCATGGAGTGATTCAATTTGGATGCTATCCTATTAGTTTAAAGTATTATGAAACAAAATGTTTTAAGTAATAACATTCTAAAATAATAAACCTTGTCATGCTTTTCTCCCGAGATTCCCCTCTTTCTCTGATTTCTTATCAGCAGCTCTTAGAACAAGAGGCTTGCCAAACTTTTTATGATACCACAGACTTAACTGCTTTTAACTAAGGCAAGAGTTGTGGCAAAATCAAAATTATCTCTTTGATTGACAATGTGAAGACATCTCTAAAAGAACAACTTGTGAAATAGAATTTAAAGCTGTCGTTTGGCATTATGGTTTGACATTTGTTTGCAGTTACGTTTTTAACTGCAATTAAGGGAATCTAGATTTTTGCATGTATATATGAAATTAGACTCTCATTTTCTTTTGGGTCTAAGAATTTTAAAGTTAAATTTTTAAAAATAAATGCTCTTAATTGCTAGAGATCCTAATTTGCCTATTGTGCCAACTCCGGAGATGTTATTTTTAAACAATATTTCATGAAATTACAGGGTAGAATGCTACAGATAGCCACAACTCTCTCTCCAATATGAAGAGCAAAGGCAGCATAACATACTGCAGGGAGCTCAAGGCTGGTATGAGCTTGAGCTGGCATTGCCTCTTGTAATTTGTGTCACTTTAGATAGTCATTTACTACTTCAGGATCTTGTTTCTTCTAAAACTTAGGGAATTGCCTTCATGTATTATCAAAAAATGGCAAGAAAGAACCACTGTTTCACCAGAGACTAAAACAGTGCCTGATACATAATAGGCACTCAATAAATATTTGCTGGTTAGATGGATGTATGGATGAGAATTAATTTAACCCCAACTAAACCACTGATTGCAAGATTTTTTTCTAAGTTTATGTATTTATTTTGAGAAAGTAAGAGAATATGTGTGCAAGCAGGGAAGGGACAGAGAGAGAGAGGGAGAGAGAGAATCCCAAGCAGGCTCCTCACTGTCAGCACAGAGCCTGACACAGGGCTCGAACTCACAAACTGTGAGATCATCACCTGAGCCAAAATCAAGAGTCGGATGCTTAACTAACTGAGCCCCTGATTGCAGGATTTAAAGCCCAAAAGCACCCAGTGTTTCTCTCAGGTCCAGAGAACTTCTGACTTCTCAAAAATCAGAGGTGGGAATACAATCCAAACAGCTGGGTTCTAGTGATAATCTTCTTTATTGGATTCTTAGTAAAATCTAAATTTATGACCTAAATCCACATTGTTTCCTGTAACTCTAAAGTATCTTTATCTCTAGAACTGGTTCTGAAGAAGAAATTAGATGGCTACACATTTGCAGCTTTTTATAACATGGGAAAATATGGAATATGCATCTAACAATATTTTATTTCTTATCATTCCGCTAGTTTTCTAGCAAAAAAGCTCGTGAGAGTCAAAGTTGATCCTTTTTAGTTTCTTTCAACACAAGCTTGTCTTTTCCTCATCAGTGTCTTAAAATGGGTTTGTATTCCTAAACAATGTATAAGCTCTTCCATGTATACCACATAATTGTGGTTTTTATTTTTGGAATCAGGATTATCTTTTTCACTCATGTAATCATCTCCATATACATTAGTCAGTGCCTGTTTCATGCTAACCAAGGGCAGTAAGTGTTTATACAGTCATATATGATTATTCTTTCTGCCTTGTCCCACTAAAGAATCATACAAGGGTTCTTAGAGTCTGGATCAGAGGCTCAGCAGGAATCAAAGAGATCTGAAAGTCTTTCTCATTCCTATAGCCATAAATATCAAACAAACTTACCACTTCAGACTTTAAGTTCATAATTTTTATAAGAGTTCACTGAAAACATCTTGTATTTTCTGGAAATGTCATAGGGAACTTCATAACTATGAAAATTCAGTGAATAATTATCACTTCATTAACATTGTTTAAACCTTGGCCTATTATTTTTTAGCGTCTGTAATTTACCAGACTTTCTCAGTTTTTGTTCTAAAAGGAAACATAACAGCACCGGTGTTTTGTACTGGGTCCATCAGAGGAATGTATATGGAATGGATTCTACTTTTGGTGGTATCTAAATTATAAGTGTCTCCAGAGAGACTGAAATTTGAGCATCTCAAATACTCAGCACCACCCATTTTACAATAAAGGTAACTTCTAGTGTACTAACAGGCACCCATCTGGAAGTGCTCATTGGAATTTTCTAATCAGTAAGACCTCTTTTCAAATGGGAAACCTGGCTTAAGAAATAAAATGGAGTGAATTGTCAAGACTGTGCTGTCTGCTACTTCTAACAAGTGCATGGCCAGCCACATCCATTCTGTATACTGGCATTTTGAAAACCAGGTCAAGTACTGCTTCAGTTTCCTTTGCTGCTGCTCCTTATTTGATTAAGTTTACTATTATCAGATTCTAATCTCATACCTAAACTTGTATAATATCACTTGAAGGTAGACTATGGCATTGGTTTTCTATTGCTGCTATAACAACCTCCAATTTAGTGGCTTAAAATATCACAAACTTACTATCTTACAGTCAGAAGTCCAAGTGAGTGTTAAGGAACTAAAATCAAGGTGTCACTAGGGTTGGTTCTTTCTGGAGGCTCGAGGGGAGACCCCATTCCTTGCCTCTTCCAGCTTTTAGAGGCTGCTGGCATTCTTTGGATCCTAGCCTCATGAATCTAATCTCTGCTTCCTTTGTCACATCATCACCTTCCCCCATGTTAGTGATCTTGCCTTTCTCTTATAAAGACCTTGGTAATTACATTTAGGGCACAACCAGATAATCCAGGATAATCTCCCCATCGCAAGACCCTTAATTTAATCACATCTGCAAAGTCCCTCTTGGCATATAAAGTAACGTGTTTACAGACTCTGTGGATCAGGATTGAAAGCAGTTTTCAGTCTACTACAACTGTGGTAAGTTAAAGATGGCTATTTTAACCCCTTAGGAGCCACTAAAATAAACCTAAACAAAAATTTATAGCTAATAAGGCAAAAAAAGTAGATAAAATAGAATCCTAAGACATACACAAAATCCACAAGAAGGCAGAAAAGGAAGGAAAAGGACACAGCAGATGAGACAAATAGGAAACAAAGAGCAAGGCAATAGATATAAGCATATCAACAACTCAATTACATATAAATTGTCTAAACAATCCAATTAAAAGCCAAAGATTATCAGATTGTATTTAAAAAAGTAAGATTCAACTATAAACTGCCTATAGGAAATTTCTTTTAGATGTAAAGACACAAGTTAAAAGTAAAAGAATGAAAAAAATATACACCAGGCTGACACTAATCTAGAGAAAGCTGAAATGCTTTAGTATCATATGAAGTAGATTTTAGAACAAACAATATTACCAGGAATAAAGAAATTCATTTCATAATGGTAAGTTAATCAATCCATCAGGAGGCCATAACAATCCTAAATGTTTATGCATACAATAACAGAGCTTAAAAATACATGCAGCAAAAACTGACGGAACTGAAAGGAGTAGACAAGTTCATGATCATTGTTAGATATTCCAATAGCCTCTCACAACAATAGATAAAACAAGTAGAAAAATCAGTAAGGCTATAGAATACTTAAGCTTTGCAATCAACTTAATCTAATTGACATGTATGCAACATCCCACCCGACAACAGCAGAATATATATATTTTTTTCCCCAAAGGCATACAGATATTCACCAAGATATGGTTGGGCAATGAAGCAAAACTAAGAAGTTTAAAAGAAATCAAATCATACAGAATGTGTTCTCTGGTCACAATGTAGTTAACTTAGAAATAAATAACAGAGGGGTACCTGGGTGACTCAGTCAGTTAAGCATCTGACTGTTGATATCGGTTCAGATTGTGATCTCAAAGTCCTGAGATCAATCCCTGCATCCAGCTCCATGCTGACCATGGACCCTGTTTGGAATTCTTCTCTCCCTCTCTTTCTATCCTTCTCTCTGCTTGGAATTCTCTCTCTTCCTGTCTTTCTACCCTTCTCCCACCCTGTCTCTCTCTCTCAAAATAAACACTAAAAAAAAAGAAAGAACAGAAAAGTGTCTGGGAAATTCCCCAAATGTTTGTACACTTTATAACACAATTCTAAATAAGAGATAGGAAAAGAAAATATTGGAAGGGAAATTACAAAGCATTTTAAACTAAATGGAAATATCAACATTTGTAGGGTGTCACTAAAGCAAAACTTTGGGGAGCAAATTTATAGCAATAAATGTGAAAAAAGAAAAAAAAGGTCTCAGCTCCCACCTAAGAAACTGCAAAAAGAAGAGCAAACAAAATCCAAAATAAGAAAGTTAAATAATAAAGATCAGAGCAGAAATCAATGACCTAGAAAACAAAAACAATATAGAATATAAAAAATGAGTTCCTTTGAGATCTATAAACTTAATAAATCTCAATCCAGATTGATGAGGAAAAAACCAGAATTTACTGGTATGAGGAATGGAGAGGCAACATTACCATATATTCTTCATATATTAATATAATAATAAAAGAATATTAGAAACAACTTTATTCCACTACTTTTGACAACTCTGGTGAAACAGAAGATTTTTAAACATAAACTGCCAATGTTCACTGAAGAAGAAATAGATAACCTGAATTTATAGTTTAAAATTTTCCCACAAAGAAAACTTCTAGCCCACAGAGCTTCATTGGTGAATTTTACCAAGCATTAATGAAGAAATAATACTACTTCTACTTAAACTCTTCCAGAAAATCGAAAGGGAAAGAATAGTTCTTAATATATTTTATGAGGCCAATATTACCCTGATAATAAAACCTAACAAAAACATTACAGGAAAACTAATAAGCCAATATCCTTCATGAGCATAAATGCAAAAATTCTAAACAAAATTTTAGCAAATTTAATCCAGCAATATATAAAAAAGAAATAAATTGTGAATATGTGGGGATTATCCCAGGATTCAAGGTTGGGTTAACAGTCAAAACTCAAATCACTGTTATTTAATATATTATACTAAAAAAGAAAAATTATTATGCCAATAGAAGCAAAAAAAAAAAAAAAAAAGAACAATTGACAACACACTTATTCCTGATTTTTTTTTTAAATCTCAGCAAAGTGATACAAGGCATCTAAAAAAACCTACAGATAACATCATACTTAATGGTGAAAGACTAAATGCTCTCTTCTTAAGATCAGGATCAAGAAAAATATCCACTGTTAGCACTTCTATTCAAGATTGTGCTGAAGGTTCTAGTCAGTACAATCAGGTAAGAAAAAAAAAGGCATCAGATTGGAAAGAAAGAATAAAACTGTCTGTTCACAGATGATGTGCTCACTAACATTAAAAAAAAAAAAACCTATGAAATCTACAAAAGAAGTCACTAGAACTGATGAGTGAGCTTAGTAAGGTTTCAAGAAAAAAGACAAATACCAAAGTCAAGTTAATTTCCATATATTTGCAGATAACAATTGAAATTAAAAAGCAATATCTACAAAAATAATTCAAAACACATGAAATACTCAGGGATGAATCCAACAAGAGATGGGCAAGACCTGTACACTGAAAACTACAAACATTGCTGAGGGAAATTAAAGAGGACCTAAATAAATGGAGAGATATATAATGTTCATGGAACAGAAGACTCCAATATTATTAAAAGGGTAGTTATCACCAAATTAATTTATAGACTCAATGCAATCACAATAAAAACAATAGCAGAACTTTTTGTAGAAGCTAACAAGCTAATTCTAAAATTCACATGGAAATGCACCAACATTCACATGGAATAACCAATTCAAATCAATAACCAAATCAAATCAATAACCAAATCAAATAACCAAAAATCAGTTTTTTTGAAAAAAAAACCTGAATAGTCAAAAGATCAAAGTCAGTGTCTGACTTCAAGACTTCTTGTAAAGCTACAAATATACTCAAGACAGTGTGGTATTAGTCTTAAGAAAGACAAATACATCAGTGGAACAGAATAGAGAACCCAGAAATAGGCACACATATATGGTTAATTGGTTTACTACATGGCTACCAAAACAGTTCATTGGAGAAAGGATAGTATTTTGAAACTGTTGGTGCTGGAACAATTGTATATGCATGTACAAAAAAATGAAATTTGCTTCATACTATGAAATATGTATAAATCCGAAATATATCATAGATCTAAATTTAAAATCTAAAATTGTGGTGTATCAATACAATAAAATACTATTCAGCAGTAAAAATGAACCACCATCTAAGAAGGGATATGCCCCACCTCCAGGGTAGAGATCCTCACAGTGGCTTCCAGGGGGATTTCCGAGTTGTGATGGAGAGGCTCTACTCCGTGTGCACCTCCCAGTGGGAGGTCTATACTATCCACGCCTGACTGCCACCAGAGTTGGCCACTTAACTTGTTTTTGCCACTGAAATGTGAGAGAATGCACCAATTCTGAGTAGAAGACTTAACAAATCCAATGTTTTGGAGATTTTTCTTTTCCATCTGCCACGAAAAATAGCATTCCTGGGTTAAGAGTTGTTCCTTGCGCTATATCCTGGGACAAACCATGTGGAGCAGAGTAGCAGATGACACAGAACATGAGCAAAAATATACTCTAGTACTTTAAGCCTCTGAGTTACAGATATGTTTGAGATGTCTCTGAAATATAGAGTAGTCAGATGGTGAGTTGGATTCATGAGTCAGATACTCAGAGAATAGATCTGAGCAACAGATAAAATTTGGGAATTGTCAGCATCTAGACTGCATTTCAAGCATACGAATGGATAAGATCATGTAGGGAAAGAATTGAGAGGAAAAAGTGCTAAGGAACATTGAACATTTAAATGACAAGTACAGGAAGATGAGTCTGTAAGGGAGACAGGAATGTCCACATGTTTGGAAGAAAGCCACAAATGAGCTGTTTTTTTGTTTTTTGGTTTTTTTTTTTAGCTTTCCAGAGATTTTATTTATTTTTTTAAAATATGATTTATTGTCAAATTGGTTTCCATACACCACCTCACAGTGCTCATCCCAACAAGTGCTCTCCTCAATTGCCATCACAAAAAAAAAAAAAAAAAAAAAAAAGTACAGAGAGGGAGGCAAACCATAAGAGACTCTTAAGGACTGAGAACAAATGACCTTTTTAATGTAATCTTTTGCTGTCCTCATTCTTTGTTTCTTCTGCTTCAGCTTAGAGATTGCTAAGCAAGCATCAGAATCTTCTGGGTGCACCCCACACTTAGGAAGATAAATCTTCCTTTTACATTACTGGATTTTGAGCACCATTTGGACAGGGATCCTGCCTTCCTAATTCACCTCTGTCCCTAGTCCCTAGTGTGCATAGCTGATAGTAAACCTCACCCTACTAGTCACCTGCCCGTTCCTTCACCTTAGTCTTACCCTTTGATTCCTTTTCCTCTGCATACTGAGTCTACGCTGTGCTCAGGCTTTATCACTAATAGTGTTTTTATAAATATTGAGTAGCTACAAAGAAGGTTAACATAGGTATAAAGTATAAAGAAGTAATACAATGAACATCTATGTATCAACCACTCACAGTTTAGGAAAAAGAACCTTACCATTAGCTTTGAAGTCCCTTTGTGCTTCTCCCCAATTCCACTTACAGTGCCCCATTCCCCAGAGGAAAACACCAACTTGGATTTTGTGGTTCTCAACAAACTAGGCATAGAAGGGAACTTCCTCAAATGGATAAAGAACATCTATAAAAACCTACAGATAAAACCTGATGTTTCTTTGCTTCACTTTATATTTTTACCAAGTAACATAGTATGTTTATATTCCTTTAAAAAGTTAGACTTTGCATATATGTTATCTTCATAGAAATAAAATCATGTATTACCCAATGTTTTTTTTTCTTTGTGCTCAAGATTATGTTTCTAGGATTTGTCCATTATGGTACATGTAGTTGAAAAGCATTCATTTCGGGGCGCCTGGGTGGCGCAGTCGGTTAAGCGTCCGACTTCAGCCAGGTCACGATCTCGCGGTCCGTGAGTTCGAGCCCCGCGTCAGGCTCTGGGCTGATGGCTCAGAGCCTGGAGCCTGTTTCCGATTCTGTGTCTCCCTCTCTCTCTGCCCCTCCCCCGTTCATGCTCTGTCTCTCTCTGTCCCAAAAATAAATAAACGTTGAAAAAAAAAATTTAAAAAAAAAAGAAAAGCATTCATTTCTGCATCTGTATTCTAAAGTATACCACAGTATCCTTCCTGTTTTATCTGTATTCTGTAAGTTCTGATATATAGCAATTGCATTATTGTCCAATTCTAAGTATTTTGAAATATCAGTTATGATTTTTTTACTTGACCCATGAGTAATTCAGAAATACATTTTTTAATTGCCAAATACATGGACATATTTTACATATATTTTATTATGGGGGTTTGTTTTCTGAGAATATGGATTGTAACAGTGCTGTTCAGTAGTATAAAGTGAAACACATATGTAATTTAAAACTTTTTAATTGCCACATTAAAGGAAAAACAAGTAAAATCTATCTTAATATATTTTACTTAGCTCACTATATCCAAATTATAGTTTAAATATGTAATCATCTTTAAAAATTATCACAGATATCATAGATTTCAAATCTGGTGTGCATTTTAAATTTAGGTACATCCTTATTTGAACCAGTTACACTTTAAGTGCTTAGAAGCTACATCTGGCAAGTGGCTACCATATTGGACTATATCAGGTTAATTGGGCAACAGTTGTTTGAAATTTGCTGCAATTTACTTTCTGGCCTAGGATGTAATCAATTCCATGTGAGCTGGAAAATAATTGTGTGTTTTTCTACTAATTGGGTTTATATATATATATACACACACACACACATATATATATATATATATATACATATATATATATATACATATATATATATACACACATATATGTGTATATATATATACACACATATATGTGTGTATATATATATATATACATACACACACCTTAAACCAATTATATATATATATATATATATAACCAATTTATATATAAACAATTTATATATATATATATATATATATATATATATATATATATATACACACCTTAAACCAATCTTATTTGCATTGTTAAAATCCTCTATTTTTATTGAATTATTTTCTGCTTGACCTTGGGTTGCTGCATTACACATTACAGGAAGGCCACTCACATAATAGCCTGGAGTTGTGTGGTATACATTTCCGTGGCTTTTTATGATGGTCCCAGAGACAGACTTACAGTCTGATGGACCTGTATTGAAATCTACCACTATAGTATGGTTTTGACAGTTTCTCCTTACAGTCCTATAAATTTTGCTTTATATATTTTGAGGTTGTTCTAACAGGTGCATATAAATTTAGACTATTTATGGTGAATTAACCTGTTATTATTATAAGCCCAGAATGATTTTGTCTTAAAGTTTACCCTGTCTGATATCAATATAATTGCATACTTCTTTTCTTTTAATATTTCCCTGTTACATCTTTTCCAAAACAATAATAATAATAATAAGGAAATCTTTCCATGTCCTTATGTTTTAGGAATGTCTCTTATAAAGAACATATAGCTCAGGTTTGTTTGTTGATCAAGTCTGTTTCTCTTTTTTAACTTATGAGTTTAATTTATTTACCATTACTATCTTTGTTACTTTAAACTTTCATTTTTTCACTTTTTTTTCTGCACTGTTTCTACCTTTGGGGCCTTTGGATGGAGGGGTATTGTTGGAGTTTTGTTTATTTTCTTTGTGCTTTTCATCTAATGGTATATTCTATTTCTTTTAGTGTTTACTTTTGAAATTTTACCATACTTACTTAATAAAGTCTAAAATTAATATCTCACACTCCTCTTGAATCATGCAAAGACCAAAGAACACTTGAGTTCTTACTGTTGGAATCCTGACATACAGTATGTAGTCTTGTCTAGTGTTCTAATTCTATCCTTTTGTTAGCCCCACTAATTATACATATTCAAAACTATTATTTTTATATAGATATTTGCTTACAATTACCTACACGCAGGGCTGGCTACATAATTTTCAGGACCCAGTACAAAATGAAAATGTGGGGCTCTTGTTCAAAAAGCTACAAAGATGCTTTGTCCCTGCCTTCACAGTCTCTCTTTCAATCTGACATGGTGTTTTCTTGATGACTATTGAATGTTGTGCTCCCATGGTCATGGGGAAATCGTGGAGTGGATGCAGGCTTTCATAAGCACCCTGTGCCCAGGGTGGCCAACCCCCACTCTCCCCATACCAGTGCCTCAGCCTGGGCCCACACTCAAAGCAGAGGAAGGCAGCAGATTCTGGGCAAAGGCTGAGGAGCAGGGGCTGGAGAACCATCCCAGAGAGGCAGGGAGGTGGCAGGAGGTAGAACTATATGTGAGCCAAAGCTCCATGACCTTGGTACATGCTCAGTTGTCCCATCAGACCTCACATAAAACACAAATTTAAAGATAAAATTATTAAGAATTTCTTGAGAGTGACCATAAAGCATTAAACCGAAGCACAGGACCCCCTTCTGAAATTGGGCCCTGTACAACCGTCTTGATCACGTGCCCAAGAAGTCTTCCTTGCATCTGAGTTTGCCAGTTTCTTTGCTTACCATCTCTTCTTGCATACCTCACCTTCCTTCTGAGATCTTATCTCTTCCTGTAAAGCATATTCTTTAGAAGGTTCTTTAGTTAAAGGTCCTTTAGCTGGTAGTAAACCCTCCAATTTTGTCTGAGCATATTTTATTTCAGTCTCATTCTGAAAGATAGCTTTGCTGGGTACCCAACTTTAGTTGGTGGTTCTTTTCTCTTAAGATTTTGAACATATTATTTTGCTGTCTGACTTCCTTTGTTTGTGTTGGAGAATGGGCTCCTTTGAAGATAATGGATTTTTTTTCTCTTGCTTCTTTTAAGATCTCTTTAACTTTGATGTTCTTCAAGTGCACTACCAGATGCCCAGATGGGAGATTTATTTTTATTTATCTTGCTTGGAATCCATTGAGTTTCCTAGATTTGTGTGTTAGTGTTTTTCATCAATCTGGAATATTCCCCTCAAAAATTGCTTCTTCCCCCTTTTCTCTCTTTCTGAATAATGAATAGATATATATTAGATCTTTCACTCTATCCACCATATATCAACTTCTCTTTTATATTTTCCACTTCCTGTACTGCACTCTATATAATTTCTTTAAATCTCCCTTTTAGTGTATTACTTCATTTTTTTAGCTGTGAATAATCTGCTACAGGACCATGCACTGTTTTTCATTTTGATTATTATATTTTTAATTTCTTCAAGTTGGATTGGGTTCTTTTTCATATTTCATTAGTCATTTAAATCAATCCTTTATTTCTTTGAACATCTGATTTTATATTCTGTATCTGAAAATTCAAAACTTTAGAAAGTAGGAGTTTAATTATGCTGTCATTATGTCTTACTCTTTCTCTTACTGGCTTTTTTTTTTCTTTTACAGTTTTGTGATTTTTTTAAAAAAAATTATGATCTCATAGATTTTGACTCTTTATCTGTAGAAAATCTTTGAGTCCCAGATTGAAGATAGATTGCTCCTGAAAATATCAGTGTTTTTCCTACCTGTTTTTCCTACCAGGCATCTGGAGGCAAAGTTAACCTATTACCACTATAAAATATCTTTTCAACGTGAAGCTCTTTGAGCCACTCAGGTAGTATGAATTCACAATACAAACCTGCATTAGGGTTAGTTTGTGTTTACAGATTCTTGTGAGAGATATGTATCTTTCCCTCTACCTAGCACCCATATTCAAAACCAGTAATTTTCCTTTTGTACCTTGAGAGATGTTATTTGAATTTTACACATGCTAGGTGTGAATTTCACACATATGTTACACATGCAGCTCTTTGAGATGCAGCTTTATGCAGGTGAGTTTACTGGTAGACTCTTCTCTCTTGAGCCCTTCATGGCTGTGAAATTTAAAGCTCAAGTTCATCAGATTTGGAAAGTACCTTCAAGGTGAGAGTTACTTTCAATGCTCTACTTATAGTTGGGGGTTCTTCCTTTTGCTTCACTTTTTTAAGGTTTAGTTTGGAATAGTTTTATATTTATATAAAAGTTACAAAGACAGGGGCGCCTGGGTGGCGCAGTCGGTTAAGCGTCCGACTTCAGCCAGGTCATGATCTCGCGGTCCGTGAGTTCGAGCCCCGCGTCAGGCTCTGGGCTGATGGCTCGGAGCCTGGAGCCTGTTTCCGATTCTGTATCTCCCTCTCTCTCTGCCCCTCCCCCGTTCATGCTCTGTCTCTCTCTGTCCCAAAAATAAATAAACGTTGAAAAAAAAAAAAAAAAGTTACAAAGACAGTACAGAGAGGGTTTATGTTTCTCCTTGGCCCATTTTTTATAACCATGACACATCTGTAAAAACTAAGAAACTAACATTGGTGTAATACATTTAGCTAATTGTTGATAATTAACTAAACTACAGTTTATTCATATTTCAATAGGTTTCTACTCATATCCTTCTGTTCTTTCACTTGAGTTTTGTTCTCCGCATCCTTCCCACATTTTGTCCGGCTCACTGATGAATTTAAAGATTTTTTCAGAAGTTAAAAAATGTTTAATTGGGCGCCTGGGTGGCTCAGTCGGTTAAGCATCTGACTTCAGCTCAGGTCATGATCTCACAGTTGTGAGTTTGAGTCCTGCATCGGGTGAGCTTGGGCCCTGCTTCAGGTGAACACAAGCCCCACTTTGGGTGAGCACGAGCCCTGTTTCAGGAAAAAAAAAAACCATGAGCCCCATTTTGGGTGAACCCCGCTTCTCTCTCTCTCTCTCTCCCCCCTGCTTTCCATGCCCCTTGTGGGAGTCTCCCTCTGCCTCTCATGGGATTCTCTCTCTGCCCCCTCACCCACTTGTGCCCCCCACCTCAAAAAATGTTTACTTATTTTAAGTAGGAAGGTTGTCAAGGTACCTAGTCCAACATACTTCTGGAAAGAGAAGTCTGGGAGCTTTTTTTTTTTTTTTCAATCTGCTTCCCTTAAATGATACTCATTATCCTGGTTACCAAGTCAAACATGTCTTCTTATGCTTGTGTCCTTAAAATTTTCTAGCCTAGAAATGTAGGCACTATTTTTATTATGGTAAAAAACATGTGATAATATTGTAAGAGTGAGACTAGAAAAGAAAACAAGACATAGATTGAAGGTCTGTAATAATACTATAGGTGAGAGATAAAGTCAAGAACCTTAACAAGGCAGTTGTTGGTGGGAAAGAAAGAGAGGAAATAGTTTGAGGTGCACTCAGGAAGTAAAATATAGAATTTGGTCTTGAATGGATGTAGTAGAACATGGAGAAGCAAGAGTCAGAGAGAACTCAGAGATTTCAAACCAAAGATTTGGACTCCTGAAGATTTTCAGAAGTCAAAAAGAAAAGCAAGATTGTAGCAGGTGATGGTGAATTTGTTTTTTGATGTATCTGGTTGTTAATGGATCATTAGTGTGGCGATGTCCAACCGGTAGTAATAAATGAAAGTCACAGTTTTGAGAAAGGAGTCAGAACTAAAAGGAACAGGGTGATGATGGAAAACAAAGAGATTAGAAAGAGGAATAAGCAATGGAGAAGAATCATCTGTATGGAAACTAAGGAAGGTCATGATTCTAGAAAAGGGAAGGAACCCTAATCAACAGGTGCAGTTTTGCCACTAGTGATATCCAAAGACTTAATTTCAGTGCCCCTCCCTGTGAAATGCTCTTATGGGGCACCTGGGTGGCTCAGTCAGTTAAGCGTCCGACTTCGGCTCAGGTCATGGTCTCATGGTTCCTGTGTTTGAGCCCCACATCAGGCTTTGTGCTGACAGCTCAGAGCCTGGAGCCTGCTTCCAGTTCTGTGTCTCCCTCTCTCTCTGCCTCTCCTCTGTTCATACTCTGTCTCTTTCTCAAGAATAAACATTAAAAAAAAAAAAGCTCTTATGAATCTTTTGCTCTTACCTCCACCCAGAGGATTATGAACTAAGCTTTAAGATCCATTCATATGGGGGCGCCTAGGTGGCTCAGTTGGTTAAGTGTACGACTCTTGGTTTCCACTTGGGTTATGATCTCATGGTTCATGGGTTCAGTCCCCACGTTGGGCTTTGTGCTGACAGCATGGAGCCTGCTTGGGATTCTCTGTCTCCCTCTCTCTCTGCCACCTTCTCTGCTTGCTCACTCTCTCTCTAATAATTTTTTTTAAAAAAGGTCCATTTATATGGATTAAAATATTAAAATGTTTTTTGTTTCCAATTTTCTAATATGTTTTGTACTATACCATTTCTCAAACACTACCCTCTCCTTAATTTGGTTTGTTCCTATCAGTACTTGAGACAGGCAAAAGAAAAATAAATCTAGCAAGAACTACCAATATGTGTTGATTTTATGGCATATCCCAACATATTTTCTTTTCTTAAGGAAACAAAATATCGTTTAGTGTTAGAATTTAGTCGTAAACTTTGGAACCATGATGTGTGATGTTTTATTATATTTATGACTCCACATATGTTGTTACTATTTCATGCAAAAATAATAACATAACTTATTAAGCAAAAATTAGGAGAAAAATACTGATGAAATACTTACCTTGTATGCAGTGTTTGTAAATTTCTGTGAATGGTTAAAATATTATCTAATGGTAGTATTTATAATTGTTAAAGAGAATAAACAGACTAAGTTGTGAAATAGTATTCTCTGAGCCAGGAACTGCAATTTAGGAAGAGTGTCAGGGTGAGTCTTGATTCATTTGTTGGGTTTATGGTTTTCAGGGAATTAATGCTGATTTCACATCAGAAAAGCATGGAGCAGCTGCAGGAAACCCTTAGACAGAAGCTGCTGAATGATGACAACTGGAGAGAGAAGGTAACAATAATGTAACTTTCATCAGCATGTGTCTTATTTGCTTTTTCAAAATTCTGTTTGCCAGGAGACTATTCCGGATATCTTTGCTTCTATGCACATTTTGATTCCTTCTGGAATTTCCTAGGCCAAACATACTTATAATGTGTGTCTTTTCCATAATACTAGACAACATAATAGGAAATAAAAAGGTAAGAACAGAATTTTAAAACTTGTAAAATTAAGATGGCCCCTAGTTCTCATGTAAAAGTTTAATTTTTATTTTCAAATATTTTACCTTTTTCCTGTAAGGTGACAGAATCTGCCTTTGACCACATCCTTAAAAGCAGGGGAATATTAATTCATTCTTGTAATTTCTCTGCTTTTAAGAAGATAATGTAAGAGAATGGAAAATGACAAGATTACTCAGTTATGAACTTTTGGCAAAGTAAAAGGAAAGTATTTAGCTCACTCTTTATAAGGAAAATATTTTCTCTTAGAGGATTGAAAAATGCATTGATTTTTGGCTTTGGACTTCTCTAAATTTTTCAAAGTTTCAGTAATAAATATGTATTACTTTAATAATTTTAAGGAATTCAAATAATATTCTAAAAATTGTTGGTCTCTATCTTCTCAGGCCATGTACAACTCTAGTCATTGAGACTATAACCATGATCTCCCTGTCATAAACTTCTGATACTCCTTGATTGATCCCTGGACCTTATCCTGAACAATGTCCTGAAGGCTTTCCAACTCTTTCTCTTGCCCAACTGATACCTATCCCTAGCACTAGCCTTCATCCTTGGTTTTTTGATACCATTATAAATTTGCATCTAGTACTAGAGCTAGCTACTGAAATTCAGATTGCTTGACTTAAGCCCCGACAACCTGTTTGGTTATATCAGATTCTTCTCCTTGGTGAACAGACCCTATAACTTGTAACTTCAAGCAATAAGCAGTGACTACATTCAAACTAACATCTCCACCTGGACTCTTCACTCTACCATCCACCAAACTTAGACCCTTTAGATATCATTGCTGGCTCAGATGAGATCTAAATTTTTCACTTTCATTTCCAGTATTTACTCAGTTGGCCATACACAGGCATTACTGGCCCTCTACATATGAATCTCACTTCCCTTGTCCCTCAGGGATAGCACACTCAGGCTGTAAGAGAAATGATCACTAGAACAACAGCTCCATAGAGGCAACAATTAAAACTTAAGAATGGACTAATGGTTGCTCTAAGTGGCTCATTCTTATTTTGAAGTATGGGCTTTTTCTTTTCCATCTCCTAAAGCCCACATTTTTTGAATTTTTATTAGTCTTGGGGTACTCAATTGGCTATTCTTAGTCACTTCCTCTATCCTTACCAACCCATGTTTAAAAATACAAAAAAGATGATCAACCTAACCAGCAATCCAAAAAAGGCAAATTAAAACAATGAGAGATTTTTTTTTACCCATCCAGTTGACAGAGTGGTTTTGGCATTGTGGCAAAGTCTAGTAAGGTAATCTTTCATACTCACTGTTCAACGGGCTGAAAGTTACAGCAACCCTTTGGGAGCAATTTGGCATTATGTATGAAGAGATATTGTAAACATCTCATCTTTTGATGCAGAACTTTCACTGACGGAATTAGTGTGAATAGAGATTCACAGATTCTTCCCTTCCCTCAAATGCCTGAGCTCCTCTTAGACCGATAGAGTGAACCTTCCAGCCTTTGCTTGTATAGAAGTTCTTTTTATCTCCTTGGTCACACCCCTGAAGGACTTTCAAATACAATATACTGTAGAAGTCTCTGCATTTATGATCTCTTCTTATACTGCTTCTTACTGTACCCTGTCCAGGAGGTGCTAACACAAGTAGACCAAGTTAGTGTTAGCATCTGATCATATAAAAAAGTATTATGATCTTGCTTCATGCTGTTAATTTGATGATGCAAATAAACCTATGTAAGATTTTCTAAGTTCCTACTGAGACCATGATATCATTCTCATAAATTAATTGTATCATAGACATATTTTGGCATGTATAATTTTCTATGATATAAATGGGCATTTCATTTTGTTGAGAGGACATGACTTCTTATTAATAAATCTTATAATTTAGCTTGGCAGTAAATCCAGATCCAGACCAGTAAAGCCAAGGAATGATAATTAGGTCTTGGCTGTGTTAGTTATTGAGACTATGAATAAAAAGTTCCCTAAAAGTCCTCTCATGAGAAAGGAGAATCACTACTATGACACTGTCATCTCTTTCTTGGGTCACTGTGCCTTTGTGTAGGAATGAAATGTTCCCTTTACAAATATATAATACACATATTAGAATAAACTTCATAACTTAAGTGCTTTTGGCATTCAAAAAGAGTAGATAGCAATTTGTGCCTCTGCTTAATTATTTTTGAGTATGTAAAAAGCACATAATAGAATCAATAGTTGCTATGCAACAAAGATGGCACATTTTAAAATAACTGTATATTTACCAATTGCCATAGATTTTTGTTTATTTCAAGTATTCTTTGATGTGAAGAAAATAAATTATTGTGTATGGTGAACATTTAAAATTGGTTCCAAGTTAACAGTGTTGTTACGTTTCAGTTAAAACTTTTGTAATTAAGAAATTTCCTATAGCCAGAGTGCTGACATTAAGTGATAGTCATGTATTGACTATTACTTTGTAGTGCAATAAACAAATTCCAACCAAATATTTTCTTAGATTATTACTAAGATATCATCACATTTAGGAACATTTTAGAATTGTATTACCATTGACCTCATTTTAAATAGTACATAAAGCATTTAAAACCCAATATTTTATGACAAGTTCATCCCTGTACATTTTGTTATTTTATAAGCTATCCTTTTAAATTTCATTCGTAGTACTCTAAAACACATTAGGAATTATTCAGCCATTTGGCTCGTCTATTTTGAAGAAGAACTTGATATAACCCAATAGTTAAAACAAACAAACAAACAAACAAACAGAACCTTACCTCCTGGCTGAGCAACTGGATTAATAGTGAAAACCCAAGGGAGGAGGGTAGTTTACCTCAAGAAGTAGGCAATTCCAGCATCAAAGGAGGCAAACCAAAAAAATATCAGGTTCTTCAAATAGAAGAGCCAAATGGCTGAATAATTCCTAATGTGTTTTTGTGTACTATTAATGAAATTTAAAAGGATCGCTTATAAAATAACAAAATGTACAGGGATGAACTTGTCATAAAAATATCAGTTTTCATTTATGCGTTATAAATATATGACTAAAAACAATAGTGAGAGCACACTTTAATTTTTAAAATTATAGCGTGTAATTTTCAAAATTGAATTAATGAAATCATAAAATTTTAGATCTGGAATAGCCTGCAAATATCATATGACTTAAACCTTTAATCAGGATAATAAAAATAGTCTCCATTAATTAGAGTGTTTACTATATGCTAGGCCTGGTGCTCAATGCTTTCCATAAATGTAATTTTAATTATTATAAAATTATTATTCCCATTTGCACATGGAAAAAAATAAGGCTCAGAGAATTTATGTAAGTTGCCAAGGTTATATAGCCAGGAAATGAGAACCGATACAAACCTGGGCAGGGTGGGGGATGAGAGCTAAATAGAAAATGCAAAAACTTCTGCATTTGACCTATGTGAACTAGCAGGAACCAGATTTACCCTCCCTCCTAAACAAGTAAACCATTGGGAAAAAGATAGAAAACAATGGTTTGAAGACACTAGATATCAAACAATGATTCTTATAGATGAGAGACAAATGAGGTGAATTCTGTGATTGCCCAGACTTCGTTCCTTGAAAGAAACTTAAGGCCACAATACAGGAAGTGTGAATCTAGGTAGTTTGGCAGATTCTTCGAGTTGAGGAGACCTGAGAGATCAAGGTGGCTAGAATTCACAGGGTAGTGTTCTCAGGGGAAAGCTGCACACAGAAATAATGCTGGAGATCTACGAAGAGTTCCCATAAAGTATATCCATGGTTAATGCATATGTGTGGGGAAACTACTCAAAGGCAGAGAAAGACCCATGAAAAGACTAAAGGGGAGTACCATATGCTCACACATGGCCAGACTGGGAAACTTATAATTTATAGGGCACTGGGTAAAGTTCTCAGAAGAGTTTTGCATCAGCAGTAAGGAAAAATTAGCCCTAGACTAAATGCTGAGCTGATCCTGCCTAACAATTTTCAAAGGAAGAACTAAAAAACTCACGGTGATTCCAATAAACTTAACTGCATCCCACAACAGAGTTCAACAATATTCATAGGAATACAGAAATATTCAGCATCTAATGAGGTAAAATTTACAATGCCTGGCATTCAATCAAAAGTTGCCATTAAAAACAAAACAAAACAAACAAACAAAACAGGAAAACTCATAATGAGAGTAACTCATAATGAGAGAAAAATCAATTAATAAAAACTGACTTAGAAAGGCACAGGTATGAGAATTAGCAGACAAAGACATTAAAACAGTTATGATAACAGGATTCCATTTGTCCAAAATCTGGGGGAAAAATTGATCATGTTAAGTAGAGATATGGGAGATATAAAAAAGATCTAAAATGAACTTCTAGAGATGAAAAGAACAATATCTAAGATGAAAAGTACACTAGATGGGATTAATATCAGATTAGACCTTTCAAAAGAAAAGTTTGGTGAAATTGAACACACAGCAATTGAAACAAAAATCGAAAACTCAAAACAAACAAACAAGAACATCAGGGAGCTATGAGACAAATTTAAATGGACTAATATATGCATATTTGGAATCCCCAAAGGACAAGAAAGAGAAGAAAGGACAGAAAAAATATTTAAAGAAATAATGGCTGAAAAATTTAAGAGTTAATGAAAACTATAAACCCACACATGCAAGAAGCTCAACAAACCTCAAGCACACCAAGGAACATTACAATCTAATTGCTCAAAATAGTGATAAAAAGAAAATCTTAAAAACAACCAGAGAATAATAGACATATTATATAGAGAGGAACAAAGGTGAGGATGACAACAGTTTTTTCATCAAAGACAATATAAGCAAGAGGAAGGTGGGATTGAAAGTACTGGAAGAATGAGGGGCCTGGGGGTGCATGCTGCCAATCTAGAATTCCGAACAAAGTGAAAATATCTTTCAAATATGAGGATGAAATAGACATTCAGAAATGAAAAAGCTGAGCAAATATATCACCAGCACACCCACACTATGAGAAATGTTCAAAGAAGGCCTTTGGTCAAAAGAAAAATTATACCACATGGAAACATGGATCCACACAAAGGAATGTAGTATATCAGAAACGGTATTGATGGCAGATTGGACCTTCTAATGTGGATAAATATATGAGTCTTTTAATTATATGAATTTCTTTAAAATATAATTAACTTTGGGGGCGCCTGGGTGGCGCAGTCGGTTAAGCGTCCGACTTCAGCCAGGTCACGATCTCGCGGTCCGTGAGTTCGAGCCCCGCGTCAGGCTCTGGACTGATGGCTCAGAGCCTGGAGCCTGTTTCCGAGTCTGTGTCTCCCTCTCTCTCTGCCCCTCCCCCGTTCATGCTCTGTCTCTCTCTGTCCCAAAAATAAATAAACGTTGAAAAAAAAAAATTTAAAATATAATTAACTTTGAAACAAAAATATTAACAACCTTATGTGAGAGTTATAACACATAGAAGCAACATATATTACAAAAATAACACAATGTCTAAGAAGGGAAAAATGGAAGTATACTGTTGTGAGATTCTTAATTCAATACATGACATGATAAATCACTAGAAGATAGACTGCATTAAGTTAAAGATGTATTCTATAAATTCTAAAGCAACCACAGAAATAGAAAAAAGAATTATAGCTAACAAACCAGCAAAGGAAATAAAATTGAATTTAAAAAAAAAAAAAAAACCTTAAGTCAGAAGAAGACAAAAAAAAGAAAAAAGGAAAAGGAAAAGAGATGAGATGGGCCAAATAGCATATAACAAAATAGATTTAAAGCTAATCATATCAATAATCAAGTTAAATGTAAGTCATCTAAACTGGGAGCAAACTTTTTCTATAAAGGACTGGTTAATAAATATCTTTGCTTTGTGGGGCATAGGCTGTCTGTTGCGACCGCTCAACTCTGCCCATTGTTGCTTAAAAACAGCCATAGACAATATACAAATGAATGGGCATGGCTGAATTTAGTCAGTGGGCCATAGTTTGCAGAGCCCTGGCCTAACTATCCCCATTAAATGATAGGATTGTCATGTTTGATAAAAATGCAAGACTCTACTGTATTTTCCCTCCAACAAAATACACTTTAATACAAAGAAATGTCTTAACAAGTAAGTTAAAATAAAGGATGCATAACACAAATAAAATATATGCTAACACAAATCAAAAGAAAGCTAGAACTATATTTATATTTATGTGTCTGCTTATATTTATTTATGTATATTACATATATGTAAATATATGTATTATATTTATGAAGTAAATTTCAAAGCAAAGATATTAGAATATTTTGAATATTAGCAGGGATTATGAAGTTGATTTCATATTATTAAAGAGATCATCAGTTCACCGAGAGGACATAATAATCCCACATATTTATTCACCTAATAATTTTTAAATTAATTTTAAAATTAAGAAAAATTTGACAGAACAGCAAGGAGAAATAGACAAATCCAAAATTAGATAAGAGATGTCAATGATAGCCCTCTCTCAATAATAATTGATATAAAAATATCTAGAAAATTAGTAAAGATATATAGTATGTAAAGTAGTATAATAATTTTTATAATTATTTATTTTTAAGAGATATATTGAACAACACTTTTAATAAACATGACCTAATTGATTTTTATAAAATTCTCCACTTAACAACAGAATACATATTCTTCTCCAGTGCACATAGGGCATTTATTAAAATAGATCATATTCTGGAGCATAAATAACTCTCAGTAACTTTAAAAAGATTCAAAACATACAAAGTATTTTTTCTGACCACAGTGGAATTAAATTAGAATTTATTAACAAAAAGTTATCTGGAAAGATCACCAAATATTTCAAAACTAAATAAATACCAAGTCCATTCCCTTTATCACTACGCTATGTAGATGTGTGGGGAGACAGGCTACATGGAAAAACAAAACATGCTGAACCATGGGGTCTACCAGAAATAAATAAGTGTGCATACCTCTCCACCTTTGTAGTAGCTCTATGATCTTGGTGATGGTTCTTAACCTCTCTGAATCTATTTTGTAATCTAGATAGTGGGAATAATAATTATTATGTTATTATTATTATATGTTGTAAGAATTAAATGAGCTAATATAAGTGGCCATCCTACCTGGTATTGGTGCTAAGAGAATATTCCCTCCTTTCATCCTGGGTTTACAGTTTCTGACAGGCTTCAATATATATTCTATTCCTTAGCATTGTTTTTTTACTGCAAAGTCTGGGTATTTGAATAATCATCTACTTTTACAATATATTTATTCAGTAGTCAGTTCATAAATAATGAGTTATTAGTTTTCAACCAGCATTTGTTTTAACTTTTAGAACATAGTAAAATTTATTTATAGGAGATATATTTTTAAAAATTATGTAGATACATCAAATATAAACAAATGACCAAATTTCTCCTTTGGCATCTGAAATTCCCTTGCTTTTATAGGGATTGTCAGTAATGAGTGATTATGTTACAATATGCTATTTGGCTCCATTGACGGAAAATTATCTCAGAATCAACCACAAATAACTCACTTGGAAAATAGTGAAAAGATGGTATTTTGAACATCAGTATTAGACACAGGTGTTATACTAATAATGCATATCAACACAAATACAAAAGGAATTTAAAAACAACATACTCAGAATGGAATCATCGGGAAGCCCCTGGAATCATCAGGAAGCCTTCACCAAGGAGATAGAGTTTGAGCTAACGGGGGATATGGATAAATAAAAAGCAGAAAAATTCAAACCTGTAATGTGTACACAGATAGCAATTTATTTTCTTTGTGTAACTCTTGAGCTCATATATTACTCATGCTTTTGTTTTATTTTATCTTTTTATATAATTTATTGTCAAATTGGTTTCCATACAACACCCAGTGCTCATCCCAACAGGTGCCCTCCTCAATGCCCATCACCCACTTTCCCCTCTCCCCCACCCCCATCAACCCTCAGTTTGTTCTCAGTATTTAAGAGTCTCCTATGGTTTGCCTCCTTCCCTCTCTGTAACTTTTTTTTCCCCCTTCCCCTCCCCCTCTGGCCGCCTGTTAATTTTCTCAGGATCCACATATGAGTGAAAACATATGGTATCTGTCTTTCTCTGACTGACTTATTTCACTTAGCATAATACTCTCCAGTTCCATCCATGTTGCTACAAATGGCCAGATCTCATTGCCAAGTAGTATTCCATTGTATATATAAACCACATCTTTATCCATTCGTAAGTTGATGGACATTTAGGCTCTTCCCATAATTTGTCTATTTTTGAAAGTGCTGCTATATACATTGGGGTGCAAGTGCCCCTACGCATCAGCACTCCTGTATCCCTTGAGTGAATCCCGAGCAGCGCTATTGTTTTAGAAATCAGAATTTCCCCATGATTATGAAAATTACTATTAGTTATTATATAAAGTAGTTTGTATTTTATATAAGCACCATCACCAAATTCATTTATTTTGTATAAGCATAAGTTCTTTCATCGAAGAGATTTTATTTATTTATTTATTTATTTATTTTCATCTAGGATATTTTAATTTTTTTAATGTTTATTATTTTTGAGAGAGAGAGAGAGAGAGACAGAGATAGAGCATGAGTGGGGAGAGGGCAGAGTGAGAGGAAGACACAGAATCTGAAACAGGCTCCAGGCTCTGAGCTGTCAGCACAGAGCCTGACGTGGGGCCTGAACTCAGGCACAGTGAGATCATGACCTGAGCTGAAGTCTGACACTCAACCGACTGAGCCACCCAGGAACCTCTCATCTAGGATATTTTAAACAGCTTCTATCAATATGTAAAAAATATAAACGTGATAATTTGGCATGAATTCATCTTCTCAATGACAATATACTGGCTTAAGAAAATCCTTGTGTTTGTGGGCTTCTCATTTTGTTCAAACTATTCAGATTATGAAGGAACCAATAGTATCATCTCTCTATGCTACAGGGTCAACACTTTCAGATGGCCTTGAAGCTTCCTTAAACGTTTAGAAATCCCTCCTGAAGCTCATCACTGTGCTTCTCTTTCTCTGGTTGTGCAAACTAAAAATCAAATCAGTGATAGTAAAATCACTCTGCTCTCTTCCATCTTCATGCTCTTTCTTTCCCTTCTTCCTTTCTCTCTCCCTCTCTCTCTCTCTCTCTTTCTCTTTACCTATAAGTATTCATTCCAAGGAATAGTTCAGGAGCAAGAAGATCTCCCTGCTACCTGCCTCAGAACAGAACATTCTACTCATTCAATCCACCAGCTGCCTTCTTTTCTTCCCTGAGTACTTAATGCTCCATCTTCATCAAGGGACTCTACTGGTTTCCTAAATGACCTCTTCCCCATAATTAATTTAAATAATTTTTTTTAAAAGTCCTTCTAAAGTCTTTCTGTCATCTAATTCGTAGTTTGTCCTGTCCCACCTAGTCTGGATATCTTTTTGTTCTCTTAATTTGAGCAATCAGTCCTTATTTTGAAAGATGTCTTTTTGTCCTAAAGTAACAATTCAACTCTACCAATTAGCCACACAAGGAATTTTTTGAACACTTGCTATTTTAGTACCTTGGCACACATTTTTCTTCAGCTTCTCAAAACGTGTTTATTTAGTTGTTTTTTTTTTTAATAGTATCAAGGCATCTTGTGAGCTAATAACTCTTAAAGTTACACCTTGCGAGTTTTTCAAATGTTTTGCACTTGATATCCTCCTTTCATGTGCTCTTGACTCATCTATTCCAACATGGTTGGAGCACGGGGCTGTGATCAAATGGGGAAAGTGAAAGTCAGGTTGGAGAAGTTCAGGGCTGCCATAAACAGTGTTTGCCTTGTGCCCAGCACAGTAGTACAGGCCAAGGGAGAGAAGAGAGCTGGAATCCAGCCAGTGCTCTGCTCACCAAGTGCTCTGCTCAGCATGAGGCTGTGTTCCTCTGAGGAAGGGGTGCTTTGTCAATTCACAAAAAAGTGTTGCATGGGCTGGTGGTGGCCCAGTGGAAAATCATGTATAGGAGTTTTGATTTTATAGTAATGCATTGAGAAACCACTAAAAGGGAATAAAATAATCCAGTTTATAGTTTGTAAAGAACACCCTGCTGTGTGTGTCATAGATTGGAGAGAGGCAGGAGTGGCAGTAAGGAAGCCAGCGAAGAGGTGATAGTGGCCAGAACTAGAGCGTCGGGAGTGGAAATGAAAAGAAATGAATGAATTCAAGGCATCTTTTGGAGGTGAATAGGACTTGGTGTCGAGTTAGGTGTGAAAGATAAAAATGATGCCCCAGTTACTGACCTGAATAACTAGATGGATTGTGGTTACTGTGTTCGGACTGGGGAAGAAACGGGGGCAGGGGGAGACAGTTGTATTAAGGTTTCTGCTTCAGATGGCCCTTTGTAGCAACATGGATGGAACTGGAGAGTGTGATGCTAAGTGAAATAAGCCATACAGAGAAAGACAGATACCATATGGTTTCACTCTTATGTGGATCCTGAGAAACTTAACAGAAACCCATGGGGGAGGGGAAGGAAAATTAAAAGGTTAGAGTGGGAGAGAGCCAAAGCATAAGAGACTGTTGAGAACTGAAAGCAAACTGAGGGTTGATGGGGGGTGGGAGGGAGGAGAGGGTGGGTGATGGGTATTGAAGAGGGCATCTTTTGGGATGAGCACTGGGTGTTGTATGGAAACCAATTTGAGAATAAATTTCATATATTAAAAAAAAAGGTTTCTGCTTCAGTTTATTTGAGACACCTCTGGTATATCTCATTGAGATATTGGCTAGCAGGAGGCAGGTGGATGTAAGTACCTGGAATTCAGAAAAACATCTGTTCTTTTTTTGAGAGACTCTGAGGCTTTCCTTGTCTTTAGAAGTGTGAACACAACACAAATGAGCAATTCTATCACGTTCCTAAATGATCCTTAGCATCCTTTTCCCCAAACAACCCACAAACTTACTTTGAGAGAACCAGAATAACTCCTTGCATTGAGTATAAACATAATTGTTTTTCCTTAAAGGAAATGCTCAGCCCTCTAACCAGTGCAATAAACTCTACTGACCCCACACTGGGGCTAGTCTTCTATCTGCATTTTATTTAATTTAAAGGACTTTCTGTTAACTTTCTTAGCAAATTTTCTGTTTCCTGGTACCCGGGTTTCAGTATTTCCCTGAGAAATTCATGTTGACCTCTGTCTTCCTTGTATAGTGGTCTGAATCACAGAGTCACAGTAAGTCAGATATGACAGTTTTTCTCCCAAGTTATCTGGCATTTACTCCTTCTAAGAATTTATAATCGTGGCACAATGTAAATCTAGAGCCAGCCTGTCACTGGGATTCTCTAATCTCACTAGATGAGCGACTAGGCCAGAATGACTCCAGTACTCATAGATTTGTTCTCTCTCTTGCTCCAGTAGGCAGAGCCAAAACCAATGGTTAAAAACCACAGGGAGAGAGATGTTGGCTCAACTAAAGGAAAAACTGCCTAATGCTTAGTGCTGTCTGAAAATGGAAATGCTTGCTGGGAAGGAGTGAGTTATGGTTTCTAGGGGTGTTGAGGCACAGAGCAGACAATGGTTAGTGTAGATTCTGTGATAGAGATTGAAGGGTCACAGCACAGGAGTAATCTTCACTGACTATTTAATCCCTGCTCATGCTAGAACTTTACACAGATGTTTTGTCCCATTTAATCTTCATAATGATTCCCAAGGGAACTGGTTGTAACTCCACCAGGAGAGGTTACAGTCACAATTTAAGATTATACAGCTAGAAAGTGGCAGAGCCAAGGGTTTAGAGCCAGGATTTAAACTCAGTTCCATCTGAATCCAAAACCCTTGCTGATTCTTTCCACAATTCATGGAAGCTTGAGAAATGGAACCAGGGGATTTCTACGGTCCCTTCCAGTGCTATGGTTCTATCTGGGTCCAATATGGATACAGTCATCACTGACTTGACTGTGTTTTACCTTAATCATCCTTCTGGCCTCAGTCACATTAAAATGATAATCTGTGACTACAGAACTTTCTGGGGTCTCATCAAGAAAAGATCATTTAAAAACTCAACATTTCTATTTTATATCTCCTCTGAGCTTTCAGTAGACCTCAGTCTGAAGGGCTCAAAATCTTTTTATTTTTTTCTTATAGGGTTTCTGGCAAGGACTGGGTTTATAATACAAAGGTACAGAACACTAAGCTTTAGTATTCCTGAAAACTGTCAGAATATATTGTTTTAACTTCTCTACTCATTTTAAAAGCTTAGAAGGTCTTAGAAGATCTTGAAATATTTGACCCAAGGTCATTTTTTTTTCTGGGTTAAGTTCTGAGTCAGATTCTTTTTAAATATTAGAATTAAAAAATTCAATTAATGAAACAATTAATATTAGAATTAAAAATTGTTTAATTAAAGTCTGAAAATAAGCTTAATTTCCTTTTCTTAAGGTCAAATGGTTTTAAATGTGTGGTAAATACTATTTTCTAGATTGAAGCTGAACTTGCCAAGGAAAGAGCCCAGCATTTAGTTGAGTTTGAGGAGCAAGCTCTGCTTTTTAAAGCAGAAGCTAAACTGGAACTTGATATTGAAAAGGGAAAACATCAAGAAATAATCTGTAAATATAAGAAAGAACAAGAGGAACTAAAAATGAAGGTCTGTCATTATGATGTTCATTATTATCTAATGGGTTTCAAACTATAGATGTTGGTTATTTCCTTGTAAGAACACTGTACAATATTTATAACTCAAGTAGCTTTCCTCATAGTCACTGTGCCTTGGTTTTAGCTACATGGGTAGAATGGTTTGGCTATTTTCCAGAATAAGTAGCTGAAATAAATCATATCAGCATACAATAAAATTATTTTTTAGGCAGCATAAATTTATAACTAATAATTAGCATGACTAAATATTCCAACACTTCAAATATCCAACATTAAATGATAAGGAGATGTTTTACGTAATTAATATTTTCCCAACAACTAAAGCCTATCTCCTTTAATTGCAAATATTTTCAATTCTAGACATTTTGAATGAAGGGAAATATTTAAAAATGTAATCTACCTCCATAATTTCTGAAACAGTGTGTGCTAAACATAATTTTTTTGAAGATTTTATTTTTAAGTAACCTCTACACCTAGTGTGGTGCTTGAACTCATAATCTCACATCAAGAGTAGCATCTTTTCTGACTGAGCCAGCCAGGTGCCCCCTAAACATAATTTAAGGTTTTGTTAAGGTTGTCCTGTTATTATAAGACCTGAGCACCATATATATATATATACATGTGTTTGTGTATATACGTATGTGTTCGTGTGTATGTATATGTGTGTGTATATTAACCAAGACCCAGTGGGGAACCCATACTTTGAATAAACTCATTAACAGTCTGTGTAAATTAGGCATCAAATGAGACTTAATGGCCTCTACTTCAGTGAACAGGAGATATGGTACAGCCTTTTCAAGAGCGCTGTGAACAATAGGCAGGGCCAGCTACGTGAGTATATGGCAAGTCCAGTGTCACAGGGCCCACACTCAGAAATGCCTCATACCTCTTGGGTTTAATGCTCTCCAAATGTTGTCTTGAAATTCTTAATAACTTTATCTTTGAATTTGTGTTTTGTAAGTGAAATCCTGTTGGGACAATGGTGCACTTGAGAGATTCCAAGCTGATAGCTGAAAGCTTAGAATCTCAGCTCACCCAAGTTTCTACCTCTCCTATACTAGTTTTCTTCCAGAAGAAGCCTATTAAGGCAGGCCCCAACTTGCCAAGAGTTATAGTTTTTTAAAAGAAGTCATAAATCCAGATTTTCTAATTGAATTCTCTTGATTTGTAAATGCTGACTCCTGTTTTGAAAAAATCAAAACATATTTGTGGCTTTGTGAGTCTCCTGTCCCAAAGATAACCTGCTCTTTTTCAGTGTCAGCTCTCCTTTGGATGATGGAAACGACTGCTCAGACCTAGCAATGATCCTCTTCCTTCCTGGATTAATTGAATATAATGGAATATTAATTTAATTTTTCAAGTTACTAAGTGTGAATAGATTTCTTGCAAAAGTTATTCTTAATGTAAATTTAACATTTGAAACAAATTTTGGATGCATTACTCGTAAATAATAGTTCACAGAATCCTTGGAACTTTGGTCTATGAATGTTTTCCAGATTCTTCATGGACTGGTTTCTTGTTGTACTAATATTTATAATGTGACAATATCTGTAGCACAAATAATAAGGATATGTTTCATCAGAAGCAACTTTGCTCTTCCTGGTTTGTTTTCTGTTCTTTGTTTTTTAAGGAGAAAGAAAACAAGCAGTCTTTTCCCTTCTAAAGACTTTCATGACTCTAAGGAAAAGCTCCTCATCTTCTCTCTTTATCTCTCATTCTCTCATCTCTTTATCTAGAAGTACCACCTGAGAGATAGTATATTTGCAAAGTATTCTGGTATTCTCTAGAACTGTACAATCTAGTATGTTAGCCATATGTGGCTACTTAAATTTCAAGTAATTAAAATTTAAATTTAAAGTTCAGTTCCTCAACCACATTAGCCACATTCTAAATGCTCACTAGCCAGTACTGGCAAGCCAGAGCCTTTTTGTTGGCCTCTCTTCCCAACTCAGCAATTGGTTATGTCACCTTGATACCTTGGAATTGGCCGTGGTGAGAGTATTTACACCCAGTCCACACGGAGTCTACATGGAGACTAGATACAAATCTGGCTTTTTGTGTGTGTGTGCATCAGTTGCTAAACATTTACTGACATACTACTGTCAGTAGGTACAGGTGGCTAGTGGCTACCATATTGGACATCACAGACTATTTCTGTCATCACAGAGAGTTCTACTGGGCAGTGCTGATCTAGAGGTATAGTACCTGAGGGCATCTCCAGTCATCATATATAAGAAAGAAAAAATATATGTCAAAACAAAACTTACTATAATTATAGCATGAATAGAATATAACTGTGGTGCTCCTCTGTGTGCATCCCCAAACATCAGGCATTTCTAGGTCCCAAAGCCACCCCACACTGAATCCAGACAGGTACGTGGATCAAGACTTGAGCTGTCCTTGGTAGCTCAATCCGGACACAAAGATTTATATATTTCCAAGGATGCCCAAGTGATTAATGCAATTCCATTTAAGGTGGTAAAAATAGGTTTTAGTCTTAACTTTTAAAAAGAAAATTTTGGAGGCCTACATAGTGTCATAGGATTTGTTTTCATTTGATAAGAAGAGCACACTGATTGTTTAGAATAAACCTCCTAAAGCCATAAGGACTCTTTGGTTGCCTAGAGATATTGCCTACAAACTAATACAAGATTTATCTTACAGATATCTGATTTAATCGCAAGTGCTACTAGAGATCTAAAGCTGGAAGTGGCCACCCTTGAAGAAAAACTCCATGAATCTTGTATCCGACATACTGAAGATTCTGAATCAAAGGAGAAAGAAATTGAAAACCTTAAAAATTTGGTTGCAGAATTTGAAGCCCGCCTGAAGAAAGAAACTGACAGTAACGATTCCATTTCAGAGAACTTGAGGAAGGAAATGAAGCTGAAGTCAGATGAGCTAGATAGAGTAATGCTGGCACAAACACAACTGATGCAGCAGTTTAACCAGTCCCAGGAACAGGTAGGAAGCAGACGATGGTGCCGCTGTGATTAGTGAAAGAGCACACACTCTTTCAAAAAGTAAACAAACAAACAAACATCAAAGGTAGCTTGGTGTCATGCAGTTGAGGACTGTTAGTCAGGAACCTGGAATTACATCCTGGCTGTGTCCTTAACTAGGCAGTCACTTAACCTCTCTTCACCTGGCTTCCTTTTCTGTAAAATGAAATTCACTGAACTACAAGATCTCTATGGTTTCCTCAGCACCCAGTTCTACTGTGTTGCAAAAACCATTTAAAACTTCTAAGACTAGAAATCTTTGCGTATTTATGTCTTACTGGTTTTGACATTCAGTCTTTGCCAAAGAAACTTTTAGAGCACTTGCTGCTTACGTTCAAAAAATAATTTGGACAATATATTCTGAAAGTAATTTCTCTTTAGGGCTTTATCTTTCTGTCAACCTAAACTATAGCATAATGTACATGAGTTGGTCTTCTTTCTTATGTATGCATGATTATTTCAGCAATATTTTTGTTTAAACTGGAATAGAATTATTTTGACTTGAAATTGTTTTCTAATGAATTCTTATTTCAGAACTGCAAAGCAGTTGAGGTCACACAGCATGGCAGAGCCAAGATTCTATTTGAATCTCCATGATATGATGTTTCCTGTTTCAGGAAACCTGAGTTCTAGTGATTCTGCTTCTAAGTTTCAAAGTGACCCTCAGGCTTAGCACTCAACATTGCCAGGCTTCATTTCCTTCCTTCCCTCCTTCGTTCGTTCTTTCTTTTTCTTTCTTTCTTTCTTTCTTTCTTTCTTTCTTTCTTTCTTTCTTTCTTTCTTTTGCTCTTTCTTTCTTTCTTTCTTTCGCTCTTTCTTTCTTTCTTTCAAAATACCAATAAACATGCTACTTGCTTCTCCAGATGTTTAGGGAGTCAGCTGATTGAGCATCTCCTGCCAACACACAATAGCATAGCCTCCCTCATCAAGGTTGCTGCTTCCACCAGTCCTGGCATGAGTGGGAAAGGACAGCACACATGGACTTGGTTCTGCTGGAGAAACCCAAAGGAGAGAGGCGATACAGAGTTGCTTCAAATGAGACAGCAGTGTTGAAGTTCTAAAGGAGGGTCAACTGGTTAAAGGAAAGAGAGATCAAGGCAGTTAGACTGGCAGGTTTTCTAACTCTTAAATATCCAAAGACATGGCAATATGGAAACTGAGGAGTAACCTATACACTAGGACATGTAAAAAAAATAGAAGTGTTGAATCCAGGGGCCAGGTGCTAGGCCCTATATATGCAATTAGGAACAAGACTGACAGCTGCCATTACCTGCTCTCAAAGAAGAATTTAAAGAAAATCTTTTTTTTTTCAATATATGAAGTTTATTGTCAAATTGGTTTCCATACAACACCCAGTGCTCATCCCAAAAGGTGCCCTCCTCAATACCCATCATCCACCCTCCCCTCCCTCCCTCTCCCCATCAACCCTCAGTTTGTTCTCAGTTTTTAACAGTCTCTTATGCTTTGGCTCTCTTCCACTCTAACCTCTTTTTTTTTTTCTTCCCCTCCCCCATGGGTTTCTGTTAAGTTTCTCAGGATCCACATAAGAGTGAAACCATATGGTATCTGTTTTTCTCTGTATGGCTTATTTCACTTAGCATCACACTCTCCAGTTCCATCCATGTTGCTACAAAGGGCCATATTTCATTCTTTCTCATTGCCACATAGTACTCCATTGTGTATATAAAGCACAATTTTTTTATCCATTCATCAGTTGATGGACATTTAGGCTCTTTCCATTATTTGGCAATTGTTGAGAGTGCTGCTATAAACATTGGGGTACAAGTGCCCCTATGCATCAGTACTCCGGTATCCCTTGGGTAAATTCCTAGCAGTGCTATTGCTGGGTCATAGGGTAGGTCTATTTTTAATTTTCTGAGGAACCTCCACACTGCTCTCCAGAGCGGCTGCACCAATTTGCATTCCTACCAACAGTGCAAGAGGGTTCCCGTTTCTCCACATCCCCTCTAGCATCTATAATCTCCTGATTTGTTCATTTTGGCCACTCTGACTGGCGTGAGGTGATATCTGAGTGTGGTTTTGATTTGTATTTCCCTGATGAGGAGCGACGTTGAGCATCTTTTCATGTGCCTGTTGGCCATCTGGATGTCTTCTTTAGAGAAGTGTCTATTCATGTTTTCTGCCCATTTCTTCACTGGGTTATTTGTTTTTCGGGTGTGGAGTTTGGTGAGCTCTTTATAGATTTTGGATACTAGCCCTTTGTTTGATATGTCATTTGCAAATATCTTTTCCCATTCTGTTGGTTGCCTTTTAGTTTTGTTGATTGTTTCCTTGGCTGTGCAGAAGCTTTTTATCTTCATAAGGTCCCAGTAGTTCATTTTTGCTTTTAATTCCCTTGCCTTTGGGGATGTGTCGAGGAAGAGATTGCTACGGCTGAGGTCAGAGAGGTCTTTTCCTGCTTTCTCCTCTAGGGTTTTGATGGTTTCCTGTCTCACATTCAGGTCCTTTATCCATTTTGAGTTTATTTTTGTGAATGGTGTGAGAAAGTGGTCTAGTTTCAATCTTCTGCATGTTGCTGTCCAGTTCTCCCAGCACCATTTGTTAAAGAGACTGTCTTTTTTCCATTGGATATTCTTTCCTGCTTTGTCAAAGATGAGTTGGCCATACGTTTGTGGGTCTAGTTCTGGGGTTTCTATTCTATTCCACTGGCCTATGTGTCTGTTTTTGTGCCATAAGAAAATCTTATATGAGTAATTACATTGACATCCAGAGGAAAGAATGACCTAAACAGAAACTTATATATGTTTTGTTTTTGTTTTTGTTTGTGTTTTATTTTTGAGACAGAGAGAGACAGAGCATGAGCAGGGGAGGGGCAAAGAGAGAGGGAGACAAAGAATCCAAAGCAGGCTCCAGGCTCTGAGCTGTCAGCACAGAGCCCGACGTGGGGCTAGAACTCACGGAGTGTGAGATCATGACCTGAGCTGAAGTCGGACGCTCAACCGACTGAGCCACCCAGGCGCCCCTAAACAGAAACTTATATAAAAAGCATAGACTGAAATCTTTAAAAATTGGCTTTAAGGGCCTATTGGTTATCCCTTGTTGAACAATCCACTATTCTCAAATTCAGTGTTCTCAAACAACAAGCATTTACTATCTCACAGTTTCTGTGGGCCAGGGCTCTGAATTTGACTTAGCTAGGTACTTTTGGCTTAAGACCTCTTGTGAGGTTGGTGTCAGGGAGTCAGGCATACAGTTTTGTCTAAAGGCTCAACTAGAGGAAGATTTGTTTTCAGACTCACTTTGTGGTTGTTAGCAGGAGTTATTTTATTATGGCTGTTGGGCTGAGAGCCTTAGCACCTTGCTGGCTGTTGGTCGGAGGACTCCCTTAGTTCCTTACAACAAGGACTTCTATGTAGAACAACAGCTGGGTTGGCTCAGAGCACCAAGTGAGGAAGAATGAGAGTGCAAGAGAGGTGTCTAAGATAGAAGCTACAGTCTTTGTAACATAATCTCAGAAGTGACATCCCATTGCTTCTGCTAAATTCTATTCATTATAAATGAGTCAGTAAGTCCAGCTCACATCCAAAGCAAAGAGATTGCACAAGGATGTGAATAAGCAAGAGGGCGGGGATAACTGGGAGCCATCCTAGAGGCTGCCAGTCTCAGGGCCAGGCCACTAGAGATAATTTTGGCAAGAGACCCTAGATTAAAAGTGAAGAATGAATTTCTTTTTCAGCCAAAGGAGCTACATGTGGAGCTCTTTCTGCTCAGTAGTTGTAAAAGGAAACTACTTAGAGATGAAGTTTTATTTTTTCTTTAATGTAGAGTTTTGAGATATACAAAGCACGGGGTTGGCACTTAAATGATCATTGATCAGTACTGGGGAATAGAAAAGGATCATTCCAAAAGTAAAGTTACCTAAGGACATGCCTAGGGACAGACTTCCTTTAGCTGGGGTGGAAGGAGGGGAGGTCGATTAGATTTTCCTTTCGAAGTTAAATAATTGACACTGAACTATAAGAATAAATAATTAAGGCTGCTTCTCTGGTTAAGCATACCAAAACCCAGAATATTCCTATAAAAATTGGGAATGAGACAATAAAAGGGGTAGGATTTATGAGCCAGAAAGAATAGGGGCTGTAGCTTATACAGTGAAAAACACTATTATTTTGATCACACATTTCAGATACTTGAAGTTTGTCAGGTTCTGGAGAAAAAAGGGCAAAGTGAAGGACAAATTGTCATTAGAATGAAGATAAATTTTTGGTCTAATAAAGAAGCTAATTAAAGACAGGAAAGCTTTGCTCTCTTTCAAGAGGCCAGAGAATGGGTGGACTTTGTTTTTAATTGTATGAAGAATGTTCTTAAGGATAGGAGGAAAGCCAGAGCCTCTAAAGGGCAAATGGGCATTCCTGCATGGAGCCGGATGATTGGAGAGCATCCACAGGAACACCAGGATCAAGAAGGTTTAGCAACAAAAGATGCAGGTGAAAGGGGAGAAAATGGAAAGTAGAGCTGTATGGGAAATGTGAATGTTGAAAGGGGGCCCATGAAAATCCTTCATAGGGAAAAGACACGCCTAAAAAAAGGGAATATTTTTTTTAAAAGAAGAAAGAATTCAAAAAGAAATATAATATGTTAGGGAATAGAGCATCATTTAAAAACAGATTAAAATAGTCACATGCTTCTTGCTGCCAGTTTTCCTTCCTACTAGCTTCATGTGAGTCCTGTCAAGACAGTGTGGCCCAGCTGCACTGACAGAGAATTACGTGTTGTAATTCAGTAATTCAGAGGAAGAATGTGGTAAATCCAAAAGGAACCCAAAACAAAAACAGAAAGGAACTACCAAAGGAAGTTCAATATTTTTGTTGTCTTAAGATTATCAGTAAGGAAGACAATGGGACAGAAATTTTAAAATATCAGTTTCTGTAGCCATCTAATGAAGATGAAAGACATTCAAAAAGAAAAAACAATGCTCTTGGGGCACCTGGGTGGCTCAGAGGGTTGAGCGTCTGACTTTGGCCCAGGTCATAATCTCACATTTTGTGAATTTGAGCCTCGCGTTGGCTCTGTACTGTCAGCTCAGAGCCTGGAGCATGCTTTGGATTCTGTGTCTGCCTCTCTGCCCCTCTCCTGCTTGCACTCTGTCTCTCTCTCTCTCTCTGTCTCAAAAATAAATAAAAACAGTAAAAATAATAATAATAATAATAATAATAATAATAATGCTCTTGGTTAAATATGGAGAATTGAATACATATGTTTATCTGTGTAATCCCAAAACATCACTAAAATAACAGTAAATTAATAAAAAGTGAATATATCCATAAGGAAAAGAGAACAGGAGAGGAAGGAGTTGACACTAGATGAAAGAGACATTGATCAAATTTTGAAAACTGAGAAAGCAGTGTTGAGAGGTAATTAGTAGATTGTAGGATATTGAAACCTGATGCCTGTGGGTATTGGGGAAGTGAGGTGGAACCCTAAAAGGAGCAAATCCAATTATGTGACACAATGCTGGAAAGACTCAGTGATTGGAGACACCAGATACTTCTGAAAGAGGGAGAGGAGTGGATCTGAAAACAGGATTGTTTGAATAATTGCGAAAGGAACAGACAGATCCTCGGATGCCCTCACTAACCCCTAAGCAACCTCACCCACCATCCTGGCAGTATACCAAAGGTTTATACTCTAGAAAAACCTGAATGTAAGAGGCTTTGCACCTGAGGATACAGAAGAGCAGATTGTGGGATAAGGCTAGAATGAAAGTCTGTACCTCAGAGTGAGACCTCTTGAACCACTTTACCCACTTACTTCCCAGAATAGACAACTAGGTTTATATATCAACAGCTAGGAAATTGGAAGAATCTTCTCTGGAGAAATGCAGGAAGAGAAAAGAGAAGAGAAGAGGAGAGGAGAGGAGAGGAGAGGAGAGGAGAGGAGAGGAGAGGAGAGGAGAGGAGAGGAGAGGAGAGGAGAGGAGAGGGGAATGTGAGGGGAGGGGAGGGGAGGGGAAGGGAGGGGAGAGAGGAGGAGAGGAGAGGAAAAAGATCTATGGATATTGACAATTGGGATCTCCCAGTGAAATGGCAATAGTCATGTCTAATCTACCCATTAAGAAGTATACCAGTCATTAAGCCCTCACCTAGACACACAGAGCTTCCAGTAACATTTAGGAGACTCCTTTTTAAACGTCAACAGCCAAAGATCATCAAATGTTTTAGAAACACCTCAAATACGAGACAAACTAGGATCAAAGTAAAACTCAGAAGGAAAAAAAAAAGCAACTCAGAAGAAAAAGATACAAAATAATGCATGCAGGGAGCTTCAAAAAAGAGTACAATTAATGTCCTGAGAGAGAAAAGAAAAGATATTGCATCCATGGAACATAAGTAGAGGCTATGAATAAAGAACAAGAATAAATATTAAAATATAAGAACTAAAGTAAAAAATTCAATATTTGGGTTAGATGATAAAGATGAATAACTCTCCCAGAAAATAGAAGAGAAAAACAAAGAGATGGAGAGAAGAAAAGAAAATTAGAGGAGTTCTGGAAAGAGAGAACAGAGAAAGTGGAGGAAAGATTAGTGCAGAAACTAATCAAGAACATTTCTAAGTAGTGAAGGACATACACTTCTATATTGGAAGAAGGGTCCACTCAGCATAATGCATGGTAAAGCCATTCCACCAAAGCATTTCATCATGAAATATCTATACCTTAAGGATAAACATAAGTTCTTAGGAAGTTTTCAGGTCAGAGAGGGAGAAAGGATGAAATCTGAGAATTACAGCAGGGCAACAGATTTAGAGAACAACCAGGCTGGGTTCAGCAGAATGGAGGGTTTTTAGAAGTATGTCTCCAATATAAGAGAAGCTGATAGATTACATGGAGTGTTCGAACATGCTGAGAGGATATTTACACTTATATAAGTAGATTTGGTGAAAAATAAGTAATCAACAACCCAGAAACCTAAGCAGATAAATAGTGGGACAATAGTTAACTGTGAAAGGAAGCCATGCCAGAAAGGAAATGTAATCATAGTACACTGCATGGCTCAGGTCTACATAATATTATATACTATAATCATATAAAGCAAAATAAAAATTGTGATGGAAATTGGGAAGATTTTTCAACAAAATTGTGATAGAAATTTCTCCCAGGGAACAGGAATATCTGCTTATGGGAAAAAGAGAAACACCTGCTAGGAGTTGGAATGGGAAGCTGAATCCTCATCTTTTATCCTATGAAGCCATTAGATAATGACTTCAAAACTGAAAAACCATGAGATAACTGCATAATGTTATTACATAGAAATATGAAAATAAATATCACAAGAAACAGCTTAAAAACCTGAAAATAGTTATTCCCTGGAGGTAGAACTTGGAAGTGTGAAGGAGTGCTTTTTTTTTTTTTTTTTTTTTTTTTTTTTTTTTTTTTTTTTTTTTTGCATCTCAAGCAGGCTCCATGCTCATAGCAGAGCCCAATGTGGGGCTAATATTTTTCAAATGTAAAACCTATTTAAGAAAAAAAAAAGAAAACCCATTTATTTAGGAAAGCTTACTAATAAATCTGGCAAGGATGGATTTGTGTGAAGTCAAAGATTAAATTTGAGGTAGATATGGTGTTTGCAAAGAGCTTTTTTTTTTTTTTTTGGCAGGAGGGATTTGCTTAGTTTTAGGATATGCATTTTGTAAAAATTTTTTATTTTTTATTTTTGAGAGAGAGACAGAGCACAAGCAGAAGAAGGGCAGAGAGAAAAGGAGACACAGAATCCAAAGCAGGCTCCAGGCTCTGAGCTGTTAGCACAGAGCCCGATGCGGGGCTTGAACCCACAAACCATGAGATCATGACCTGAGCCAAAGTCAGTCACTTAACCCACTGAGCCACTCCAAGGATATTCATTTTCTATATTTACATATTTAATTGATATAGATAAAATGGCACACATTTCTCTGGTAATTCCATTTATGAGAAAACAAAGCACCGGTTAGTGAATTAAGTTAGTTAATTAGTGGAACCACTTAGTTCTCAATTTAGGGACCAAATAAAATTAGAACATATGAATCTCTTCTCTAACCTCTGGCTCCACAGGGAGCAGAGAGAGAACTGGGAAAGCTTTTAGTGACCATGGGCTACTCCTAGGGTTGGTTGGCAGGGAGGATGGGTGAACAAACAACCTGAGAACCTTAACCATGAGGCATGGGGCAGACAGGAGTGAGGCAGTCAGACTGAGAGGCTTCAGCAGTGCAGAGGGAGAGCTAAGCAAGACCGCCTTTTACATGTTGGAGACAGTTTGCCCGGATGCAGAGTATAGATGCCAGAAAATTGACAGAATGAGAAAAAATAGGGAGAAATTGTTTCCATTGTATTTAATTAATACTAATTAAATCTTAGATTATTGACTTAGACAATTGAATCCTGAACACTGTGCCTTCAAGGGCTCTTCCTCCCCATTCTGAAAATCTGCTCTTGAGGCATATTAGTCCTAGGGGTTGTTTATATTTCCCCATTTCTACTTCTGTTTCAATATATCTGCAGTAGTTATTTCACAATGTCCATTAAGTCTGTGAGCACAGAAATACAATTTTAGAACAGCCTGCCTACCATCCATCTTACTTCTTTCCTGGAAATCTGTTCAGGTTCTCATTCCTGTCTTATCAAAGGGCCATCTCTTCTGTTTTTCTGCAGTGTTTTGGGCTGATCAGATTAGTTGAACAGAAGCCATAAATGGAAGTTTGGGCACATCCTTTACTAGCTCCTACTCATCTTTCTGGTTTCCACACCTTTTCCAGTTTCCCTTTGCCTTGGCTCCCCACCCAGTTGTCCAGTCATCTACTCACCCTGGGATATATCTCGTGTGGGTGGGTAGAAACTATAATCTGATCATTCCATGACTGGTTCAGACCTCATTGGACGTAAAGCATAAAAAAGACAGCCATCTGTGGTTATTCTTCACTGAGGACTTGCTTTCCTGGCATGTTCCCCCCAAATTGCCAAATTCAAGTGATTGCCATCACAAATGGGATTTTCATCTTCAGAATGATCAGGTTACCCAGCAAAGCCTTCTCCTGCTTCTTCCACTGTCTTTGGAATTGAAAGCAATCCAGCTGTCTCTAAGGGAAAAAAATGAAAACAAACACAAAAATAAACTACTTTTACATTGTAAAGAGTGGGGGAAATTGGCCATTTTTTTAATATTAGAAATTTCAAACAGATGGAAAGCTAATTTATATTTTCATTTTGACATTTACTTACCCAGTGGGAGTGTGATTAAGCCATATTTTAAGCCCAAAGTGGCCTTCATCTGAAAATGTTATAGACATATTCTACTGGTAATGCTCTTCACCATCAACAGAACTTTAGGACCCAGAAACACTAATTCTCCTGTGCCCAGACCACCCTAATCAAGGGGTGCAGGGGATAGGAACCTCCTCTGTGAAAATGTTGGTCTCTTATGATCCTCCCTGTTTCCTTTCTTGCCCCACTTGGGGCCATTTTCTGTAGAGCTGGCAAAGGGATCTTCCTTCAATGCAAATTTGACCATGCCAGCCCCATGCTTGAAATAAACCTTTCAACGACTCCATATGACCCTCATAATTAAGTTAAAACTCTAATATTTAGCATGTTATTACAGTCATCTTCGATCAGACCCTGCTCACTCTTCCCTGCCTGTTCATTCTGCATCCAAATCATACTAAGCCGTGTGTCATCCCAAGATGTGCCTCTCCCACTGTCACTACCAGCCATTTGCACTCGCTGCCCATTTGGCCTGGAAAACCCCACTGCCCCTTCTTTACCATTTTACCATGCTAAAATATGACCAAAGATAATTTTACCTGAAACGTTTAGAATTCTAGGGCTTCACTGATTAGTCTCATGTTTGCCCAGGATTTTCAATCTTACTGAATTTCCATCTTACACATTTTCCTACGTTGTTGAGTGAAAACACACATTAAAATTCTTCCAAAAAAACAACCTTCAAAAAAAAAAACAGCCCCAAAAGATAGATATTTTGCCTAAATCACTGAAAGCAATCTAATCACAAGTGAGTGATTCTTTTCCACACATGATGGAATTTTCCCTTACTGGCTCTGGCCACATCCATGTGTGCTCTTGTCATGCCCTGTCACACACACCCCACCCTCGAAATAGCAATCCTCTAAACTTGATGTGTTCTATTTCCATTTTGATACTCCATGGTTGAATAAATTATAACATCTGAATTGCCTGTTGTACAAAACTGAGTTATAATCTCAATTTTAAAACAGGAGGTAATGGTAGCAGAGGATATGCAGATATTGTGAGATTCACCTGAGATTTCACAGTGTTTATGGCAAATACAAAAATAGAAGTCCTAATTCTGGAGCCTGTTTTCAGTTCAGAGGTCCTCCTGATTTGAAATAACAGAAGAAAGAGAAATAGTCCTTTGTACTGGAAGCTAATAGCTTGAAAAAGGATGAGTTCCAGAGCAGTGGGCCCCAGACCAAGATGATCAGCAGCCCTTCCAAAGTCCAGTCTGGAGTTGGCCGGCACTTTGTTCCCATTATACTTGCTATGGGGACATCTTTGAGTTCACTCCACCTTTTCATTTCCTCCTTTAGTGCAATGTCACTTGCCTAAAATAGCTTTTAGGTGACTTGCTTTACGGATGTTTTCCATAGAACACCACTCCTTTCCTTTCAGACGTGAATTTAATTTTAGTGAATGGATTGAATTTTATTTTTATTTTAATGAGAGCCCTTGTCATCACATCACCCATTACGTTATCCTTCCATATTGGTGCACCTGTTATTCATGTCAGCAATTTATTGACCTCATCAGTTAACTGCTATCCATTCTTTTCTTTTATATATTCAAATAAACTTAACTCTTTCTCATAACTTTCTTAATCAAGGGAATTTTTTATACTAAGTAATTGAAAGCCCCTTGAATCTAATCACTTCAACATATTTTGCCAGCTAACTCTATTAATAGGAAATAATGCATTGATGGTGTGCCACTTAAAATAAAGTTTAGATTAAGTTTAGAAAACTTGGGCAAAGATAGATGAAGTGTCTTATTTTTTTTTTTAATTGCTTCTGTGTCCAGAAACAAATCGGTCCCTGCATGCTTGATATAATTAGACAATTCATTTAGGCATGGGCAGCTGGGAGCAGGACCTACCACTTCAGGGCTGGGCTACTTTCAGCAGGTCAAATAAGCAGTAGGCCTTCACGGTTTTTCTTTGTCAGAACAGGAGATGAGATGACATCTAACAGAGCAACTTAACTAATATTCTTCCCTGGCCCTTCCTCTCTTGCCTTTTCAACGAGTATTTCAGGTAGGATTAATGAAAACCAGATGATAAAGCCACAAACACCATCCTTGGTCTCCAGTTTCTTGTGTATTGCAGCTTACCTTCGTTATAAACTAACATACTTGCCCCTACAAATGTTAACTGTTAGGCATCACATATGCCAACGAGCTGAAACCCCACTAAAGTAAGCATTAGAAGTTCTGGGTTCCAGCACCAGCCCCTCACTACCCATCTGAGTGATACTGGCTCTTGGTTCCTATTCTGCAAACTGCAAGGGTTGAACCAAATGTCCTCTCAAAGTTCTTTCCAGCTTCACAAATCATTTGCGTTTTTGACTTGTCTGTCCCATGTGGTAGAGTAGCCACAAAGACAGTCAAAGATGGACCTCTGATTTCCATTTCACTTCTCCATTTATATTGCCAATTACCATCCAAATGTACAGTTTAAAGCTAGGGATGCTTCTCCCCCCACCTTTTCTCATTTCAGAACACTTTTCTTCAGGAAACAGTGCGCAGGGAGTGTGAAGAACGCTTTGAACTGACACAGGCTTTGAGCCAAGCCAGAGAACAGCTTCTGGAGCTCAGGAAGCTCAGTGGAAGTTTACCTTTGTCGCCGTGTTCCCTTAACCAGGGCAGCCTAACCTCCTCTGCTGCAGTGGTCAGCAGCCAAGGAGAGAGAAGCCTTACAAGACTGAACTCTGGAAAAGGAATCAAAATCCCCAGCCTGCATGGAGTGTCAAAACCCACCACTGCCCCAACCTCAGTTCAACCCAAGAGGGTCAGCAGCTCAGGTTTGCCTACTTTCCCCCAGCCCCATCCTCCCAGGGGTCGAGCATCTTCCGTAAATGAGACCGGACAAAGACTGACTGCCATTCTGAGGAGGAGACTAAATCAGCAGTGACTGATCCAGCCAGGAGCAGCTCCAAGCAGGACACTTGGTACTTCCCAGACCAAGTGTAACTGAGGATGACAGAGGTCAAATTATTATCACAGATCAAGAATGCACGGTTATAGATATTTTTAATAGGATAGTTGGAAAAACTAGGAATTGTGAAGCCATATTTTCCAAGAGGCCTTTGAAGTTGCAACAGATAATGAAGTTGGTGGTATTCCAGAGGGCCAATTTCTATGTGTCTACATTGGATGTTTAGATGTGTTCTCTGAATATTCCCTTTTTGAGATCCCAGGTAAAATTTTTCACCCATAGCATCTTTGCTATTGTTTTTTTTTTGTACCTTTACAAGCAGATATATTTCCACCAAAAATAGATTGTGTTGGTTTTGTTGGTGTTTGTTCATTTGTTTGTTGAGCTGAATAGGTTAAATAGATGTGATTAGTATTCCAAATAGAAAATAGAAGTACATTAGTCCTAAATTTGATAATTTCCAAAATATTTAGTTCAAATATTCACAGAATTCAACATCATCATAGAAACCTTCTCTTTTCATTTTGCAATTTAATTGGTTAATACAATTTCTTTTTAGGCCAGAAGTAATGATAGGTACCCTTCAAGAAGACAGTCTTTCCTGTGAACCTGGGACCTTCTAGAAAAAGGGACACCAACTCCAATTCAAGGACAAGGGGGTTTACTTTTCAAACTTTAGAGATTATTTTTAGAAACAGTCTGGCTGACCATGTAAATATTACTTGGTAGAGGTAGTTTTTCTACATTGAATGGTTTTTAGTAATCACGATTAGATTTTGATTTGAGCCATTGGGAAAAGAACTAATTCAAGACAGTCTCATAGAGGCACATAGTGCTAATTTGGGGGTTCACGTTTTATTACCTCCTAAAATGGCCAATTGGTTAACATATTTTCTATTTTCATAGTGAAAAATTAAAACCAGAAACCAAACAGCTATTTTAAGTTATAAAGCTTCAGGCTTCTCCTGTTTCTTAAAACATAAGTCTTTACCTTAAGCTAGTGATTGTCCATCTTTTTTCCCCTTCAAGTTGAACTGCATTTTTTTTTTCCAACACTGACTTTAGTTAAATGCTTCATCTGACTGTATCAGGGACATCCAAGCTTTTTAATCCCAGATGAGAATGTTAGTAGCACATGTCAAATATGGCACATAAAACTCTCCTCTGTCTGGCTATTATGTTCATGAGAGAATCCAAAGGTACTTGGAATCCCTCCCATGTGCAAAAAGCAAAGTAAAGCTGCTAAGTAAATTCAAGTTTATCTCTAATCTTTAAAAGGATTAGTCTAATCTACCAATCGTGTGTTTTAACTTCAAAAAAAAAAAAAAAAATTCCACATTAGGTCTGCCGATTTCCCTGACTAGTTTAAGTGAGCACATCTTGTGTTAAGGCTTAGAATGCTTAGTTTCACTTTACAGAGATCGATGTTCCTTATAATGGCATTTGACAAGAGAACAAAACAATAGAATGGTGGTGCTGGAGTGAACCTTAGAGGTCACCCCAACCATTTCTTTACAAATAAGGAATAGATACCCAAAGAAGTCCGACTTGCTAAAGAGGTACAGCTAGTGACAGAGCTAAAACCAGACCGTTAACCGACCCCAACCACTCCACTCACTTTCCCACTCATCAGAGTTTCCCCAGCCTCCATCAGGACTTTTGTCAGAAGCCCCACATAGTGTTTACCTAATATTTTCTTTAAATGCCCTCGCTTTTTAAACTTAAAGTTATGTAAAAAGAAAGCTTGGCCCAAGAAAGAATAATTGTAGAGTAACGAGTTTGATTTGCTAGGTATATTTTTGCTAATACTTGAAAATCAACATGTATCTGTTAAAATTACAAAATGTTGGCTGGTGTACCCCCTAAAATCATTGTGTACAATGACAGTAGTACCCGTGCCACCCCCTGGGAACTACTGGACCAGACCTCGATGTTTCTGACCTGGTATTTGGATGTTTAAATTACAAGTACTCGTGACGTGAGGTAGATGGAAGAAGCTAGAGAAAACTTTAATAAAAGCCTACAGGAAAATTCGGGAAAGCGGTTCTTTGCCATCATATGATACACGCTTTTCCACAGTCTCCCAATTTCAGCTCTCTCTTCGGGAACCATGGGGATACATTTTTTTCCCTAAATTATGAACACATTTAAATTTGTAAAGAAGGTCACGTGTAAGCTTTTCTAAAGTGATAAAGACTATCAGTGCAAATCTGGTTTCTTGGTTTGTTGTTATACTCTCACTTTATAATATAACAAGTCATTATGTAAATAATCTCTCTGAGAATAGAATCACGGTAAGACTGTGTTATATTCCACAAGTATATTAGAGAGGTTATTCCGTGGATACACGACAGAGACAATATTGACATTTGTATCAAGCTAGACCACTTGAATGGTGCCATCTAAGCTATGTGCTGGGATTTTTTAGAGGAAGACACTTAAAGAAAAGAGAATCGCACTAGAGTATGTAACCTGGGGGTTAAGAACATAAACTTCCCTTGATTTTCTCACTGATGAGCTAACTCCTGGCATGAAACAGTATCATATCAAGAGTGTTAGGGAGGCAGTGAATACTATGGCAAAAGAGAGCTCTCAAATGCATATAATGGATATTAATTTAAATCTATTAGTTTTAATTTCTCTATATACATCTGTTTTCCATGACCTCAGTGGAAGGATTGATAGGTGCAAAAAGAAAAGAATATCACAGAAAATATTCCTCAAATAATTATAACCCTGGTTTTTTTTTTTCTTCTCAATTTAATATTGGTAGACAAAGATGGGAGAATTCTATAGTTAACATAGATTTTTCAAGTGATCTTTTTCAAAGTCTTTTTGAATGCAATTACTGTATTTATAGTTAGAATTACTTAAAAGTTATATTTTCTGGCAATGGAATTGACTGGAAGAGATGTTAATGTTGAAAATTATGCAGGGGCACCTGGGTGTCTCAGTTGGTTGAGGCTCCAACTTCAGCTCAGGTCATGATATCATGGTTCATGAATTTGAGCTCCATGTCAGGCTCTGTGCTGACAGCTCAGAGCCTAGAGCCTGTTTCAGATTTCTCTCTCTCTCTCTCTCTCTCTCTCTCTCTCTCTCTCTCTGCTCTCCCCCACTCATGCTCTGTCTCTTTCAAAAAGAAACTTTAAAAAAAGAAAATTATGTAAAACTAAGATTTTTTTTTTTTCAACGTTTATTTATTTTTGGGACAGAGAGAGACAGAGCATGAACGGGGGAGGGACAGAGAGAGAGGGAGACACAGAATCGGAAACAGGCTCCAGGCTCTGAGCCATCAGCCCAGAGCCCGACGCGGGGCTCGAACTCCCGGACCGCGAGATCGTGACCTGGCTGAAGTCGGACGCTTAACCGACTGCGCCACCCAGGCGCTCCAAAACTAAGATTTTTTAAAATGTTCTATTAGTCCCAAAGGTTTTTGTAGTATTACAGATCAATTATAGCTAATTGCTTTGATTGTGGAACAAGTTTTCTCAAGCTGCATCTTTTAAGGTTCTTAAAATTGCAGTATTGCACTGATAAAGCAACCTAGTATCCTGAAAGGGTTAATGCACTGGAGCTCAAAATTCCTGACCATCATTTTGTATCTTATGGAGCACAGGAAATCAATTTAATATGTGTCCAAAGTTCACAAATCCTACAATGATTATAGATATATATTTTTTACTTTTCCACTTTCATGGTTTATTTTTTTAATTTATTTATTCTGAGAGAGAGAAAGTGCATGAGCAGGGGAGGGGCAGAGAGGGAAGGAATGAGTGAATCCCAAGCAGGCTGTGCTCTGTCAGCACAGAGCCCAACAACGCAGGGTTAGAACTATGAACCATGAGATCATGACCTGAGCCTAAACCAAGAGCTGGACACTTAACTGACTGAGCCACTCAGGTGCTCCTTCACTTACATGTTTTAGTAAAATAATATATCTTGTTCAGAACACCTTTAATGGTCCTCAAGCCATGATAGACAATAATGGTCGCATTCCTAAGGTGTTGTCTATGGTATCTTAAGGAAGAAATTCTGCTTTTCCTTTTGAAAATATTAACCCCATATAGTAATAAATTGTGAAGCCAATATAGTTGGGTTGCCTCTTTAAAATCTTAAATATAAATTATGTCATCTTTGTATAATCTTTTTCACACATAAAATTTTCTTCATAACACTGTAGTTGAATCTGAAACACACATATCCTATGACAATATTTACCATGATCCAGAAAGTCAAAATATTTCCTTCTTTTCCAGCATTTATACAGCATGATGTTTTATAACCATTGAGTAAAAAAATTTACTAGACATCCCTTACCTCCACCCCAAAATATACAAGAGGATACTGTGTCACAGAGATTAATTTACCTGGAAATGAATACTGATTAAGACCAAGGAATAATTTTTAAACTTCTGCAGTTTCTGAGCACTTTGATCTGTAGAACAGTGAAGCTATATTATACATTCACTCATTTCTTCAACAGATACAGAGAATTGAAAAAGCACTGTGAGAGCTATAAAAATGAAGACATACTACAGTTTCCCGAGAATTGTATAGTAGAGAGCAAGAGGGCGTATATACAGAAATTATAATGTCAGGTAGTAGATGCTGAGGAGAGAATCAAAAGCAAAGAGTTCATCTTCTTGCTGGAAAAATCAGGGAGCATTTTTAGCAAGAACTGGCATTTATAATAGATCTTAAAAAATTGGTAGGGTTTTATAGAAGAAGGTATACCAGATGGAAGAGATGTATAAAGAGGTACAGGCATGGAAAGTGTAGAAAATACTTGGTGAGGGGAAGTAGTGGGAACCTGACCCCATAGCATGGAGGTGTTGAATAAAGGCCATTGCAGCATTTTGACTAAAAGAGGCATGCATTTTGTTGAAATCTGGCAGAGGTTTATAGGAATAATTATGGGGTGGAAAGGCTGGAGATGGAACACAAGTTGGTAGATTAGTACAGTAGTCCAGACAAGAGTTATATGAAGTTCTGAATAAAGATGTTGACGACGGAAATAAACAGGAAGGAGCTGACTCGAATTCTATTCAGAGAAGGGAAAGAATTTGTTCCCTATTAAATATATTTTAAAACTGTTACTAGTTACTGCCACTTAGCAGGGGTGCCGTGTATGAGATCGGTCCAATTAAAGGATCACCCTTCTATTTAAGAATATTACAGCTTGTCTGAAAAATGTGAAATCATGGGAACTACATTTCATTTGGGAAACAGGTAAACTAATCCCACAGACTCAGGACTTATAAGAATTCTTAAAGTTAAAAAAAAATACAAATCTGAATCGTGTTCTAAGAATTATGGAGGAGGAAGATGGAAATTGACATTTAAAAAATAACTATCATCTTGGCCTCAAAGAATGCAAAGCACAACTCAGTGGTGACCTTAGGGACTAATACAGCGCAATAAACTGTTTATGAGGGAAAGTAAAGGAGATAGTAGCCAAAATACGATAAGGGTTATCTTAAAATCCTTAAATTTTATAGTTCTGAAATGACTTGATACATCACCTGGTCCAGACCTATAATTTTACAGAAGGAAATAATAGTTCCCTTTGAGGTTAAATAATCTTTTAAATTCTTATAACTGCTTGACAGCTGACTTGATGAGAAAGCCATGGCCTCCAAATCTTGGCCAAACATCTCATTTGTAGGCTGGAAGAATAGTATCAGTGCTCTAAATTCTTATTACTCAAAGTGATCCAGCAGGATCAATGTCTCCCGGGAGCTTATTAGAAATGCAGACTATCAGTCCTCACACCCAAATCTACTGAATAAAATCTGATTTTAATGAGATCCGCAGGTGATCCTTATACATGTTAAAGCCCTGGCATATTTCACCTCTAAGAGCTATACATTAGTATTGAACGGAAATAATCTTGCTAGACTCAGTTCCCTCACGCCTATCTGAAACAAATGGCTCTCTGAGACCACCCATCCCCATGTTCAATACCTCAGCTCCCAATGCACTCAAATTCTTTTTTTCTTTTCATCAATTGATTGTGAGTCTTGAAAACTCTCCAGAAAAACTAGTGAGTAAAAGGAAATCAATATCTAATCAATATTCATAAAATCTTATGTCACGATCCAAGTTTCTGAGCCTGCAAAGAACTAAAGATTTGTTATTAACAAAAAAAACCCAATAGAAATGCTTTCATTTTGATCATTGGCAACTCATTGAATAATCTTTTTTTTAATGTTAATTCATTTATTTTGAGAGAGAGAGTGTGTGTGTGTAAGTTGGGGAGGGGCAGAGACAGAGGGAGAGAGAATCCCAAGCAGGATCTGCGCTGTCAGCACAGAGCCCTACACAGGGCTTGATCCCATGCACCATGAGATTATGACCTAAGTCAAAATCAAGAGTCAGTCACTTAACTGACTGAGCCACCCAGGTGCCCCTCATTGAATAATCTTAAATTTTAATCTCATAATGGTACCTATTTGGTTTAATCTCATAATCTCATAATGGTACCTCATAATGGTAATCTCAAATTTAATGTCATAATAGTACCTATTTCCCCAAAGGAAATCTGGTATTGCTGGTTGTCTTTGAGGCTTGTGAAACATAGAATACTTAGATAATTTATTGGAATCATGAGAAGAGATACTGGAATACCATTATTCCCCCTGAAAGTAGTTCTTAACCACTTAAGTATAAAACTATAACTTGCAATATACACGTAGATCAATTTATTTTAAAGATAGAACAGCATTGAATAAGAATTTGATTCATATTTAAAATTTCAAAATCTGGGGGCGCCTGGGTGGCTTAGTCAGTTAAGCATCTGCCTATTGATTTTGACTCAGGTCATGATCCCAGGGTTGTAGAATCAAGCCCCGCATCAGGCTCTGTGCTGAGCTTGGAGCCTGCTTAAGATTCTCTCTCCCTCCCTTCTCCCCCAACTCATACTCTCTCTCTCTCTCTCTCTCTCTCTCTCTCTCTCTCTCTCTCTCTCTCTCAAATTAAAAAAAAAATTAAAAAGAATTATGAAATTTCAAAATCTGTACTTGACACAATAAGGCATTATGCTCACTTGCCTGTGAATATTAAATCAGCTTATGTCATTATATAACAGGATGGCTACATTCTTTTAACCTTTGAGTTTAGAAAATAATGAAAGGATGGACTTCATTTGCCATTAAAAAGTTTTTAATATCTTTTATTAACATTCTTACTGCTGATATTCAGCTTCTATGGTTGTTATTGTCATTAATCTCATAAATAATAATAATTCAAGCCCGAGAATTAGACATATAATTTAAAATATTGAAGCATTTTATTTTATTTATTTTTTTTTTTAAATTTTTTTTTTAACGTTTATTCATTTTTTTGGGACAGAGAGAGACAGAGCATGAACGGGGGAGGGGCAGAGAGAGAGGGAGACACAGAATTGGAAACAGGCTCCAGGCTCTGAGCCATCAGCCCAGAGCCCGACGCGGGGCTCGAACTCACGGACCGCGAGATCGTGACCTGGCTGAAGTCGGACGCTTAACCGACTGCGCCACCCAGGCGCCCCAGGGCCTAAAATATTGAAGCATTTTAAAATAGACGTTTTATAAGACTTAACACTGGAAATATACTTTTTCTGGAAAGTATGAACATCTGGTTTTACATTGTGCACCATTGTCAGATATATCCAACTTTCTCCCAAGTGAGCTTGATACAGTCTAACACATTAATCTAAAGAGATGCCTTCTGTCTTCTGTCTTCTTAGACTGAATGAGTTCTACAGTTGTAATTTTCTATCTGGAACCTTAAATTTCTAGGGAATTAAGGTTACTGCCAAGATTGAATTAACTACTTTTCACTGATTTAAAGCAGAATTTCCTAAAACTCGGGATGGCCAAATTTCCATTCTCTATTACTACACTTTTCAAATGGTTGAGGTTTTAGCTGGAATCTCATAGCATCTCAAAACCAGAATCATTTTTATTTTAACAAGAGGTATACAGTACTCAGTAAAGAACTGAGGTGAATGAGAAAAGATGAAGTTAGGGAGAAAAGAATCCACTACCTTATTTCATAGAAGTGATGAAGTAAAGACCTAATCCACAGATTTATTCCCTCCAGGACTTTAAGTCAGTGTTTTCAGCTGTGTACCCTGAAAATGTGATTTTAAAATACTATAGGGGTGCCTGGGTGGCTCAGTTGGTTAAGTGCCCCATTCTTGGTTCTGGCTTAGGTCATGATCTCAGTTTTATTGGTTCAAGCCCCATGTTGGGCTCTGTGCTGGCAGCATGGAACCTGCTTGGGATTTTCTCTCTCTCTCTATCTCTCTCTCTCTGCCCCTCCCCCCCCAACTTGTACTGTCTCTGTTTCTCTCCAAATAAACTTAAAAAAATAAAAATAAAAAAAACTATTTATTGTACATTTGTAAGTTGACATCTAAAATATTTCATTATAAGTTTAAATAGTTGCAAAGGATGTTGTAAAGATAATCAGCATATTATAAATATAGACATTTAAAAATAAAACTGTTACTTTCAGATACCTTTATGATTACAAAAGGTATTTATATTGATCTCCCATGTTATTAAATTACTATCAAAACATATATATAACTTTATAACATTCTTATGGATTAATGTTATTAATTATTAATATACTAGTATTTATTTTTAATATTTCTCTTATTACCTTTTTATTTACTTTTTTATTTTAAGTTTTTATTTTAATTCCAGTTAGTTAACATAGAGTATTTTATTAGTTTCAGGTACACAAAATAGTAATATAACACTTCCATACATCACCATGTGGTCATCACAGTAAGTGCCCTCTTTAATCCCCAACACCTATTTAACCTACCCCCACACCCCCCTCCCCTCTGGTAACCATCAGATTTTTCTCTATAATTGGACTCTGCTTCTTGATTTCTCTCATTTTTCCCTTTGCTTGTTTTATTTCTTAAATTACACTTATGAGTGAAATCATATGGTATTTGTCTTTCTCTGATTGACTTATTTTGCTTAGCATTATACTCTAGCTCCATCCATGTTTTGTAAATGACAAGGTTGCATTCTTTTTTATGGCTGAGTAATATTCCATTATATATATTATATATATATAATATATATAATGTATGTGTATGTAATATATATGTACATTATGTATATATATACATATATATTATGTATATGTTATATATGTACACTATATATACACATGTATATACATATATATTATATATTATGTATATATGTATCTCATGTCTTTTTTTTTTTTAATTTTTTTTTTTCAACGTTTATTTATTTTTGGGACAGAGAGAGACAGAGCATGAACGGGGGAGGGGCAGAGAGAGAGGGAGACACAGAATCGGAAACAGGCTCCAGGCTCTGAGCCATCAGCCCAGAGCCTGACACGGGGCTCGAACTCACGGACCGGGAGATCGTGACCTGGCTGAAGTCGGACGCTTAACCGACTGGGCCACCCAGGCGCCCCTGTATCTCATGTCTTTGTCCATTCACCAATCGATGGACACTTGGGATGCTTCCATATCTTGGCTATTGCAAATAATGCCACTATAAACATAGGGGTGCTTGTATCCCTTTGAATTAGTGTTCTTGTATTATTTGGACAAATACCCAATAGTGTTATTACTGGATAATAAGGTAGTTTTACTTTTAACTTTTTGAGGAAACCCCATATCATTTTCCAGAGTGGCTGCACCAGTTTGCATTCCTACCAACAGCATGCAAGTGTTTTTTCCCCCACATCTTTGCCAACACCTGTTGTTTCTTGTGTTATTGATTTTAGCCATTCTGACAGGCGTGAGGTGATAGCTCATGGTAGTTTTCATTTGCATTTCCCTGATGGTTAAGTGATGATGAAGATCTTTTCATGTGTCTGTTGGCCATCTGTATGTCTTCTTTGGAGAAATGTCTGCTCATATCTTCTGCCCATTTTTTATTGGATTATTTAGGGGTGTTGAGTCGTAGGATACTAAACTTTTATGAGGTATGTCATTTGCAAATATCTTCTCCCATTCCCTAGGATGCCTTTTATGTTGATTGTTTCCTTCACTGTGCAGAAGCTTTTTATTTTCATATAGTCCCAATAATTTATTTTCTCTTTTGTTTCCTGTGCCTTAGGAGACATATCTAGAAAGAAGTTGCTATGGCCAGTGTCAAGGAAATTACTTCCTGTACTGTCTTCCAAGATTTGTACGGTTTCAGGTCTCATATTTACGTCTTTAATCCATTTTTTTTTAATTGTTAATGTTTATTTTTTGAGAAAGAGACAGAGCATGAGTGGGAGAGGGGCAGAGAGAGAGGGAGACACAGAATCTGAAGCAGGCTCAAGGCTCTGAGCTGTCAGCACAGAGCCCGAGATGGGGCTTGAACACACAGACGGTCAGATCATGACCTGAGCCGAAGTTGGACATTCAGCCTACTGAGCCACCCAGGCATCCCTTTGTCTTCCTGCTTTAAATGTTTTTTTTTTTTTCTTTATCCAATGTTTTGCAAATTCAGTTACAATATGTGATGGTGTGGGTTTCCTTTTGTTGATTTGGTGAGGGTTCCCTGTGTCTCCTAGATCTGGATATATATTTTCTTCCCCAGATTAAGGAAATTTTCAGCTACTATTTCTTCAATAAATTTTCTTCCCCCTTTTCTCTCTCCTTCTGGGACTCCTATAATACAAATCTTATTACGTTTGATAGAGTCTGAGTTTAAATGAGTCTGAGTTTGAATGAGCCTGAGTTCTCATTTTGCATAATTCTTTTGTCTCTCCCTTGTTCAACTTGATTACTTTCCATTGCTCTTTCTTCTAATTCGAGTAATTCATTTCTCTGGTTCTTCCATCCTGCTGTTCATTCCATCAAATGTGTTTTTAATTTTGTTTATTGAGCCCTTTATTTCTGCTATGTTATTCCTTATCTCTGTGTTAAAGGTCTTATTCATTTCTTCCACTCTTTTCTTAAGTCCAGTGAGTATCCTTGGGATCAGTGTTTAAATTCTCTATCAGGTATGTTACTTAGTGAAACTATCTGTTTCACTTAGGTGTCTGGCTGTGGTCTTGTCCTGTTCTTTCAATTGGGGTAAATTTCTCTATCTCCTAATTTTGTCTGCATCTCTGTGTCTGTTTCTCTGTGTTAAGAAAGTCTGCTGTGCCTTCTGCTCTTGAAAGTAGTAACTTTATGATGAAGAGGTGCTGGAGAACCCACAGTGCAATGTCCCCTGTGCACCAGAACCTGGCACTTCAGGAGAGCATCCTGTGTGTGTTGCTTATGCCCTGCTATTGTGTCTGAGTTACTTTTCCTTTCAGTGCAGTCATCTGCCTGTTGTGGGCTGTGCTTGCTCCCTGTGGTGTTAGTGGGACCCAGACAGGCCAGCTCTGAGTGGATATGCCCACTAGTGAACCTGAGAGTGGGGCAACGGTGTTAACAGAATTTGTACTGGGCCACTGGTCCTATGCCGGATCCCCCTGAAGCATTGCCGTGGCTGGGGGCACGTGGCTGGGCCTGGGGCAGTGCACGTGTGCACCACGCATAGGCAGCTGTGCACCTGGTGGCTGCATGGGGTGCACTCGTGACTTTACCAAAATTTGCCCTGAGCCCAGGACTGAGGCTAGCAGGCTTAGAAGGGGCAAGTCCTCAGGAGAACTTGTAGACATGGTGCACTGGTAGCAGGTTAGGTAGCAAGTCTCTGTTTAGCGCCACCTCCCACAGGCACTTCTGTGTTTATGCTTAGGGACAGGGGAGAAAAATGGCACCTGCTAGCTCCCTCGTTTTCTGAGAAGTCCCCCAACATACTCGGAAATCATTGTGAACAGATCTGTGTCCCATTTGCCCCTGGCATTGTGTAAGCTGCCATTTTTATGTTGCCGCTCCACACAGGCTGCGGTCTCTTTAAGGGTGGCAACCCAGCTATGGCCCTTCCAGCTCACCTGGTGCTGAGGCAGCTGAGTTTTAAAGCTCCTGGCTCCAGTCCCACTGGTTTTACAAACTCGTGGAATTCAGCCCCTCTGGTTTTGAAAGTCAAACGTTCCCCATGTGAGCTCCCTGGTGCAAGGGCCCATTTCTCTACCCTCTCTGCCTGTGCAGCTGTCTTCCTCCTGCAGGCAGCCTCCCTCCACCTTTCTGACCTTTCTAACCTTTCAGATGCAGCTTCTTCTCTATCAGTAGTCTTGGAGTTTGTTTTGCCTGTCTTCATTCTGATCGCTCTCCTGTTTATTGACTTGGATATGGATGATATCTAGTTGGAAATGTGGGACAGGTGAGCTCAGTATCCTCTTACTCCGCTACCTCCCCAAGATCCTTCCAGGATCTATTATTAATATGTTAACATAGGGGTGCCTGGGTGGCTTAGTCGGTTAAGTGTCTGACTCTTGGTTTGGGCTCGGGTCATGATCTCAGTTTTGTGAGTTTGAGCCCTGCATTGGGCTCTGCACTGACAGTGAGGAGCCTACTTGGGATTCTCTCTCCCTGTCTCTCTGCCCTTCCCCCGCTCTCTCTCTCTCTCTGTCAAAATAAATAGATAAACTTTAAAAAAATACAAAAAGTAAACAACATAAGTATATTACAAATTTTGTTAAATAATTATTAAGCATGAAAGTTCAATTTTATTGACAATGCATTTCTTGATGAGGTGAATCCATAATGTTTCCTTTTACATTTAAAAAATAAAGTAGGTGACGTTAAAAGAATTTGTACATAGGATATCGTTTGCTTTTTATTAACAGGAGGTAGAAAACACTAAACATTTTATGATGAAAGAAGATGAGGATTATACTGTATTGCAATCCACATTTCAAGCAGTATTTAATAAAAATTGTTTTAACTACTTGGTTGAAGAATAAGTGCCAAGCGGAAAGATCTCGTAGAACTTTAGTATATCTTGAAAAGGTTAATAGTCTAAGAAAACATTCTAGTTACATTTGAAAATATTAGGGACACTCACCTATACTGCTTTGCTATATAAGGTCTGGAGTTTTTTCTAGCAAATAATGTGTCTAAGGGATAAATATTGAGAAGAGCTGAAAAGAGCTGCTTATATTTAAATGCATTGCAGGAGGGGGCATTTTCAATAATCAACCTTTCTTACTCAACATTAGTTAACATTATTTTTGCCTTGCTTTCATGAAACCATCCCTCACATGGATATTTGACAAATCCAGGGCACAGAAGAAGAGAATCATTAGTCCAAAATTGCCTAACTCCCATCTCTGCAATCTACCAGAAAATCCCAACGTGTGCTAAAATATTACATTTCTAGCATGACGCTTGAATAGCAATATTTATAAGTCAAGGAAATAGGAGAATCTTAGGTTCACAGTATCTATGAATTTAAGACCATCAAACCTTTGAAATACCCCTGGGGTGTAAGTTCTCCATGTTAAAGGCCACTGTTCTAAGTTAGCAAATCAAATCAACCAGAATCCTGTCTGCATCAGAACATTACACCTTCTGGGCAAAATTGAGTAGAATACCTCAGATCAGAGGGTTGGGCTCCCAGACTTCTGATCCAAGACAGAGGTTGTGCCCCGTTCCCTCTGTCTGCCTCCACCCAGGGTACAGAGTGTCAGGGAGAGGACCCTGAGAGCCAATTCATACTTCTTCTGGCCTTGGGCCCAGATCACAGCAGAGGGAAATTTCTGAGTGCAGTACGTATGGGTGCTGTCCCTGTGGTTCTCTGTGACCGTGTCCAAACGGAACTCTTTATAACACTCTTAACCAAAGGAACCCCACAACTGACCAACCCTATTCACCTTATGCAGTCTAAGGCACACTGCAATCTCCAGGAAGAAAGTTCTTTAATTTTCCAGTCCCTGGCAATAATAGAAGAAGTAGTAAAGAGGAATATGAGCCATTAAGATCAAGTTTGGGGCTTAAATTTTCTGTAAATAACATGGTTGGAATTCTGCTCCACTAATTATTTAATGTCATCAAATTCTTGGTATCTGCATGACTCATGTGGAAGTGGAGAAAGAGCTTATTTTTACCATTTGTGCCCTGGACATAGTATGCTGGTAGGGAGAGATGTCCCTGTTGGATGGAAAGAGATGTTTTTCCATGTTTTGATGTTATTATCCATGAGTCAGATATAATTATACAACCAATATCAGAGTTTGTTTTGCTTGTGTATTAAAGGCCTTAAAAATGTTTGTCAAATTGTCTGTAATTTCGTGCTTTAAATTGGGCTTGATGCATCTCAGTAGCATATGTGTGTAGAGTCTCTATCGCTGTTCTTATTTTAGTTACAATGTCCTAAATGTTTCTAATGCTTACTTCATAGGTACATTCTTAACTCTCAATGGCCCCCAGATACCCAGAGTTTCTGCAACCATCCCCACCCCTCCAGAATTAGGACAGCTCTCGAAGGACACAGGGACAGGGAAAAAGGTAGGTGTCCAACTGGGCCTGAGGGCATGTGACCTGATTGAGTGTATGATCCTGATTGTATTTCAACCACAAGAACTTTATGAGCTGTTCATTTATTTGTTGTTATTATGTATGCCTCTTCTGGCCTTTCTTACTGTAAAAGCAGCCAAATTTTTAATGAAGAAACTGTGGACTCATACATTATTAAAACTCAGTCACTACAGGTGACTTATACAAACCTCATTCCAAATGTAATGCCATGGGTTTCAGTACACAGATCTTCTCATAAAGGTTCTGCATTTTCCTGGGAACATGATCAGGATACTGTCTTAGCAGTTTTCCTAGGCCATCTTTACATTTAGTCTTAGCACTCCTGAGAAAATTTAACCTCAGATCTTCTAACTTACCTAAATGTGTGTAAAAAGGGATCTATTACACTCCCTTATCCATCTCAGGTTAAAATCAAGGTCTCACTGCAGGTCAGAGAGATTTTCTTGCATTACTTAAAAAGCATGAATAAAAAAGGCATGGACACCTTGCCTGCTGAAAGGGCCGTCTACACAAACATCAGGCTGTGCCTTCACTTTGTGTTCCATTTAAAAGCAGGGAACTAGATATCTGGTGTAAGATGGTGTGATACCTGGCCAGCAGGCATTGATGCAGTCCCTTCCAGTATCCCGTTAAAAACCGTGATGGAAAAGAAAAGCACACAGGCAACAGAATCACAAGAACCTGCCCCCCGCCCCCCACCACTGCTGGGCCACATGGGTGCCGCCCTTCAAAGCACCTGGGCCACTTTGTAGGGAACATTCTGAGATGCAAACTCCTGGGGGAAAAAAAAGGCTAAAGAAGCAGCTTGTGTGAGTGGCGGTAGGGAGGGAGAGATGGGCAGCGGTGCATTAGATCTCAGAAAGGGGAATTCTCTCCCGTACAGCCGTGGGTCAGCACACAGGACACTCAGCACAAGTGGAAGAGTGTGCCCTGTCAGAAGAGCATGGTTGCCTACAGAGCAGGTAGTGGTAGCGGTAACAGCAACAGTATGGCAGGAGTAACAATGATAATGCTAGTTATATTTGTTGTTTATGATGGGCAGTCCATAGTGCCAAGAGCTTTGAAAGTATTTCATTTAATTCACCTAAGAACTCTGTGAAGTTGGTATATTTATCAACTTCCTTTCACAGGGGAGAAAACTAAGGCACAGAGAGGTTAAGCAGCTCACCCAAAGTCACACAGCTTATAAGTGGCAAAGTCTGGATTGGCAAATAGACAATGTAAACTGGGAATTGGACTGGGGACCAAGCACATTGTCTTGACTCCATTTGTGTCTCTGAAAAGGGATGGGACCCTCACTTCAGAGCAAACTTGGGTGATGTCTCTATACTCTGTTGACATAACAGTCTAGCCTCATTTGAGGGTGAGCATTCAAGAAGCAAGAGAGAGAGAGAAGAGAGACAGAAAAAAAAAGAAAAGAGAGAAGGTACTTAGAAATTATGGGAAAAAATTATAAAACAAGGGAAAACCATATAGGAAAAAAAGAAGACAAAACAGATCTATGAAAAAGATCTATTGCAAGAATCTTATAAGGACCCTTTAGGAAGCTATTTAGCATCCTGTAGAAACAGAATATTATAGGTCTCACATTCCTTTTTTAAAATGTGTCATTGTCTATATTAGGTCTTTAGGTCCTGTGCTTTCTGATTTATTTCTAGAATATGATGTCCTAGCTATAGCCTTAAAAAAAGCAGGTCCTTCTAAATACAGACAAAGGAGAAAAAGAGTGTTAAAACTGGTACAAAAGGAGAGAGATATAACAAATTATATAGCTGTTCACAAGAAAAACTCTCCAGATAAAGTCAAAGGCCAAAATTTATAAGAATAAAAACATGTTCTAAAATTAGTAATCAGAAGAGTGCTCATAAAAATTGTCTATGAAAGTCCATTTTTGTGGCACAGGTCTTCAGAAGTTAAAGTTTCTTTTGTAGAATAAAGCCTTTTATTCTCAAAGGTCATTTATGCTCATTTTTCATTGTTAATCACAGTATGAAATTAACACCCATCATTGTAGAGTGTGTATAAACTTCCACTGTTTTGATTTGGGGCAAAGGATCTTGAGACTGTCTTTGCTCTTCTTCCTTTGATTTATTTCTATCATCTTATCATGTGCCATCCATTTCTCTCTCTTTTTTCCTTTCTTGCCATCTTCTGAATAGGTTTTCTTTTTTCTTTTCATCTTTTGCTATTACCACCCCACCCCCTACCTCTCTTTTGGAATTAATTATCTCTATATCTATTTTTAGGAGTTACCCTAGACATTTGAACACACTTACTTCATTTCTGGATGCTCTGCCCAAACAGTGCAAGAATCTTAGATTATTTGAACTATAGTTTTCCACCCCATTCCAATCTATATTATACTTTGACCAGTATTTGAATTCTATCTTGTTTGTTTAACCTCACAAATTAGACATTATGATGATGACGATGATGATGATGATGATGATGTCAGTGTTTATTTCAATATACCTAACATACTTACCACTTTCTTTGCTCACTGTTTCTTCTTGCAGACCTTCCTCCATTTGGTCTCATAATCTTTCTGCATAAAGCAGTTTTTCATTTTGGAAAATTTTATTCAATTCTTCATCAGTCTGTTTGATTGTGTTTTTAAAAAGCCATCTCCTCAGTCAGTTAAGCATCAGACTTGATTTCAGCTCAGGTCATGATCTCATGGTTCGTCAGTTTGAGCCCCAAGTCAGGCTCTGTACTGACAGCACAGAGCCCACCTAGGATTCTCTCTCACCCTCTCTCTCTGCCCCTCCCCAACTTGCGTACAGACACACACACACACACACACACACACACACACACACACACACACACACTCTTTGTGTGTGTCTCTCTCTCAAAATAAATGAAGTAACCTTTAAAAAAAATAAAAAGCCATCTCTTATTCCTTTCTCACAAAATATTTATTTCTTCACCATACCAAACATGGTTATTTTATATTCTGTGTCTTATCATCTTTACAGATCTGATTTTGCTGCCTGTGTCTGCTCGTTCTCATTCACGGTGCTTTATTCTCCTGCAGGGGAGGAGAGAAGGAAGAGTATACCTATGTGTGGTTTTATGTGAGCTTATGTTCTTTGGAACTCTATCTATAGGAATTCTTCGAGGCCTCAGTTGAGATTGCATTCTTCCAGAAAATATTTACATTTGCTCCTCCCAGTTGATTATACAAACATTCTGAGAGTGCTTTAATTAAAATTCTCCTCTTTCAGTTTTTCAGATACAGGTGGTATAACATAAATTCATGCAAAAAGCCACGTGAAGGCCAAGCTGTAGTTCTAAATTCCCAAGTGAGATTTCCTACCACTCTCCCCCGGCATAAAAATAGAATCAGATGTGGTTTGTCCCCTTCTGTGTAGCAGTTCGTTTTTTTACTCACCCTTAATTGAAGGTAAAGCCCTTTGAGATTCCTGCTTCATGTAGGGGTCTTCTATAAGATTTCAAATGTTGTGGCAGGGGTGGTGGTGGTGAAATAGATAAAGAGGATTAAGGGCATATAGAATTGTTAAATCATATTGTAGCAAAAAAAAAAAAAAAGATTTCCAATTTTGTGTGGGCCTAACACAAAGAGAGCTGGCTTTGGTTCTCCTCTCCCAAAGTTGTTACTTTTATCTTGTTTTTGATCTCTGCTGATGCTTTACTTTTGTGCCATCTCAGTGATGTCTTTTTTTTTTTTTTTATGTTTATTTATTTTTGAGAGAGAGAGAGAGAGCGAGGGAGGGACAGAGAGAGACAGGGACAGAAGATCCAACGCAGGCTCTGCACTGACAGCAGAGAGCCCCATGCAGGGCTTGAATTAACGATCCATGAGATCGTGACCTGAGTCGAAGTTGGACACTTAACCGACTAAGCCACCAAGGTGCCCCTCAGTGATCTCTTTTAAAAGTGTTTTCTTGGTTATTTTATCTGACATTTTGGTTATTTTTATTGGGTAAACCTTTTAGCATATCTAGTTCAAGCAAATCCTCCAGAGTGCAGTGTATATGCTCAATTGATGACCTATGGAAAGCACTGTGTTGGAAGCAAACAGATGTCTGGGAACCAAAGGGTGGACACAGAAGTGGCCCCACTTACCATCATTCCAGTGGCCCACTGACATAAGTCTTCCATCTCGTTTCTACAACTGTGGGCCCTGCAGAGTCAGCAGTCCCAGTCTCCAGAGGGGGTGCACTGTCACCCCAAGACACATGGAGAGTCCCACTGAATTACAAGCTACAGCTGTCACCAGGCTCTTTGGGTTCCTTTGTGCTCCCTGTACCCAGGTAGCAGGAGGTGAGAAAAGGTGTCGCCATGCTGGCAACCACAAAGACTAGCAGAGGTGATAGCAGGTGACTGGGGAAATTTGGAATGGACAGTGAAGGAGAGTGATGATGAGTACCAGTTGTGACCCTAAAACTAACTGCTGTGGCAGGGGCTTTAGTTTGTCCCACTTACTTCCCTTTTCTGAGTGTGTCCTCAGGAAGAGAAGTTCATGGGAACTGCAGTAGCCTGCTCCCAAGACAGTCCCCAACGATCCCTGCCTCTTGATATTCATACCCTTGTGTGGTCCCTCCCACATTGGATCAAGGTTGGTCTGTGCAGCCAATAGAATATGATGGAAGGGATGGTATGTAACTTCCAAAATTAGGTTATAAAAGACTACACCTTCTGTTTTAGTCTCTCTCTCACATCACTTGCCAACTTGCTACCTACAATTGGTCATGAGACACACAGGCAGCTTTCAGAGAAGCCCACGTGAAAAAGAATGGAGACCTCAGGCCAATAGCCAGCAAGAAACTGAGGCCAGCCAGCAATCACATGAGTTCAGAACCAGATTCTTTAGCCCCAGTCAAGTTTTGTGATGACTCCAGCTCTGGCCAACATCTTGACTACAACTTCATGAGAGACCTTGAACCAGAACCATGCAGCTAAGCTACTCCCAGATTCCTGGCTCTTAGAAACTGAATGAGATAATTGTGTTCTTTAAGTTGCAAAGTTTGGGGATAACTTGTTACACAGCAGTAGATAACAAATACAGGAACCCTGGCAGATCTGTGCCCCAAATGTATAAAGCAAGTAAACCCATGTGGCACAAGGAGCAAACTGTGGCAGCCACATTAGAATGTTATTCACATCTCCAATTAAGTACCTGCTCCAATGGGTAAGAGTTCACTAACAGCCTTTAGCTATTAGAGCCTTCAAGATCTGCCTTGGTTTCCAAGCTGAAGCCATATGCTTCCAGGAAGACCCTGGGCAATAACTGAGAATTGTTGTAATTTCTGGCCAGTGCAGGACTGGTCAGTGGGGACTCCCAGCTGACTGCCTGAGACTTACTCAGCTCTGTGCCACCAAAGCTCCTTACTGCCTTCTCTTGCTCACGGATGCCTCACCTGCACTGTAGTCTGAAGGTTTTCCCTGCTCTTTCTCCCTTTTAAGGAGTTTGCCCCAATAAGCTACACATACTTCTAGTTCTGTCTTGTGTCTAGTTCCCAGGAGACCTGAGTTTTAACTTTATTATTACCTTTCTTTCTTTTATTTATTTTGTTTTTTAATTTTCTTCCCATTGCTGCTTGTGAAGGTACAAGTTTAGCGTAATTATTTTAAATATATTTTTTTTCTAATTAAGAATTCAAAGCTAGAGAATTCCTTTAGTCATCTGTTTCTGGGAGAAGCAAATTTATAGAGTGTTTAATTAAAAAAATATTTTTCTGTTTGGAAGAAACCCAGGATATAGGTCTTATTTATTTTGATTCTTTGGTTAATTTTAATCCATGGTAAATTATAACAAACATTGCTATCTAAAATTAATCCTGAAGAATAATGCTGATTTTTAAACAAAATGGTTGTCGGTAATTTTTAATTTTGTATCAGTGTCTGTTCATTTATTTATTCCTTGAACAAACATTTATGAAGCTCTTTGTTCCAGTCATTATGCTCAGGTAGTGAATTAAGAAACATCTTTACCAGATGGTTAATTTTCTTTTACTAAATACTGTAAAAAAAAAATTTAGGGAGATAAAAACCCTGTTTTTCTACAGATCACAATTCAGTATTTGACCATAAAATGTTTCTTGGCCTGGTTTCAGATTGTTCCTAAATAATTCTCCAGTTGAATGAATCCCAGGTGCTCCATCGACCTTGTCATTAATAACCTGTTGACCTCATAATTATTTTGTAAAGAAATAGATGAAATAAGAAATTTCTTCAAGAGATGAAGAACATATTGCCTGTTCAACCAATAATTCACTAATTCATTCAGTGTTGATTCATGGCTTCAAGAAAAGGAAAGGAATATAAAAAAAATGACATTAATCAAAAAAGCCTAAGTAAACAGGACAAAAGTTTTATCCGTATCCGAGCTCTTTGCATTTTACTTACTGTCATCATTGGCCAAGGGCACATACCACACGGCCTCTGCTCTGTTTGCTTTTCCCCACTATGCACGTGGCAGAGGCCTGGAAATGTTACCTGTGCTTTGGGCAGGGTGCAAGGCTTGGGAGAGCTCTCCCTGCAGTACCCCAGGTGATAAGGAACTGTGCAGCATGCATTTCTTGTTGAAAGTAAATTTCAAGTTAGTCTTGTACGGAGACACCCTTTGATGTTGCTGGGGAAGCATGACAAAGTGGAGAGAGTCGACCCTCTGTCTTTTGTTTGGCATCAGGATCAAGTACTCCATCTATCATCTGCACAACAATAATATTTTGACCTTTATCTCTTTATACAACATTTAGTCAAGAAATGGACTGTAAAGATTTTTTATCACACCCTACCCCCTCCCTGAGCTAGATCATTTTTATGCCGTGATATCCGTTTTACTTACTTACAATTATTCTTTAATTTTTATGCCCATAATATACTCAAATATGTTGAGTCTCCTTCCATAGTTGGCACTGACTGAATTCCATACCTAATGCATAAGTAACTATCTGGGGTGTGTTTTTAGGAAACAGCTCTGAACTGCCTGTATCTGCCACTTTGCCATGCCTGGGAGAAACAGACTCTCCCTTATTAATCTATGAACAATTTAGAAGGAATGAAAATCAGAGTTTATCAAGTTCATGTTACTATCTTTATGTATTGGCATTTGGAAATGTCTCTAGTCATTGTTTTTCATTATCACACTCTGGCTTTTAAAGCCTCCAAAATAGTCATTTTGGCAAAGGAGCAAATACCAGCAACTGCGCAAAAACAATGGGCCTCCCTTTGTAATGTGATGTGGGGAAAATATTTTTTTTAATTTTCTAACAGGTGCTGGGCTATGAGTCTGACTCATAAAGAGAGTAATTATACCTCTTTTCTGAAGTGAACCAGTAGAGAGAGAGCATACTGAAATTAACAAGGAAAGCATGACTTGGCTTCACTCTCTCTATCTGGAGAATTCCTGATCCTGAGAGGTTTTTTTGTTTTTTTGTTTTAAATGAATCATTGCTTCGTGAAGTAGCACAGGAGTGTGTATTTGTCTTTTTGTCAAAAACAAGGACTCTTAGCAAATTGAATCTCATCCTACCTGTAGGCAATTCAAGAAAGATAAAATCTTGAGAGCCTGATAGTGTAGAGCAAGGATAAAGCCTTCTTACAGATTGGAACAAAATTCTTGCCAGCTTCAACGGGCAGATAAAATGCATTTCAGAACCAACGTTCACATAAAGAACTTTTTAGTATTCCAGCCCTCCATACAGGCAGGGTGGTAACTGTGTAAACATGCCGCATTGTGTGAAAATGAGAGCCCATTGATTCTTGTGGAGCTTTAGTGATAGTATGAATCAGAACAAAAACCGCCTTCTCCCTTCTCGTTCCTTAAGTGGTGAAAGGAAGGTGGGCCAGGCCTGAGGAATGACAATGAGGTAGTGTGACAAAGACCAGCTGAAAACAAGGGTGAAATGGCCAGATAGGTGCACTTTAATTTGAATTGCAAAGGGTAAATGTGTGATGTTGAATATTCAGCACCTGTAGTTCACAGAGGGATATAAAATTGTCCCAAATCCAGTTCAACTCAGAGAAGATTGTGTTCTCACTCTCTTCTCTCTCTCCTGTCTCTCTCACTCACTTTTGGAATATGATATAAAACAATAAAAAAAAAAAAAAAAAACCAGGGGCTGACCAAAAAGGAAATTGCATGGAATTAATTTAAGAAGAAAAATTCCAAAAAGTAGTTGCTAGTCACTATAGCTCCTGGCGTTCCTGCATTTCCTTAAATCATTCTCGGATCACTCTCAGCAGTTTCTTTCCCCAGCCTCTTCACTGATGTACTTTATTCAGCTTCAGTGAACTGACAGGGTTGCAACGGAAGGACACCCGCTTACACACAGCAGAGTGTGGGGGATGCCTTCGCAATCTGCGCTGTTTTGCGACTGACAGTGATACTGAAGATTTGTTGGAGGTTCCCTTGGGCATCAAACAAAATTACAAGCAAATAAATAAAACCTCCATGAAATCAAATCTTGTCACTGGACGTGGAGAAGGACAAGTTAGCATAGACAGCTATCACCTCAACAGGTCATTATTTGAAAGGGTATGAGAGTAAGCATGGTATAAGCCTGGAACTTAAAACCAGGAAAGTGTTTATGGATCGAGTTTGGATCCGTGAGTTCATTATTTCTTTTCAGTGACACCTACAACTACAGGGAGTGCAAATAAAACTAAGAATCCATTGTATCCTTTGGTGTTATGGCTGAATTGCATACCTCTCAAGTTCATATGTCGAAGCCCTACTTCCTCCTATGACTGTATTTGGAGATAGAACCTTTTAAGAGGTAAAGTTAAATGAGGTCCTAAGGATGAGACCCTAAATGCAATAGAATTGGTGTCCTTATAAGAAGAGGAAGAGACACCAGTGGTTTGTATGCATAGAGGAAAGACCATGTGAGGCCACAGAAGGCAGCAGTCTGCAAGCCAAGGAGAGAGACCTCAGAGAGACCAAGTCTGCCAACACCTTGATCTTGAACTTGCAGCCTTTAGAGCTGTGAAAAAATAAGTTCCTGTGGTTTAAGCCACCCAGTCTGTGGTATTTTGTTATGGCAGCCCAAATAAACTAAGACATTGGGACACTTTACAGATATAATGCCATCCCGCTATGGTATTGAGTTGTAGCCCCGGATCAAGGAAAAGGCCAGAATTCCATGGAAGTCTGACATACACACCAAAGTTGAACTCTCTGTCAATTTCCATCTCTCTTGTGCATTATACTAATAGCACAAGGCATAAAAGAACCATCCATTAGATTCAGGCTGTTAGGTGCTCTGAAAAGGCAAAAGTGACTCACAGAGCTTCTGCCCTTAACTCTCATCGTCTGGAGAAAGACAAGATGAGTCAGTACTCTGATACAGGTTATAAGAAAGGGCTTTTGGAGACAAGAATGAATAGTTTAATTTGGGGGTCAGAATTGTGGGAAGGACAGAAAGGAGCAGGGAAGGTTTCAGAAAGAGGGAGAAGTTTGAGGAAAACTGTTTTGGTATCTATCAGTGTCTAACAAAGCACCCCAGACTACTGGCATGAAAAACCACCAATTTATGCCACTCAGAGAGTCTGTGGGTCAGGAATTTGGATAGAACACAATGTGGGCAGTCTCTTCTTCATACTGTCGGAACCCCAGTTGGCTGGGAGTGACTCAAACAACAGAGTGCTGGAAGCATCCACTTCTAGGATGGCTTCATGTGCCGCATACCTGGAATGAAGGACAGGTTCAGCTAGAATGTCAACCATAGTACCCCCAGATGACCTCTCCAGTGCTGCAGCCTCAGGGTGGTTGACCTCTTACACTGAGGTCCAGGGCTTCCATATCTGGTGCTCCTAGCACACAAGGCAGAAACTGCATGGCCTTTTATGGCCTTCCCTCAGAAATCACATAGGAACATTTCCGCTGCGCTCATTGGTGGGAGCAGTTTCATTTAAAAGGACAGGACACAGACTCCACCTCTCTGTGGAAGGAATAATCAAATATTGTTGCCACATTTTAAAACTGTCACGACTTCGAAGCATGACCAGGATTTCAACAAACCTCATGTACCAAAATTTTATTGGCTAAAATTTTTTTATGATTTCACATGGAATGCACTTTCATTATTTAAAAGAAAAGAGGGGCACAAATGTCCATCAACAGATAAATGGATAAAGAAGATGTGGCATACACACACACACACACACACACACACACACACACACACACACACACACAGGAATATTACTCTGCAGTCAAAAAGAATGAAATCTTGCCATTTGCAACAATGTGGATGGAACTAGAGGGTATTATGTTAAGCAAGATTAGAGAAAGACAAATATCATATGACTTAACTCATATGTGGAATTTAAGACACAAAAAAGATGACCATAAGGGAAGGGAAGCAAAAATAATATAAAAACAGGGGAGAGGACAAAACATAAGAGACTCTTAAATACAGAGAACAAACTGAGGGTTGCTGGAGGGGTTTTGAGTGGGGGGATAGGCTAAATGGGCAAATAGCATTAAGGAAGACACTTGTTGGGATCAGCACTGGGTGTTCTATGTAGGGGATGAATCGCTGGATTCTACTCCTGAAATCAGATTGCACTATATGCTAACTACCTTGGATGTAAATTTTTTAGAAAAGAAAAGAAAAGGAAGGAAGACAAGACAAGACAAGACAAGACAAGACAAGACAAGAAAAAAAGAAAGAAAGAAAAAGAAAGAAAGAAAGAAAGAAAGAAAGAAAGAAAGAAAGAAAGAAAGAAAGAAAGAAAGAAAGAAAGAAAAGAGGGGCACCTGGGTGGCTCAGTTGGTTAAGCGTCCAAATTCAGCACAGGTCATGATCTCATGGTTCATGAGTTCAAGCCCTGTGTTGGGCTCTGTGCTGACAGCTCAGAGCCTGGAGCCCACTTCAGATTCTGTGTCTCCCTCTCTCTCTGCCCCTCCCCGACTGGTTCTCTGTCTCTGTCTCTCTCTCTCTTTCTCAAAAATAAATAAACATTAAGAAAAGAAAAGAAAACCATGGAAAAATATAAGGAAACTTATTATTTCGACAGGCAAGCTATGTGCCTGAGGTCGGTAGAAATTAGAGCTATAATAAGAAATAAGAAATAATCCCTACTCTCAAAGAGTTTACAGCCTACTAAGCCAAACATACTCACCCCATCAAGAGGTACCACAACTAATATGTTGGTGCAATCCTTCCCAATTTGAATAAAACAAATTGAGATTATCCTGCACATACATTTTTGTGTCCTGGTTTGTTTGTTTCCCCCTGATACACAAGATAGTATGGGAATTTTCCTCGTGGTATTAAATATTCTGCAAAACTGTGATTGATCCTGAATGAACGTAGCATGTATCATATGAATAGACCATTGTTTATTTAACCATTTCTCTGCTGCTGGACATTCAGGTTGTCTTCAAGTTTTTGCTACTGCAAAATAATACCGTAATAAACATGCTTACTCATCTTTATGATCCTCTGATAACTTTCATAGCATAAATCTCAAAATTAGTTGAATTACTATTTCAGAAAGAAGGTTTTAGAAGCTCTTGACTATAGTTTTCCAATTGGGTTTGCAAAAATGCTGTCCTGGATTACATTTCCCTAGCAGAAGTTGGAGGAGCGTCAAGCAGAAGACCATGTGGAAAGCAAGCCTGTTCTCTAGGTATGGGGTAGAGAGATTTGGCCCAGTCTGAATTAAACTAAAAAATACTGAAAGAAACCAGAGGCGGGTTATAAACCACAATCAACTTATAAGTAGCATGGGCTTGGCAGCTAAAAAGATAAATTCTGGGAAATGATTACTGCAGAGTCAGGGTAAATGTAAAGGCTTCATCAGCTTCTAGCACAGCTTTGGGGTGATGTTCTGAAACCAAGTGTGACTTCAGGGACGCTCAGAAACCTAGGTTCATTGTGGGTGTGAGTTAGGTCTCCTTAGGAGGCAAGCGACAGAAGCCAACCCTGGCTAAGCTAAACCCAAAGGGAATTTACTGGAAAAACAGTTGATTTCTCAATGACTGGGAAATCAGGCTCAGAAACCGGAACATAATGGACAGGAACTGGGAAACTCAGTGGGCAGGAAGCAGCATAAAATCGAGGGTCTAAGACACATGACCTCTTAGCAGGGTCACCTGGGTACACTGCTGTGAATAATGAATAAGCTCCAATTGGTTTCCGTCTTTTTGATGACTTGGCTCAAATTTCAGATTCCAGGGAAGGCAAATCCAACCAACCTCACCAGGTTCAAGCGCTTGCCCTGGGGCCAGGGACAGGAAGGCACCTTGACTAAACAGCTTCCCATGTGTGGGAGAGGTAATTACCAGAGGTAAATCAGGGCACAGCCAGCCCAAACCAAAAACTATCTACCATACCATGTCACCTGGTGGGAAGGAACACCAATACCTAACCCTGAACCCAAATACATTTCCCACCTCTGCCTTCCTACTCCACTCCACCCCACCACACCGAAGTAGGAATCTGTGGGAATGACAAGAGACCCAGGGACTATTAGACTTTGATTAAGGGTCAAACGGGAAGTTGTAAGTATGAGCCATAATGCATGGTGCTTGATGGCAGGATGAATAAATAATTAAAACAAATTATCCTGTTCTACCTTGAGAGGCTACCAGAGTATTAGCCTATTCCCCTCCCCACTTCTGTTTTGTTTGCTAATCAGTCTTTGCCTGATTAAAGGCAACCAGGAAACAAGCGGACTGGAAGCAGTCTCAACAGAGGGCCAGAACCAGGCCCTGCACACTGCCTTCGGCTAGGCTAGAGATCCCTTCTGCCTGGTAAGCCCTATGCAGAAGAGAGAAGCCAAAAGAGATTGTCACCTAGCTTTGTTTGAGGGGGATGCCAAACATGGATCAGGACATGGTGTCATGTTAGGAGGCTGGCTATCCCCAAGAGGACACCCCTTAGGGCAATATCTCCCAGTCTTGTTATTCCTGCTAGCTAACAGTGGATAAAAATGAGGCCATTGGCCCTGAAGTTACCTCTGGTATTTGGGAACAGGAAGAAGAGACCAGATTCCTTCCGCAGATACCTCCATCATCAAGCCAGGCAGTGACAGCATGACAAAGGGGACAGGTAAGTTTTTTTTTTTTTTTTTTTTTTTTTAAATTTTTTTTTTTTCAGCGTTTTATTTTATTTTTGGGACAGAGAGAGACAGAGCATGAACGGGGGAGGGGCAGAGAGAGAGGGAGACACAGAATCGGAAACAGGCTCCAGGCTCTGAGCCATCAGCCCAGAGCCTGACGCGGGGCTCGAACTCCCGGACCGCGAGATCGTGACCTGGCTGAGGTCAGACGCTTAACCGACTGCGCCACCCAGGCGCCCCGGGGACAGGTAAGTTTTAAGGACAGAAGCAAAGTAACACAAGTCTGATTGCACTTGGGGGATATGAAAAGTCAGGGTCAGGGAGGAGTTCCTAGGATGGGAGCGTGTCATAAAGGGGAAGAGGTACCCATGAAGAAAGGAGGATGGTCAGGAAATGGCAGAGTCCACTCTTTCTGGAAAGAGGTCAAGAGACTTGCTTGGTCTCAGATCCCCGTTGCTTCCCTTACTGGGGGAATCATCCTAGGGTGTGACAGATCAGATTTCTTAAAATATTCCCTTTGCATCATCAGGAAGGTAGATAATTAGCTGCTCCCTTGACATGGGTATTAGGGTACAAGGTGGGGAGAGTGGTCCTATACTGGTTGCCAGAGTCAACTTCTATGTTCAAAAGCATAAAAAAACAAAAACAAAACTATAGGATCTTTACATCTGCAGGGCAGTGGCAAGATCTCAAGAGTTCCCAAGAAAACCCTTTCAGCCCCTTTGAGGAGAGTGGGGAGATGTCATTTGTGGGACGGCCTTGCTGATTTGGGGAGGGGTGGCCCAGTCAGTCAGTGGGACCAGGGTCACAGCAGGACCAGAAGGAGCCCTGGGGACAGGAGGGGTTATGGTGGCCCTGCCATATGGAGAATTTAGAAACTGCCACACCATAGGATAAGTGCAAAGACATTTAGGTTCTGATTTTTCTCATGAGGAACACTTCAGTATTTTTTTCTGAAATGCCAAGTTATCGCTAATTTTTTTTCTCCATGTTCCAGTGTTTTATTTGCTTTGTGTGTTTGGGGTAACTAAGTGCTGGCCCCATGAGGCCTGACCAGTGGGACTTTGCTAACTGTGAGGAGGCAGCCTGGATATATCACAGCAAGAAGTAAGTCTAGACATGAAGCGTTTCCTGCCTGGCACCTGTGAGTCACCAGGATATCTCCCCAGGGAAGAAAATGTCCATCCTGGACAGGCTCTGTGTCCCCCATGGGGATTCTCCAGGGGAAGCCCTCAGCCCCTTCTGAGGAGGCAAAGGCTGAAGGACCAAGAACTGGCTAGATATCTGAAGAGGCATCTGGGATAGACTATCACCCAGAACCTCTGCTCTGAGACCCTTCATCCCGCTCAGGGGGCCCCACGGCCAGAGTGTTCTATACTCACCCTTCAAGCTCTGGGGCCTGGGCTGTCCTGGGGCCAGCCTTCCTCCACGGAGGCCCTTCTCTGCCTTTGTCTGAGCCCAACCCTGTCCTCCTTCCTGCCCAGACCATTCCCACTTCTGAATTTATGTGGCACTTAAGTTCTTCCGACCTCTCAGCTGCTTTGCTGGTAGTTACCTTTTCTTTTTGATTTTTCATGTTTTAGTCTTCTGTCCAAAATCTGTCATATGTTCCACGAGGCCAGGAATCATGTTTTCTTCTCTGTGTGTCCCCCACACACCCTGACACAGAGTAGGTGCTCCTCTGTGTCCCTTTCTCCCCCAAAACCTTTGCTGATAACAGTTATATATCACGTTCACGCATTATCCAGACCAATGGTTCTAATCTTTCCAGGGTAATCATATTTCTTGAGAATATTGTGAAAGCGGTGATCCTCTCCCCAGGAAGAGGCACATAATCATGTAGAAGCAAAATGCTCGTGCTAGTAATTTCAGGGCTTTGCAGCCCCACTGAAACCTGCCCAACAGTTGACTAAGCTAAGAGCTGCTGTTTGGGGGCACCTGGGTGGCTTGGTTAGTTAACCATATGACTTCGGCTCAGGTCATGATCTCACGGTTCATGGGTTCAAGCCCCACATTGGGTTCTGTGCTAACAGCTCAGAGCCTGGAGCCTGCTTCAGATTCTGTGTGTCTCTCTCTCTGCCCCTTCCCTGCTCATGCTCTGTCTCTCTCCTCTCTCAAAAGTAAATAAACATTAAAAAACAAAACAAAACAAGAGCCTCTGTTTAAACTGGTTCTTTCAACCATGCTGCAAGGCAGCTGCCACGGGCATTATGACCTGTGCCTTGCAGGTGAGAAAAGTGAAGCTGGGAGAGAGACTCCTTCAGTCTCTCTGCTCTGAGTGCAGAGTGCGTGCCTCCTCGCCTGGGGTCCCCATCTCCTTTGATATCTGTTTGGCAGATTTGCCCTCAGAAGTGCAAAGCCAACATGAGAAATACCTCTTTGGTCAGTATCTGTGCGTCAGCGCAGAAACTTTCATTCCTGTCATTCTTGCTTTTGTTAGGATGTCTGGCTTCTAATGGAACAGTGCCTTGCAAAGGCCAGCTGCATCCCTTGCCAGTGAGTTTCTCTCCTGGTGTCAGAGAGGAGGGTGGGATATCAACAAGCTGCTTGTTGCCTCGAATCTTTGACTTGCTTATCAGAGGTCCCCAGCCGGCTCCCCCAAGCCAAATGCAGGACTTCAAATGTGAGAGCAGCCAGAGGCTATTCCTGTGGCAGGCAGACCTTCTCACCTCTGGGCCTGAGATGCCCTGCGCCAAACCCCAGGCCTTTGCTCAGCCGTCCACCCTCCACAGGCCCCGGGGCCCCAGCCGGTAAATGATGTGATGAGGAAGGAGTCATGCCCAAAGGGGCCTTACATTACGTTCTACTGTCTGCGTGCAGTGCAGCGTGGGAAAGGAACGTCCCTCTGCGGTCACTAACGCGCTGGGCCTCAGTCACCACATCCAAAATCAATCTTTACTGCCTCAATGAAGGAAAACAACAATCCCACAGCTCCTCCAGGCCCTGGACCGTGAGTGAATTCTGGCCACCTGGGCATCCCCCAGAGTCAGCTCCTGACTTGACAGAGTGTAATAGCTTCAGAAAGTGGTGGCTTGTTCCAACACCGTTTGCCGTGTTTGAGCAAATGCACTTCTTCACAGCTCCACCTGTCTGCCGGCGGCTCTGTGACTGATGGATGGCCCCAGCCCCCAGAGGCCGGGTGGTCATACACGGGGGTTACCTCCCTGCACACCAAATTGTTCAACCACCTCTACCCACGGCTCCGGGGCTTGTCCCAGAATAGGTGTGCACCTCTCCTGAGTTTGGATGTGTTCGCTTATTAAGCAGTGAACACAACCCGCTAAGGAAAAATATGTCTTTTGTTTCATTTTGTGTTACCTTTCTCCTTTGTGCTCTTGCTGGTATGACCCCAGGCTCCTCCTAGTAGCTGTTGTGCTGTCTCCAAGGCTACAACCTCCCCCCAAAAGATACTCATATTTCTCAGAGGAAGAGCCTTACCCACTTATCTGTTTCCCCACCTCACTGAAGAAAATTCCAGTGTTTGGGGTGTCTGGGTGGCTCAGTCGGTTAAGCATCTGACTTCTTTGGCTCAGGTCATGATCTCCCAGTTCATGGGTTCCAGCCCTGTGTCGGGCTCTGCCCTGACAGCTTAGAGCCTGGGCCCTGCTTTGGATTCTGTGTCTCCTTCTCTCTCTGCCCCCCTCCCCCACTTGTTCTCTCTCTCTCTCTCTCTCTCTCTCTCTCTTTCAAAAATAAACATTAAAAAAAAAACTTAAAAAAAAAAAGGGAAAATTCCAATGTTTGACTAGCTGTCAGGACAAAACATTTGGCCAGAAGGTATAAGTAGCTGCCTGATGCTGAGGTATGAAAACAGTGATGACTTATAGGAACAAGGGGTAGGTCTGTGAGGGAGCCTCACCAGGGAGCGGCTCACCTCATACTTCCTCTCTGCCTCCTCAGGGACTCTCCTATCTCAGTGGTTCTCGACCAGGGACAGTTCTGCCCCCAGGGGACATTGACGGTGGTGATATTCTTGGCCGTCACAACTTGGGAGGCAGGGGAGTGCTACCAGCGTCCAGTGTGTAGAGGCCAGGGGTTCTGCTAACCCCCTACAGCACACAGGACAGCCCTCCACAGCAAAGAATGATCCAGCCCAAATGTCACTTGTGCTGAAGTTGAGAAACCCTGACATCAAGTCAGCCACTCCTACTTTCATACAACATTCCAAGTAATCTGTGGCATATACACACACATCTGGAGATCCAGCCCTAACGTCCCTGAATCCACAACTCCCTGGGGACCCTCCCGCCCTGGTTCAGAATCTCTGCCTTGGTTACAGCTTAAGCCTAAATGACCTCAAGTTCCCCCGTCAAAAATGCACCCCTCTTCATTTCAACATCCCCAGTGCTGTATCATTTGCCCCACTTTAGGGCAGGCCTACCCAGGAAACAGCCTGGTTTTCTTCCTAAGGGCCTCCCTAGTTTATAATAGCAAATGGATTATTTCCTCAATGCAAGTCCACTCGCTGTGTGACTCAGACGGTTGCTTTTGTCAGGTCATGAGATGGAGGAAACAAACAGTGGGGAAATCCCAAATCCTTAGCCACCCCATCTCCCAAAGTAAGCCCTACCCTTGGTCCTTAAAAGGCGTTTGCAGCCTTCTATCTGCAACAAATGAACTAAAAAGACAGATGTGTAAAAACCAGATCCTTTTTGTTGGACAACAGAAATACTTCACAAGATCCTTTTACAGCATCCAGTAATCATTTACTCATCTTTTGCTGGACCCGGGGATAGTCTCCTTCTCAGAAGAAAGGCACCTTCCTATAAAACCGCCTTGGGTGGAACCCTTGGCAGGGAGAAGAAAGCAGTGAGATCTTTCCCGGGTATGGCTCCTAGGGATTGGTGATATCCTTAGAGATAGCCCCAATCTGGGTCACAGTGGTGCTGGATGGCTGCCTCCCTCCCACCCCTGAGAAACTCAGGCCTTCCTATAAGTTTTCAGGCTCCCGGTCCCTGGCTGTCTGCAGGAAGCTGGCTGTGTATTTGCACTGGAGGTGAGCACTCAGGCAGATGCACTGGGCTGTCGCTGGTTCATGTTTCTTTGGAGCAGACACAGGTACGCATCAAATCTGCTACGTGTGGCCTTGTCAAAACAAAGAGACATCTCTTGGCATATCACATTTACCCCAGCTTTCTAGCACTCCTGGTGACACAGGAGTGATTCACCAAAAATAAACAGTGTCCGTGTTATGCTGAGGATCTGTGTCCACCTTGGGTTTCCAGTCTTGTGGGGAGCAGCCTGCGTCCTTGTTTTCCTTTCTTCCTGAGCCTGATCCTTTGAAGGTGCTTGGTGGCTTACAGGGACCTCATGTTGGACTGTGAGTTTAAAAAAATTTTTTTAATGTTTATTTATTTTTGAGACAGATACAGAGCATGAACAGGGGAGGGTCAGAGAGAGAGGGAGACATAGAATCTGAAGCAGGCTCCAGGCTCTGAGCTCTCAGCACAGAGCCCGACGCGGGGCTCAAACTCGCGGACCATGAGATCATGACTTGAGCCGAAGTCAGACACTTAACCGACTGAGCCACCCAGGCGCCCCTGGACTGTGAGTTTAAACTACAGATGTTTGTCAGAAGTGCCCCAAGCAGCCTGGGATGTCCTGCTCAGAGGACATTTTTACCAAGTGTCGACTCTTGCAAGGTTTAATTATGTCACCTAATTGAATCCTCACAAGGATCCTGTGCTCGTTTTATAAGACAGAAACTCCACTTCACCACACCTGGGCCACGTAGACCAGCTTAGGATAAGAGACCAAATACCCTCACTCCCCAACCCCGTTTGAGCATCCATCAAGCATTTGCTCTCTGACTGGTTTGATTTTTCAAGGATGTTGCTATTTGAAACGCTAGGCCTCCCAGTGGGAAGACGCCACCAGGGAAATGGAAACCTTGGGCATGGCTGGCCTGGGGTGGTAAACAGCCAGCGGGTGGTGGGGAGCAGTGGGCTGCGGGAAATGCCAATCAGCTGTGCCAGCAATTCTGCTTCTATTTCCCCAAGAAAAGCTGCAATCTAGGATTTGGTTTAGTGGAGTTTTTTTTTTTATGGGAAATCCTCTAGTTTTACATGTTGACAGTTGATTTAAAAAACAAACAAAACAGGGGCGCCTAGGGGGCTCAGTCGGTTAGCATCCGACTCTTGATTTTGGCTCAGGTCATGATCCCTTGGTTCGTGAGTTCGATCCCTGTGTCAGGCTCTGTGCTGACAGTGAGGAGCCTGCTTGGGATTCTCTCCCTCTCTCTCTCTCTCTCTCTCCCTTTCTCTCTTCCCCTCCCCTACTCTCTCTCTCTCTCTCTCTCTCTGAAAAAAAAAATAAACTAAAAAAAAAAAGCAAAACACAAACAAAACAAAACTTGTTTAATACCCTGCAGGTGAAATAACACGTTTGTGAGCTGGTTTGCAATTTATAGGTTAGGCTTTCTGCTAGTTACAAAAATTCAAACACAGACTACAACGGGACCCCCTTTTTTTTTGTCATTGTTCATGAAATGCACTTTTTATTAGAATGCATTAAAATTTTCAAAAATTCAGAACAAAGTTCTAAAGATATAAATGCTTAGGTATTTTTGTCACTACATTAATTTATCATATTAACATCGCCTTCTATTCCTAGGACAGTTTCCACAGGGCACGAAGCTGGAGGGTGTTATCTCTGTCACTGTTCACGAGGCAGCGGTGAGGTAGGCACCATTACTTCCACGGGTGCTCACAAGGACACTGAGGCTGGGAGAAGCCCAGTGACTAACTCAAACCCCATGACCATGTGCTGGCAGCCTAAAACCCAGCCAGGGCTTTCCAACTCTGACTGTGCTTTGCATTCAGTAAGCCCTGATTTTTAGTTTCCCCCACCAGTACGACTATACCGGTAAGTATTCTTCACTCCAGCCACATAATTTTTTCCCAAGTGAGCTCTGGTCATTAAGCAGAAAAGAAGTCATAAACACTCCTTGAAGCTAGCTTTCTTTTTAAGGGCCAATAAGGTAGAAAGTGATGTCTCTTCCCCTGGGGTGGGAGGACCTAAGAGTGAGTGGAAGGGGAAAACTGAATGTCCCACAAATGTTTGCAGCACTGGGGCATGCTCCAGGAAGGGGCCCTGTAGCTTTTCCAGATGGTGTCCAACTTCCTTGGAGCAACCAAGGCCCATGCAGGTTTGACTCCAGACCTTGATCTTTATCCATACTGAATCATAACTTAGGCAACCTTCCTAGATCCGCAAAGCGATTTGTCCCCAATACCTTTGTTCCATCAGGACAATGTAACTCAGGCCGTTTTGCATCAGGAACTAGTCACTACCAACTAATTTGCTCTAATCCCTTGCTTATCAATCCTTATTAAAAGGGACTATTGGAGTTCCTGCAGGACAGGCCTCCACAGTTGTTACAACTTGGATCAGCCCTCAGATTCTAATTGGTTTCTTCTTAAAAGGCCCAAGCCCTTTTATCCTGTAATGAATGTTGCAAAACACTTTTGAACAAAATATAATCTTTTCATGAGGTAGTCATTACCTCATGCTAACCATTACATGTTAATATGTAGAGAGAATAAAATAAAGCAGAGGCATTTCTCCTGTTAAGAAGGCTTTCTGGGTAGTGTGAGAACCTTCCCATATAAGGTACTTCTCACCAGGTGGTATAAAGAGCATCCGGGCCTAGAGGCTGACCCATTTCATCACCTTTGCAACTGTTTGTGGGAGACAATGTGCAGAGAATGTTTATTATTGGAAGGAGCCCTGAAAGACAACATCAAGGGGAACCACAGTGCACATACGGAGTCGAGTGGCCTGGAATTTGATACCCAGCCTTGCACTAGCTCACGGTGTGGCTGGAGACAAGTCGAGCTCCTCATCTCTCAGACAAAATGACCCCTGGGGGCAGGAAGGGCAAAGTGGAAAGGGCAAACGAGAATAACATCTACTAAGAACCCAATGAGCTGCCAGGTCGCATCGCTGGTATTATTACATGAGGCCTCTCATGTAATGCTCACAATAGGACATCGGGATCCATGCCCCAGGCCACGTGACTTGTGGGTGGTGTGGCCAGAATCCAAAGCTGGATCTAGCAGACCCTAACATTGAGCTCTTTCCACAACTCAGTTCAGCACTTCTCAGACTCTGCCAATGAAGCATCTTCAGCAAGAGAAAAGACTGAAATACCTTGGATTTGTTTGTTCGGAGCTCCCACAACAAAGTACTACGAACTGAGTGGCTTCGACAATGGAAATGGATTGTCTCACAGTTCCGGAGGCCAGAAGTCTGAAATCAATGTGTTGACTCCGTTGGTTCCTTATGAGCCTATGAGAAAGAATATATTCCAGGCCCCTTCCCCACCTTCTGGGGGTTTGCTGGCAATCTTTGGCACTCTGGCTTGTAAACACATCATCCGCATCTCTGCCTCCATCTTCACAAGGCATTCTCCCTGTGTGCGTGTCTATGTCCAAATTTCCCCCTTTTTGTAAGGACCTACGCTACTCCAGTATGACCCCTCTAAACTAATTACACCTGCCATGACCCTCTTGCCCAAATTGGTTCACATTCTGAGGTAGTAGGGTTTAGGACTTCAACAGATTTGGTGGGGTTCAATTCAACCCATAACACTACCCACTGCAGGACCCTGATGGGATACCTAATGGCATCGGCCGTAGCATAACATGTCTTTGAAGTGTTGTGCATTACCTTTAAATTCATGAAACGGAGTGCTCTACTCCATTGTTACATCACTATTTAATACAAAAACATTTCCGAAAAGTCTGCGAGTAAAATTAGTGATCCACAAAGCTGCTCCATGTTGATCCTAGGGATCCAAGACCCCATTGCCGGGCCCCTATCCCACATTTTTTCGTGTCCTTAGAGGATATTCATACCAAGTATGGAAGCCCCCCCAAAGCAGAGACACTTGTAAGGAGGCAAAGGCACATTTAACCTAAACAGACATGAAGACTGTTGACTTAGGGCTGAACAATTCACATGAAACCATGTGAATTAAATACACAGAGAAAATATGGAGCATCCCTGACCAAAACCAACGAGGAAGCAGACCAGTGTGCAAATGCTCACAGAGAGCCCTGTTGGAACTGCACGGCTGTTTTTCATTCTCTTCTCTTTCCTTTTTAAAGGAAATCAGCGTCATATAAGCACTGTTCATCCTGTTTCCCCAGCACAATGGCTTTTGAAGAACATGCTTTTGAAGTGCAGGTACCGTGGTGTTTGGGGACAAAGATGACGGTTGTGGCAGTAATAGGCTTCGTAACACACTGATCAGATTCATATTTTTCTATTACAGTAAATGTGCCTCTAGTAATAGAACTTACCAGCAACACTAACCATGGCCACGCTGTTCTTTTATTTCCAAAGAAATAACAGTTTCAAAAGTGACAAAGGACTCTGACAAAGGCCTAGCAATGGGAGCCAGAATGACTCAGTGGCAAGAAGGCCTTCTCGGGGTGGGTAGTTTATGGCCCCGCTTGGTTCATGACAGGAAAGCTGGTTGAGCCGATGCTTTTCCACACCCTGAGGGCCGGCCATCAGGCCTACAGGGGCTGGCTGCACTCTTACCCGAACTCGAGCCAGAGACAGCCTCTGATGGACAGAACTCAAAAGGCAGCACCAGGAACCTTGACAGCATGGAAAAAGAGACGGTGTTCTGCTTTCATCGCTTGAAAACATGGAGGCCACAACGTTCCTTACTTTTTCCTCTCTGTTAGGGGAAATAACAAACTTTACAAAGGCATTCGCTGTCCACTTAGAAGAAATATCTGTCAAAGTTTGACACCAATCAAGGAGAAGACATCTCCAAAGAAGGGGTATCCTGCAGGGTACGGCCAGCCGACAAGCTTGGAGAACACACCCAATCTGGGTTATTGCTCAGGGCAGCCAGGAGCCTGGAGCTGCGTGTCTAGAAGTCCCTACCGATCACTGAGTTCTAGAAGCTACGCTAAGCAAGCACAGAATGCCAAGAGGCACTCCGGGAAGACTCAGTGTTAGCAAATGTGGGTGACAAGACCCCCGAGTAAATTGTGTGAGGATGGAAGAGGGGGATCCGAAAGGGAAGGAGGGCAGGGGAGTCTGAGGAACTAGAGCCTGCCGGGGCACTCAGCCCTCTTCGGCAAGAAAGCAGCTCTCTCAGGGCAGCAAGGGGCAATTCCCATCTCTGGGGAGATGAGCTTTTCTCAGAAGCCAGGCGATTTCATCAGGTTTTTCCACAGCCCAGAGAGAATATCTCATGAGATTGCCCCACTCCACTCCCTCTGTGCTAATGTCACATTTGCCAGACCTATTGCAGTTTCCTGGTCATCCTGGTAACTGGAGGCAATGCTGGGAAGGTGTCCACTCAGGACAGGCAACAGGCACTGGGCCTTAGGACACTGACATTTAAATGGAGCAGAAACTGTAAATGATTTCTAAAGATCATGCTGTCTCTCCATTCTCTCTCCTCTCAGATCCCCGCCTGCCAGCTCTCTCCCCAGCCAGCCCACAGGGGTCATCTCCTTGGCAGCTGAGGCAGACAGAAGGGGCCAGACACTCAGCCAGGGCCTGGAGCCCACTGGCCCCGGGGCCCCACGTGCACTCTGGACCACATCTCATGCTGCCCGCCCTGCATTCCAAACCCTGGTCACAGCTCCAGAAAGATGCACATTTTAAAGCAGTACTATTGTCTGGCTTGTAAACCTAGTTTCTGGTAAGTTCAGTTTGTGTGAATTATTGCCCCAACAGCTTATTAATGCCAGGGAAGAGACACAGTGCACAGTGCCCCCCAGGCTCTGGGACAGCAGGTGGCCCTGCCACCTCCGACTAGCTGTCCCTCCTAACAGTTTCTCATGTGCCCCTCAAAGTTTTCTGAAAGCCACTGGAATTCCCCAAACAAGATGGGACTGAGCCACAGAAAGCAGGACTCAGCCCAGTGGTAATAGTGGGGGGGGGGGGGAAGGAAAAAAAAGGCCCTTAGGGGGAAAAAGGGGACAAAGTGGTGAAGTAGTGTAAAATTTAAATGCATTTGGGAGACTCGCCCCAAAATGACTAGGGCAGAACATCACGCTGGTTACATGAAAAAACAGAAGCAAAAACAAACCCATAAAAACTGGGAAGAGAGGAAGAGCCCCTGGTTATGATGCTCATTCCCTTCCCTCCAGTCCTCATCCCACATAGTACTGGCTCCTAACCAGCGTGTTTGCTCCCCTCCCAAAGGGGACCTTTGACAAGCCCGGAGACACGTTCAGTGGCTGCACTGGGGGACGCTTGTGGGGCATCTTGAGGGTGGAGACGAGGCCTGCTGCTAGCCAGCTTCCAGAACACACGCACCGCAGCCACCAGGACTAAGTCGTCAGGCTCAAAGCATTCCGAGTGCCCCTGTTGAGAAACCTCGCCTGCAGAGAATGATTCTCTGGTCTCTCGGCAACCCACTTGCAGCCACACCATTCAAAACGTATGTGGGAGATTCATAACAAGGGAGGGTGCAGTAGTGACTGGGAACAAACACAAATTCCCAGACCGGTAACCGTGAGTTCTAAGAGGATCAACGATCAGCTGTAGTGAGTGATTCACTTTTCTGACCACCAGGAAAGAAGACCACCATCTCCAGAAGTCCCTCAAGAGTCCAGCCACTGGTGGTTTTATTGTCCAGTGATATAGGTCAAGGGGGTTCCATGGAACCTCGGTCCCCTAAGAGTTTACAGAATGAGAGAGATAGCAAAGACAGGGCAGCTAGCTAGCTAGCTAGATTCTTTTTTTTTTTTTTTTTAATTTTAGGGAGGGGGAGAGAGAGAGAGAGAATGAATCTCAAGCAGGCACCACACTGAATGTGACCTTGGGATCATGACCTGAGCGGAAATCAAGAGTCAGTTGTTCAACCAACTGAGCCACCCAGGCGCCCTGACCCAGCAGCCATTTAAAGGTTAGATGCACAAAGAGCAAAACTGAAATACAGGCCACACCAATGGTACATTATGGAACAGGCGGAAGCTGAGCATAATGCTGAGAAATGCTGGGGGGGGGGGGAGAGGTGGGGAGGGGGAGATACAGTTATCATAGGTAAGTAAGGTGGCACCCAAAGGATGTAAGAGAAGGCGAGGAAAGCATCCATCACACCTCCCTTTCCTCGTACTTTCACTAAAACTCTCACCGTGTCCCATGCTTCGGGGCATGCAGACACAGAAGGCACCATCCCCGTGCTCCAAACACCTGCAGTCACGTGAGAGTGATAGGAATTGTGCACAAATAAGCAAGTGACGAAAATGTCATTTTGAGAGGCACAGCAGACATGTGCAACAATGTTCGGTGAAAGGGGTGATGCCTGCATGCGGCAGAACTCTCACGTGACCTGGGCCTTGGAGCATGCGCCCTGCGGGTGGGAGGTGAGTTTGCCCCGGGAGTCCAGAGTTACAGGGGGGTTAGGGGTCCTGCGGCCAAAATCTCTGTAAAGAGGGTTTGGGCTTAACGCGTTAGTCCTGGCTTGTCTTCTGGTCACTGAACAAACCCCCCTGTGCTTCATTTTTCTCTCTTTCCTATTTCCAAGCAAAAAGACCATACCTACTCTTATGAGGAATCTCAGGCTATGAGGAGCCCTGTGGAGCTTAATGGCGAAACTACCCACATTGGCGAGGTTCCAGGCAGATGCTAGTGGTTACAACCCACAGGCTATCAGGTGTTGTTTCCTCTCCGGTGTGTCTGCCTCACTCGGTAACAGTGACTCAGAAAACTACCCAGGCGAAAAGTCAGATGTTTTGAAGATGTACTAATAATTCAACAGCCCAAACGTTCTCCAGGACCAAATCTTTACCAGAGCTACTAACAAGTAGTCAGATGGACTGCCCTGTGCACTTTCTCCTCTGACAATGAACTCAGAGAGAGGTCAGCAGCCGGACACAGAAAGAGGAGAAGGGTCCTGAATACACACAGACAGTTTAATCACCCGTGAAGAAATCCAAGAGTTGACTGAAAGTGCTTTGTCAGGAAGAGTAGAGAGGCCCCTGCCCTCAGAGAAAGGCGAGGAAGGCTGGAGGTCGCCTGGGCAGCAGAGATGGTGGCAGACCAGAGAGGCCACGGTGGAGACACCAAGGGCCTGGTGGGAAGTTCAGTGGGAAGACTCAGAAACAGGAGGGCAGGGAGAGCCAGCGCTCTCCAAAGGACCTGGCAAACAAAAGTTCCCTAGAAAGAAGATCAAAATTTAGCTCAGTAGGAAGGGAAGACATTATTTTTAAAACCACCATATTTACTTAAGAGTATTCCTTCAAGTGTATGTCATTCCTGATTCCAGACTCCTCAGATTATTTGAAAGACTGGTTTATTCAGACTACATCAATGTCCCTTGCTTACATTTAAAAAATCAAGGTCAAGCTATGTTGATATGTGAAAGGGAATTTAGATGAATGAGGGCCAACTCCCAGGCTCTGGCCTTGTAATTACTTTCTTTGTAAGCCTGAATACCCAATCAGATGGATGCCTTCTCCACACTTTTTGTCACATTTATGGAATACCTTTAAACAATGGAATCTGGAAACTCCAGCAACATCTGTGTCCAAATATATCCAAGCCTGTTTATGTTTTTAATTGGAAATCCAACAATTTTAGATGAACTAATCCATGGTATCGTTGGAAGTGCATATTTTTTACGTAATTCTTGAGAGCAGTTTGCAAACCATTAAAGTAACTCGGCATCATGCTTTATCTTCAAAAGATATCTCTCAACTGTGATTACTATCGGAATGAAATCAGGGGTAGCATTCAAAAAAGACTGCAGCATGAAAGGTTTGCAGAAGAATTCTGACTCCACTGGAAAACCATTGCTTTTAGGCCAGTTCTTCCATTCGCCTTGGCTCATGGTTGGTTTGTTCTCATTCCAGTTAAAGATGCGACTCACTGAAGAGTCTTTAACTTCGTTAAAGCAAAGCTTTCTATTAAGGTTATCCGGCATTGGTGGGCTTCTAATCGGACATTCTCTGCAGGCAGGAGAATGCTACTTTGAAATCCTCCGGTTTTGTATGAAGCAACTCTCCTTTCTACACAGAGACTCTCATTGCTGTGGTCTGGCCTGGTGAAATGTGTATTCCTTTATGCTCAGTTTGGTTATTTTAGGCCCGTATCTATGGGCCCACTAATTTCTGTGAGAGGATGATTTGTGTAGAAGGAAAGTTGTGTTTTTATTGAATCCTTGGTGATTAGAAAAAACTTAAGCCAATTAAGGGTTCCCATCACCTGGAATTTCTTAGGAGGAAGTGACTTTCCAAGGCATGTGGGAATTATCAAGAAAATAATTTTCCCTTGAAATGGTGTGTTGGTACACAAGAGGAGGGCTGGGCAGGATATCAAGAGGAAGTGGTTGCTCGCACGTGAGGAAATGAGTTGCTATTTTCAAGGCTAGATGAACAGGAGACCAGGGCACATTTTCCTCATTTACTCTTTCATTTTAAAAGGTGGTGGAATTCAGGTACACCTTGATTGTTCTGGATAATAAAGGATACATGAGACATGAATAGAAAAACCACAAATGGTCAGTAAAAGAAGTAAACCGGGGATCACTTTTTCTCCTGTTTATTAACATTCACACCAAGCTGTATATTTTGGTTACCATGGTCGCGTGGTATCTGATGTCACAAGCCGCATCATATAAAATCACAGAGGCCACGGCAGGCAGGAAGAGAGGCCTGGCCTTGTTGTCTGAGTAATACAAACAGCCCAGTGTGTTGGACGTGAGCCTGGGAGTACTGCTGCCTGATGAGCCCAGCCTGGGAGCTGACTGGCCACCATCTCACCTCTTCTCCTGCCTCTGCCTGCCCCCTAGTGGACAGACGAGGGAAAGCGTGGGAGTCCACCTGGGGGTCTTTGTGGAGACTGAAATAATGGCTCCCTGAGAACCCGCCTCCCCCAGCCCTGTTCCCAGGCACTGTCTGTGGATTTCTTGGAGAATCAGAGCTCCGCCTGGATGCCCTGGAGTCTCCTTGGGATGAACACCTCCTCCATTTCTGTGTCATTTTCCAGGGGCCTTTGTCTACCTCTGCTCGCCCTGATTCTCAACTTGCAGTCACCTTCCCTTATGCAGTCCCCACAGGAAACATGCCTTTCCTAGAAAGGACAAATTGTTCATTCTTTGGGTCCTACAAGCTGTAGGGAGCCAACAGATTACTGTACTATGAAACATGTTCCCACTACAGGAGCCTCATGTGCATCCCATATGTCCATACAGCCATTCATTTATTCATCAGAAACTTACTAGACTCCCGGCCCCGTGCCGGGCTCTGGAGACATGGAAGAAACCAAGCCAAGATTCCTGCCTGGAGGAACCCCCAGCCCAGGGAAGGGACAGCTCATCCATCAATTGCCATGGGATGAGGTCCATTCCACTAAGAAGGTATCAGCGCTGTGCTGTGGGAGCAAAGGCAGTAGGAAAGAGACATTTGGATTTGTCGTGGGTTTTTGCCACAGCACAGTTAGTCCAGCAACTGCTTTGTTCAAATGACTGAGGCAAATAAATGAGGCTGGCACAGGCCATCCTGATATCACACCCCTCTGGAGTACTCTGGCAGTGCTGGGTGTTTTCATCCCTGCCCAAGGCACAGTGATCTGACTGTCCCAGCCTATGTGGATGCTGCTGAAAGAGGCAGACACCGCCAGGAGCTCCCTCACATGACGCACTGCCTGATTTTCCCACTGTGGCAGCCCTCGGCTGCTGCCCACACTCTGCTCAGCTTTGCTCACTTCAAGCTTCCCTTAATTTTTCTGAAGCCCCCATTTCCCACATTGCTGATTCACAGATATGGAGGACCTAAGAAGAAAAAAATAAAATAAAATTATTATCTCAAATGATTCAGGAGCCCTCCTGGACTCTGTGATCTCTGTGTTGACTTTCACTTTAAAAGCCTGAGAGCAATAATATTGTCATCTGTGTAGGCAAAGCTGGAAGGAAAACAGATTAATGTTCTTCTAAACTCCTGCCTCTTGGCAAAAATTAGTGTAGAGAAGACAAATTCTCAGCCCGGGCCTGACAGCCGAGGTGAAGGTAGCTGAAAAGAACCCAGAAGATGACAAGCTCCTGGGGTGAGGGCATCATCTTGTTCCTCTCTCTCTCTCCCTCTCTGTCTCTCTGTCTCTGTCTCTCTCTCTCTCTCTCTGGCAGTAAATATTTGTCGGAAGAATGGCTGCCGCCCTGAGTGAGTCCTGTCAAGCTGCCTGGGCTCTGGAAGAAACAGGAGTTGGGAAATGAAACCACTGGCAGGCCCTACGCTTGTCAGTTGAAGATTCAGGAATAAGGTGAAGGGACTTTACCTGCTACCAATGTGCTAGGAGAGATGCCCCTCAAGAAAGGGTGCAAACACTGGAGCCCCTAAGAAAGGGGGCCTGACAGGTCTCTGCCCAAGTCAGCCCTTCCCCCTTGGCAAAGGAGAGCTGGCACGAATGCCACCCCCTCTCACTTCCCCCCCACACCCCCAGAGGCAGAGCAGTGTGGCTGGAGGGCGCGGGGACTGACCTGAAATCTGTGGTTTTCCCTGAGGCTGTTTCGGCCTGGGGGGAAGGGGAGTTACACACAACTACAGATGTTGTGCACTCTGCAAATTTTATAATTAGTCTAAAGAAACTCCAACATCCTCTTTTAGGATGGTGTACATTCAAATTCTCTTCCTGTGCCCCAGCTTTAGGTTCCATTAAATGACCATTTGCCCCGCATTTCCCCCATATACCACCCTCAGTAGCACTCGTAATTCATTTCTTCACTCAACACATACTAACTGAACGCCTGCCCTTTGCCGGGTCAGGCCAGCTACCAAAAATACGGTGTCAGCAAAAACAGACATGGTCCCTGCCCTCATGGAACTTCCACAATAGAAAAGGAGAAACCTTGATCAAATACCTACACGAATTAATGTGACATTGCAATGTGAGACTGTAATAAGGGGTTTGGTTTAATAAGAGATGTCAGGGAAATCTCTGAGGACATGATGAGTGAAATAAAATCTGAAGGAACAATAGGATTAACTAGGCCAGGTGGGTCCTGGGTCTCCCTGCAGTGGGATGGTGTCTGTGTCTTCAAAGCCATGAAAAGACTCAAGTGTGACCAGAGCACAGACAGCAAGGCGGGCAGGATACACCACAAGGCTGGGCTCAAGGCAGAGCTGGCCAGGGGAGGTGCCGAAGTGTTTAAGTGGATGGGCAATGTGATCAAATATGCATTTCAAAATGCTGCCCTGTAGGGAAAAACTTGGAAAGGGTCCTAAGTGGATGTCATAAGACCAGTTAGGAAGCCATTACAGGTGAGTTCAAGACTAGGAGGAGAGCAATGAAGGAGAGAAAGGGGCAAAATTCTATTTAGGACCAACAATTGTCACAACGTGGTGATGGAACAGATAGGCTTACAGTCTATTCCACACGTGTACGATCTTCCAACAACCTCCCCAGCAATAAGCCCTCTCTTCATGGGCTAGATTACTCTCTGAGATACAAATACAACGTTCTCTTTTTCAGGTTTGTCCCTATGGATGCCTTCATGATTTCTCTCTAGCTTTCTCTAAAAATGAAGTGGAGGAACGTCCGTGATGCCTGGAACATATCAATTCAAAGGTCATGAGCTGAAATGTGATAACAACTCAGATTACAGGATTGTCAACTTCCAAGCTCCCATGACCTTAACTGAAGGGCTGAAGGGTTGGGACGAGACCAAGAGGGCTTAACAACACTGTGAGCTGCCATAGCATTGGATGTGCTGAGTGCTCAAAATTCAGGTATTGTCCGATTAATCCACATATTCTTTTACTACACACTTAGGGGATGCTATTATAAGATTCCCGCCTCAGCTAGGAATTCAGTTAGCTACCAGATGCCCTCCTGCTGGGATCCTGGCTTCTACAAAACAGCCACTGGCCCATCTCAGGAGTGGTGTTTTATCACTATGCTATGCTAGGCACTAGGGACCGGAAGGTGAAGAAAAGTGTCCTTCCCCCCAGGAGTTGCAGCCTAGCAGGCCCATCAATCAGGATAGCACAGTGCGGTGTGCTACAGCACAGGCAGGGGCAAGGTGCCGTGTCCCCAAGGCAAGAGACAGGAGCTCTGCCTGACTGAATCGGGAAGGTTTTCCAGGAGGCACATCTAAGCCAGGTGTCAAGGGGTAAGCAAGAATTTATCTGGAGAAGAGGAGACTGGTTGTTTCGGGCAGAAAAAGTAGCTTATACAGAGTCACGAAGACACCTAAGAATAAGGTGTGACCAAAAAGTAATGGCCCACGGGTGATGGTGGGGCTATAGCAGGAGGTGAGACTGGAGACGGCACTGGTGGGTCACATAGGCCCTTCACTACCTGCTTTGGGTACTGGTGTTAGTATTAGAGGTTCTCTTCCTGCATGACAAATCACCCCAAAACTTAGGTGCTTAAAACAACAAACATGTATTCTCTCACCATTCCTGCGGGTCAGGAATCCAGGCATGGTTTAGCGGTCCTCTGACTCAAGGTCTCACGGGCTGGAATCCAGGTATCAGCCAGGGCCGCAGTTACCTCAAGGTTCGACTGGGGGAGGATCACCTTCCAGGCTCACTCGCCTGGCCGTCGGCCAATCTCAGGTCCTCGCTGGCTGCTTGCTAGAGACATCAGTTCCTTGCCACATGGGCCTCTCCATAGGGCAGCTCACAACTTGGCAGCTGGCAGAGAGAGAGAGAAAGAGAGAGAAAGACAGATGACAGAGACAGAGAGAGAAACAGGGAGAGAGGTCGAGAGAAAGACACGGTCTTTTTGTAATCTAATCTCAGAAATGACATCCCATCACTTTTGTTCATTCTGTTGAAAGAGACTCACCAGGTCCAGCCCACATGCCCACAGGTGAGGGGGTTTACACAGGGTGTGAATACTCGCAGGTGATGATCACTGGGGTCATTTTAGAGGCTGCCTACCACATACATGAGAGCTATTTAAGACACAATCCCAGCATCATCCCATTCTGCATAAATTATAGAGAGAGACATATAATTTCACTGCCTATGAGGTTGTTTTTGTTGATGGGTACACTCTGGTCCCGAAGAGCCCTGAAGAACAATGTGCTTCATTTCACATCTCTCCCTAAGGATTTTATACAACCCACTTGGCACTCACGCCGTTATTATTACGTGGATTCAGCCCAAAGCTGCCTGTGTGGGTAGAGAGAGGTGGGAAGGTGAGGAGGCAGAGAGAGGAAGTGATCGGGACCCCAGATTGAACAAGAAAAAGGTCACACGCCAACTGAAAATTAGAAATGAATCTGAGTGGAACTAAGTATCGTGGTTGACAGCTCACACACGCGGAGCCAACTTGCCACAACTTGGCCGCGGACCTTGGTTTTCCCACACGCAACTGAAAATAACTAACATTCATCCTGAGGGAGTGCCACTAAAATAAGTAACTACTGGGAGCTATACCTCACTGTTCATTCAAGCTGGAAGCAGTCTGCAATTACTTGGCTGAAATTAGACACAAATTAAATTGCCACTTCCGGAACCCTTTTCTCCGGTACTATATTGCAAAACAGAAACTGCTTTTTGAACTCTGACGGTTTAGATTTTGTTTCCTTCCTTACAAATAAATGCGATATCCGACAGACTCTCCACAAGGGCAGATTACTGACACTAACCCCTCGGGAGACCTAATCTTTTCAGAAGCCTGGTTTTCTGAGTTGCAGACCTGGGTTTAATTGTTATGGACAGAGTGACAGGCTGGTAAAAGGGACTAGAGAGGAGAGCAACTTGCCCACATTTGAAGTAGAGCGCATGGTGGAGGAGAGGGGGCTAGCAGAGAATTTTGCCCTGAGATATATGTGGATGGCTTTGCTCCCAGTTTTTTTGGTCATCTGAAAGCTCTCAGGTCTGCATCCATCTAATTTTTTTTTTTAATTTTTTCAATCTTTGTGTTTGAGAGAGAGACAGAATGTGAGCAGGGGAGGAGCAGAGAGAGAAGGAGACACAGAAACCAAAGCAAGCTCCAGGCTCTGAGCTGTCAGCACACAGCTGGACACGGGGCTCGAATTCATGAACCGCGAGATCATGACCTGAGCCGAAGTTGGATGCTCAACCAACTGAGCCACCCAAGGCATCCCATTCTGCATCCATTCAAATATGGAAGTTCTCCTATGATTTTTAAAAACAAAATTAACACACATATGTGAAAACAGTAATAATGATACCTCGAGGGTCTCCCCTCAAACTTGTCTAAGAAGGAACTGGCATGCAGATAATGTGGGTGTTTGGGGGTTTTCTGTTACAAAAGAGCCCTGAACTGTATTATCTCCTTAATAAAACACCATCTTCCTGTCAAGGAAGAACCTGCCATTGGAAGATGTGGACGGATATCAAAGAGCCCAGCTGTGCTGGAACCTAGGAGGCAGTGGAAGCTATCAGGGGAGGTGGCTTCTCCATAACTTTGAATTCTAACTTCCCTTTGCAGAAGGGCAAAGAGTACTTTCTTCCCGTTGTTGGAGACATTAGTTAGTCACAGATGAAGCACATTTAAAACTAACCCCCACCCCCTTTCACCAGTTCCACACATTCTCACCCTATATACTTATTCTGATCTGGTGAATCTTAGAAGTGACAAATTAAACAAAGAGGTTTCCAGGTATCCTCTCCTCCTCCATGAAGGTTTTCTTTTCTTTCTTTTTTTTTTTTTTTTTTTTGGTCTCCATAATTCTTTAACAGAAAACTAAGTCACCTAAGCAAACCTCTACAACCTTGCTTTAATTTTAGGGGTTATTTCATGCCCAGTTTAACTTTTAAAATTATTTTTAGTATCTCCTTTTCCAGACTTCCAGAAAATAGAATGAAGTTAAACGAAATCAAAGTAAACTGAGTAATCTGAAATGAATTGATGTCAGCAGCGATTCCGCAAGCAGCTCTCTCCCACATCACATCCCCCGGGAGTGGTGAGCTCAGCACTGCATTTATTCTGACAGAGCAGAGGGAACACACAGACTCTGGCTGGCTCAGACCAGCTGAAAATCCAAGGCAACCACCCTTTCTGGACAACTTTCTGCCTTTCCAGCACTTAGTATGGCCTGAAAATTCCTGTCTGGGGAGGCAGGACTTTAAGTCCTAGCAGGACAAAGTCATTCACTTAACGGTGACAACCTGAAAAGCCAGTTGGTGGAAGGGCCCCACTTTCTTGCCCCCTCCAGCCCACCGATCCAAACCTCCTAGAGGCCATCCCACCTGCAACTGGCCTAGAGGCCAGATAACCTCCGACTTGGACATCAAAAGTTAGCAAAGTGCAGGAAGGACGGAGGGGATCAACAAGGGCAAAATCAAAACGCTGATATCTCATTTGTTTTCGCCGTGCAGGTAACTTTTGGATTTGCATCTTTTTTCCTTCTCTGATTTCAAAAAACAAAAAACAAAACCCTAAAAATTCTTAAGTTCTGAGGAGGGACTCTGCAGCAGGAAGAGGAATAAGATCACAGGATGAGTAGGGAAAAGGCTGCACGTGTTCTCTCCCCCACGTCCTCTCCCCTGTCACCCCAACACACGCGCGCGAGCTTCAACCAGTGTGTAAAAATAGCTGCCTGGGTTTTGTTATTCATCCGTAAGCAGGAATGATGGGCGGGCTTCTCCCTGCACTGCCTGCTGCCCTTGAGTAGCTTGTACTATCAGGTGACGCCTCACGACTCCCAGTCCCCACCCCTCGCCAGATAAAAGTCTTCCGTGACGTTAGAAATTTTCATTTTAATGGAGAAGAAAACCCGCCCCGCTTTCCGCGTCGGCGGGGCGGGAGCTCCCCTCCTCCACGCCCTAGGCCCCTGCGCCGCGAGAGCGGTTCCATCTGTGCTCGGACATAACGGCCTCTCTGTGCCTCCCTGCACGTCCAGCGCGAGGGCGTCCGGGCCGGAACACGCCCTCCCGCACGGGGCACAGCTTTCCCAGGGGCCTGGGGAGAGGCTCTGGCCTTTCCTAATGAGGGCCAGGCGCCTCCCCTGTGGGCTCGGTCCAGGCAGGCGCACCCCGTCCCCCCGGGGAACACTGATTGCCTCAGGGGGGTGGGGGGGGGGGAGTCGCGGACGAACCCTGCACAGCCTCCCCGGCGACCAGAGCTAGCGCGTGCGTGGAGAGGCTCCGGGCGCTGGCGGCCTGAGGCCGCGCATGCGCCAGCCAGCCTTGGGGCGGGGGGGGGGGGGGGGGGGGGGGGGGCTGTCCGCGGAGATTGGAGCTCCTCTGGTTTAGGCCCTTGTCTGTTTCCTGGCAGCACCTCAGGGACAACTGCAGCATTGGAAGAGAGCCACAGAATGCTTAGAGCTCCTTAGAGAGCATCTGTTTCATGCCTCCATTTTACAGATGAGGAAATAGAGCCAAAGAGGCGATGGGAAGTGACCAAAGCTGCATTTCTGAATTCTGACACCTGGGACCAGATCCAGCTCTTATTGGCCTGGTTTAGGTACTTAAACATTTATCAAGCTCCTGGATACTATATACTAAATGTATGCATGGTATGAAAGAGAGCCACGAATGCATCAGAAGCAGTGTAACCATGCCTGCTCCAGACTTGGGCATAGAATGAGACAGACCTGGCTTTGATTTGATGATTTGCAGGACTACACCACTAGCTGGATGGCCTTAGTGATACTTGGCTAAGGTCTCTAAGTTGTAGTTCCCCGGTCTGCAAAAAAGGAGATAAAACAGGACTTACTGCTAGGTTGCAGAGTTTAAATGAGATAAGGTGCACATTGCTTAGCATGGTCACTGCACGTGGAAGGCACTCAAATAAATGTTTGTGCAATATTTTGAGAGGTAAAAGTGCTAGGCACATAGGCGTTCATGAGACAAACACGATACTCATTTCCAGACGGAAGTCAGGCAGAACAAGAGGGAAGGTACTTTCCCCAGTGCGGTACTGGGCGAGACTTACACAGGGTTACGGGACCTGGCACTACAGAGACAAGAGAAATGGTCTCTGTTTATCTTTCCACTAGCTGCTCCCACCCAGCCCTCTCCTCTTCCTCCTTTTCCAACTCTCACCGTGATTCATGGTGGCTGCAGAGATACATCAGAACCTCTTATCAGAGTGAAATGGGTTCTGTGAAGTAGTTTAATTTATGTTTGAAGTTCTACTTTTTTTTTTTTTTTTTTTTTTTTTTTTATCACGGGGCCTCTCTCTTCTTTTCCTGGGCGGGACAGGCTGGAGAAGGAACAATAGATTTATGTGAATAGGAAGGAATGGTGGTTAAGCCCCTAAGGTGTCAGACTGGAGTAGTCTGGAATCATAAATCATCAGAGTTAAAGATTGTCTGGGACAACGCCCTTGTATTAATGAAAGAGCCTTGAAAAACTGTAAAAGCTTTAGGCTCAAGTTAGAAAGGCCTGATTTTCTTTGTCCACATAGTTCATTCATCCATTCATGCACATTGCTCTGGGGTATGTTAAATACTGCCAGGTACAAGGTTGTCTCAATAAGCAGGGAAAGGGAAACAGAAAATAGGAATCCAGGAGGATTCCCAGGTTCTTCGTGCAGTTTCATGGATGGTGATACCATTTACTGCGATAGCGACTAGAGGAATGGAAACTATTCGGAGAGGAAGATGGCATGTTTTGAACATGTTTTTTATGTGCATGGGATTTCTGGGGATGATCTCCAGAAGGCATTTAGGAACATGGGAGCCAAGCCCATCAGAGAGAGGCCTAGAAATGCCCAATTGGAAGTGGTCAACATAGAGGTAGTCACTGAGCTGGGCTGAGATGGTCCAGAGAGAGCAGGCAGAATGAGAAGATCATGGGATGGGTGAGAACTGAACCTGACAGAGACCTGCTTCTAAGGGTGAAATAGGGGTTCTGAGGAGAGGGCAGAAAAGTGAAAAGAAAACTAGGGGGGGAAATGTCATCAAGCAGTCCAAATGCAAAGGGTCTCTAGGGTGAGGAAGTGATCAAGAGTGAAAAATGCCACAGAGGTGTCCAGCACGTGAACACTGGCATGCAACCATAGACAATGAGGAAGTCAAGTCATTGATGACTCGTGTGACCCCAGTTTCGGTGGGGTCATGAGAGCAGAAACCAGGTCACAAGGGGTTAGAAGCAAATGGAGTCAGGGAAGAGAGCAGCAGGGAGAGTGGGTACATAGCCCACTGTTTCAGAAGAGTTGGTTGGGCAGAGAAGGGGAAATTACAGTCGGGGAGGCCAGGTGAGTTTTTTGTCAATGTCTTTTTACTATGAGAAACTGAAACATGCTGATAGGGTGAAGAGAAGCAGGAAGGGCCAACAGGGAGGAATAGGATGGGGTCTCAGTACAGCCTCCACAGAGGTGAATAGGAGGAGAGGGTATTCTGCCCCCAGGTAACCCAAAAGAAGGATCCTCTTCTTTCATTTCCTTCTACCACATGAATGGGAGTGGTGCATTTAAAAGGCTTATGGATGGATTTGAGGAGCTCTTTAAAGCAAGCTTTGTGTCATGCATCTAGCCATGGCATCAATCTGACTGTCAAATGCATTTAATTAACCCATTTGCATGTGGAGCTGTGCTTAATGCCACATAAATGATGTGACATAGATTCTATTATTACCAGGTCTGTCAGGACTCTGGGGAGCGAGTGACTGAAACCACCTCTAACCAGCCAAACCAAAAATGGAATCCATCACTTTGCTCAACTGGGTAGACTGGCTTTAGGGATGGTTAGATTTTAGGTGCTTAAAAGATGTTGTTAGGAATAACGAGGATTATGACATATGAATTCAGTCCACCCAAGGCATTCATCTGCCTGGTGTGTGTGGGGGGGGTGGGGGATGAAGATTCTTTCCTGAAGGTATGCAAAGAGAAAGGAAAGGTGACACTCAGCTTCACACATTCAAAGGTAGAGTTTGTAGCAGGACAATAGCCATGTAATGCAAGCTCTTACCTTGAGAAAATACCCTCTGCATTCCCTTACCTTCTCCTTTAGCAGATCAAGGACTGGGTTTGGTAGGCTAAAATTGGTGTTTTATGTATGGGAGGTCTAGACAGGAAGAGAAGGGGGGATTGTGGGGGGACAGAAGCAGCAGAACCAGCCAAGAAAGAGGACTAGGAGGAGCAATAGTATTGGAAAAGTAATGACTAACCCCACAGGCATGAGAGGACCTTCTCCCCTGCTACCTCCTCCCCACTAGAATTATGAGAGGGTCTGCCTGTGGAGCCTCACACTGATCAGACAGAGGGAGGCCCACCATGGACTTCCCAAGCTGTGCTAGTCCCCTTAGAGCCTAGACCCTACTCAGATGTAGCAGCCAGTCTGTGGCCAACTTGTCAGAGGTGATCACTGTAAGAAGGTGACTCGGTGATGTGGGTCAAGTAGACCCCTAGGATCAGGATGGTTAGGAAGTCATAGCCAGAAGTCAGAAGCACCTGAAAAGAACAGAGAAGAGGCTAAGCCAGCCCGGGAGCACCTTTGAGAGCACTGTCTCAGACTAGAAGATGGACCACCAACTCACCATGCACAGACTTCCACGTCAGAGGCTGACAGCACACCCAGGACAGGCAAAAAGTGGACACTGCCCTGAGCTGGCCAGACATCAGGCAGCTATACCCCAGGACCATGCAAGGCCAAGAGTTCCCTTCCTCTCAATACTGTGAGGGTATAGAAGCCACACACCTCCCTACCTCTACCCTACAGACCCTACAGGGGTGATCAAAACATTTAAAAATCCTGACAGGCTCAGATACTGACCCATCTGAACAGAAACATTCCTCTGTGCCCAACATTAACCCTTTTGTCGACAGATTGTGAGGAACTTGGAGAAAAGTCCCAGAGAAGGGGCACTGAGGGTTGCTCAGGGAACTCCGGGCAGCACCTGTTTACCAACTGCCCCAGGCATATTTCAACATTTTATCAATCAGGTCAACCATGATGATGTGTACAGGTGAATACGAGCCAAACACCATCATCTTTATTGGCAAAGCAAAGAAGAGCAAGGCCATCTGAGAATTGACCATGTTCTCAAAGGGGATATTGAAATCATTGGATTGGACTAGGACTTAAACCAGTTTCTCCCCCTACTATCTAGTGCCTCCAGATAGATTATGGGCAAATAAGAAAAAGTACATCTTATTGATACATCCACATTGCAGTGTATGCTGAATTTACCATCTATTTGCTTTCTTTTAGTCTGGCTTCACTTTTAGGAGAACAGCTCCAAACATTAGCAACCCCAAAGGGCAAAGCACATCTTTCTCAATAGGGCCAGCAACAGTCCCAGGTCACATTCTCCCTGGCCCACCTTACTCACCTACCCATCTCTGAACCAATCCCTGGTTGGCCAGGCCCAGGTCACATGACTATTTCTCAGCTCAGGGTCTGAGAATGGGGAGAGCCATGACTCCCCTCAAGGAATCAGGATGCCGTTAGCAGAAAACATACTGGTTTTTGAACCGGCAGGCCCATTGAGGCACAACACTGTTGCCTTATGGGGTATAACCTTCTAAGGTTCAGGGATGAGTGGAATGGCTCCACAGCATCAAATAAATTGTCCCTTGAGCATTTATCCAGAAGTTGATGTGTGTAGATAACTAATATTGAAAATCATAAATCAAAGCAGAATTTGTCTCCTATTATGATACTGATTAAATTAATTTTTAATGATTGAGCTAGAGGAATATAATCACCTAAGTGTTCACTAGGGTTTAAAGCATAGTGCATTTCGTAAATCCATTTAGAAAATACTCAGTCTCTCTTGTGAATGTGAAGACAACTCTCTTTCTTTTCCTCTGTGTATTATTGTCTCTTTGTAAAGCAAACCAGACTTTCCTAAATCCAAAATAAACTAATTAGTTATTGCCTATAAAAAAATTGTTTTTGTAATAAATAAAAACTTTAATTATCCAGGGAGAGAGTAAAGGCAGCATCGGGTTTTCTTCACAGATTTTTATTTTCAATATCATAAAACACTTCACTCCATCTACTTTTTTTAAGTCAGCCCTAAGTAAAAGGAGATATTTAAGTTCTCAGGAAAGGAAAAATCATCATCAATTTTACTCTAAAATTTATGCTGTGTCTTTTTGGAAATAATATTATTCCATAAGGAATATCTTAAAATTTACAATTTATAAAATTTGCATCTCAGAGTTGAAAAACTGTTTTTCAACTCTGAACAAAACAAAAAATCACTAATCACAATAAGTAGAAATAAACTTGTCATGCCCTGATGGTTGAGTCACATATTTAATTCAGAAGGGGCTGGCTTTCTCTGCATGTGGAATCCAGGCATTCATTTATGCATCAAATATTTATCACACCCTTCGTAGCTTTCCTGCTCTATGCTGGGCACTGGGGATGCAAAGATGAGTCAGGGAAGGAAGGAGACAAGCGGATAACACAAAGCTCCGCAAAGGTGTGCAGGCATGCTGAGGGCTTGTAGGAAGGAACAGTTGATTTTTCAGCAGGGTGGATGGCTCAGAGGCTAGCTGGAGTAATAAGCGGCCTGAAGGCTTTGCGTTTCTCACAGTGACCAGAGCTGTGCTGGAGAAGTGTTTGTAGACATGTTATTGCCCTGGCTAAGATGGAGGACATTTGGAAATCCTCTTTGGCAGCCCTCCAGAGGCAGCTGGGCTCTGTGTCAGCTAAGAAACGAGAACTCCTGGTTTTCCCAACACCTCAGTATGTGTGTTCTGACCCTGCTTGCCTAGGCCGGGGGATTCCAGGCATCCATTCGACATACTCCAACTTTCAGTTGTTTTCGAGCAGCCACCGTGGGCTAGATCCTGTTCAAGCGAAGCAGCCACAATGTCAGGGAGCTTACCTCTAGAGGAGGGGAGGGGGACAAATAGTAGACCAAAATGGTGATAAGTAGTACGAAGGAAAACAAAGCAAGAATGGGAAGGCAGGGAATGTGCGGTGGGGGTATACAGTATAAAACAGGGTCTATAAGAGATCCAGCCTAAATTTAGTTTCCCTGGTTACCTGAGCACCCAAGAACTGTGGCTGTTGGTGCATTAGGAACCCACCAAGAAAGTGGCGTGGTGCCTGACTCCAGAGTTGCCAAGGAATGACCACCTCAGTCTGACAAAGGCTGGTGTGCATCCCCTGTCCCTCCCCCAGAGAGTGTTCTCATCTGGTGAGTGGAGCTGATACAGTCAGAGTCTAGGATAGGAGCTCAAGCCTGGAGGAAATGGGATATTTTTTTCTGGAGACAAGTACCCTAATAGCATCTAGGGGAGAAGGGCATCCAGCTCCCCCCAAAGAGAGCTGTAGCAAAGCACAGATAAAAGCTCAAGGCCTGGGCCAAGAGTGCTGGGGCCCAGTCTGGGTGAAGGCCCCCAATGGAAAGGGAAGTATCAACCAGGAAGAGGCCAGACACCAGGTCATTGGAGTGGGCTAGAAGGGACGCCTGGGTTGGGGTGGTAACAAGGGGGCACAGACCCCTCCCTACTGGGTACCAGGATGGGGGGCAGAATGAAGAACTCAGGTTCAGGACCTTTAGGCTGGAGCACAGAGTGTAGGGTGGCCAGGTGTAGAAGCTTTGGGAACAAGTCAAAGGTTTTGTGTTAATCTCAGGTCTACTGACACTGGCTAAGGCGTCTCTCAGCTATAGCCAAGGCTTTCTTGTTCTGTCATTTGTATAAGCACCACAGTGGTTTTAACCATGAGCCAAATAACACTGAAATAAATTATAGTTGTACTGGGAGGGCAGCTGAGGGAGGGGGACGAAATGGCAAGGAATCTCCAATAGTTTGTGCCTAAAGCCTAATTGCAATGGAAACCAAGTAGAAAGAGACCTAGGCCCCTAAGGAGGATAAAAGTATGTACAACAAACTGACCAGCACAGCATGCCCTCCTGTATGGATGCCAGGATCAGAACAACATGTCACGCTGCCACTTTGATCATGGGATTTGGATCAGAAAGAACATGGGATTTGGATTTCGGCCTGGGCTTGGCCCTGGTCTCTGCCACCTGTTGGCTGTATGACTTTGGGTAAGTTACTTGACCCTATGAGGCTTTGTTTCTTCATCTGTGTAGTGGGAGGGTGCAAGCTGGAGCCTGTGCTGGGATTCAGTTGTGCCTGGAAAGCCAGTGGGAAACCCCACAGGGACCAAGGAATCTGCTTCTCTTGCAGAGCTGCAAGGAGCCAAGTACAGTGAGCTCACCAAGTGGCAAAGTGTCCGTGTCGGAGAAAGGAGTACTTTTGAGAATGCTATGATAATAATGGCTGAACGTATCCTTGGCCCTACCCGTGCTGGATCCATGTCTGATTCCTGAACAGAGCTGTCACTGAAAGCTCACAGGATTATTTACTAAATACTCTACTGAGGGACAGGATCACTGTGATGAGACCCCCATAAACGAGTGTAACGGGAGAGAAAGGCATCATCTCCACAGGGCAGCTTTGCCAGAGTGAGACAGCAGAGCAGGGAGAGGGGCAGTGTCTGGCAGGCGGGCATTGCCTTCTTGGCGAGTAAATACAAGACACCTCACCCAGGGACCCCCCAGACACAGAGGGGGGGTCTAGGTGACAGATGGTGGTAAGACACTAACGTGGATTATTAGTCTCGTCATGGCTTCATTTGCCCCACATGAGGTGAGAGAATCTTGGTTGAAAATAAAGATGTTCAAGCATGAGAAGTACACGGCAAGTACACAGTAAATGTCAGATTCCCCTCAGAAACCACCTAAGGAACCCGATGGGCCCCCTGGAGGACTGTTCGGGACATGCCCTGGTCTGTCTGGGGATTGAAACAGCATTCCCGTGGCAAAGATTTTTAATCAAAAAGGAAACTAACACATATCTTTGAGCACTTGCAATGTGCCAGTGAGGTATACGTGCTAAGAGGGGTTTGAATTATCTTTCTCTCAGCACTTGACAGTTTACAAAATACCCTGATAATGCATTTTATTCACATTAGTCTTCACAACGACCTAACAATATAGGATCCCCATCTACAGATTTGAAGATGGAATTCCGGAGAAGTTAAGTAATTTAACCACTAAGGGGTGCAACTGGGCTCTCTTTGGTGGGACGCTGAGCCCAAACAAATGAAAGAATGAGGCAAAAACTCAGCAAATACTGAAACCTGAAGTTCTGACCAAAAGAGCTAGAGAGAAAGACAGGTCTTAATGGCTGGACCTCCAGAAGGGGTCAGCTGGGACTGGAGCCGGATCTCACAGGAGGGTGGCTGGAGGGGGACAGGATGTAGACGAGGAGGCACCACACACGTGGGGGAGGGCATGCTCCCCCTCCTGCCCCTGGAGCCGTCCCGGCTTGTCACATTTCAGAGAATTTTTATGGCCTTTCAAAAGGAAATTGCTACTCTCATTCCCCCCCGAAGTAACAACAAGGCTTTGCTCTTACTGTGGTGTCTGGACCATCCAGATCGCTTCTCGTGACTTCAGCGACTGCCTGTCTCAGTGTCTGTATCCCCATCATTTCTAATTCTTCTTGGAGAAGTATTTATGACGTTCTAAAAGTATGCAAAGCCACACACTGAAATGTGCCAATATTAGAACATTAGTTAACCAGAAATTATGCTCATTTCAAATTGCAGACGAAAACGGAGGATACAGGAAAAGGAATGAGCATTTATGGGCCAGACTCTGTGCTGGTACCTTTCACATTCATGATCCCTTTTACTATTCATTACAGTGTAACGTGGAAGATGATATCAATTCCACTTTGGCAGTTGAAGAAATGGACGTTCGGAGAGGTAAAGTAACGTGGCCGAAGTCATACAGCTACTAAGGGGCAAATCTAGGATTTGAATCCAGGTCTGACTTCAGAAGACTCTGGTTTCCAATATAGCATAATTTATCACTTGTGAAATTCAGGTGGCACTGAGAGTGACCGTACAATTTTTTATCCTATTTTTCTTTTATTAATTCAAGTTTACAAGCTGTGTAATTTCCAGATTACCAGCTTCAGAAAGTTCTTAAGTCATTGAAGTCCCCAGGATTCAAAGACAGTGCTCCATCAAAAATGGGGCCCACCTTGCACTGGGTAGAGGAGGAGGAGGAGATTGGCAGGTGATCCTGCCTCATTTCCTCAAACTCTGTTTAATACAAACGCCAAAGTTTGACATTTCCTGACCGCTTTACTTTCTTTGGCAACTTCAACTCTGACGAGAGAGTAAGAAATATGTCTCCCCTTGACAGGAACAAGGTGTGCAGTGAAGGACCTCAGGTGCTGTGCTGCATTTTGACAGTTCCTTAGAAGAAAGCACTCCTGCCTGTTCTATTCAATCCCAGTCCAGGTGAGTCACCACATTTTCAGTCAGGCAAGTATTTTAAGGAACGAGAAGTCTAAGCTGGAAGCAGAGAAAGGCGAGGGATGAATTATCACCAGTAGCTTTGATGATGATGTGTTGTCATGGTGCCACGAGACTCATTTCCAGTTAGGGTCCCAGTCACCGCTGCTTTGCTGGAATTTTTGACATGGGAGACTGGTGGCCACCCCGACACAGGCGTGAGACACGGGCAGGTGCACATGTATTTACCCAGAGCAGACCCCCACTCTAGAGGGCTCGCGTTGGTTATTTGGGCGTGGTTAAAAGGATGTGCTCACATGGATGGATCATCTTGCGGGGAGCCAGTATGACCACTTAACCCGCTTCTGTGACATTGCCCGAAGTTTTGGGGCAGAATCAGGGACTTCCTGACCCACCTCAGCATCTGCTCTCTGGTTTTCAGTATTTGAGTCTGCACGATGCCACCACTCGGAGTCTCCTGTGCTGGCACCTACACTGCAAAGCTCTGTGGTATCTATACTGAAGTGGACCAGGAGGCTACCTATGAGCAGAAATGCAGGTTCTGTCATAGCCCTCTTGGATGAACCATCAGGATGCACTGTGTTCCTCACTCAGACTTCCCACTGGGTTGCTTTCCTGTCTCCTGCTCCTCTTTCTTCTGCCCTGACCTGGGGACTCCAGGAGGGTGGGGTGGGGATGGCGAGTAACCTTGCTATCTAGCTTTTCCTGAATCCCCTTAAACTTTCACATGAATGTGAAAAACAAGCAAGTTCATGGGGCGCCTGGGTGGCTCAGTCGGTTGAGCGTATGGCTCCTCATTTCGGCTCAGGCATGATCCCAGGCTCTTGAGATTGAGCCCCGTGTCAGGCTCTGTGCTGAGTGTGGAGCCTGCTTGGGATTCTCTCTCTCTCTCTCTCTCTCTCTCTCTCTCTGTCCCTCCTCCATGTTCTCTCTTTCAAAATAAATAAATAAACATTAAAAACAAACAACAACAACAAAAAGAAACAAGCAAGCTCCATACCTGGGCCCTGCAGCCCCCTCCCCCAGATTCTGAGTCAGGGGCCTGGGGTAGACTTATTTTTATTAAGGGCCCAAATGATTCAATTGCAGGTGATCCTGGGCCACACTGAAAAACACTGGGGCAGGAATAAGCCAGCAAGTGTATGAGATACATCTGGTGTGAATGGTAATTCATCTAGTTTCTTAAACTAGTATTATGGGCTAAATTGTGACCCCCACCCCCGAATTTATACATTGAAGTCCTCACCCCCAATACCTCAGAATGTGACCGCATTTGGAGATAGGGCCTTTAAGGAGGCATTTAAATGAAAATAAGGTCATTGGGGTGGACCCTGATCCAATATGACTGGTGACCTTATAGGGAGAGAAGATTAGGACACGCACACCAAGGAAAGTGAATGTGAAGACACAGTAAGTAGACAGCCATCTGCAAACCAAGGAGAGGAGACCTCAGGATTTAGGAATTTAAGAAAGATAATACAGTGCACGTGTTATGGCTGCATAACATCCTGTAGCATCTACAACAGTATCCTGCAATCAAACATGCTAATGTGTCTGTAGTGAGATGTGTATGTTGCATAAATAAAGCCTATAAGTAGCCATGTATCATCTTAAGACAGATTTTTGTGCCAAATGAATCTGTTTCAGGTCAAGTTTTGCTGCCAAATGAGTTATAAATACCATCTTTGGTATTCAGAGCTTTTAGGGCTTTGAAATGGTGGACCTTTAGTATCCCTGCCTTACAGATGAAGAAACTGAGACACAAGGAGATAAAACACCTTATCCGCTTTTATTAACCCATGGGAGGTGGGACTAGGCTACCGACCCAGGCAGCCTGGCTTCAGAGTCCGTGCCCTTCACGTCCACCTGGTGGCACCCTTCGGTACCGCCTGCCTGCCAGCGCCGGATCTGCCGCAGAATTTCACACCAAGCTGGCGGCCTTGCTGTGAGGACTAGAGAGTGCAGGTAGAGTTCTATGATGGGTTGAATTGTCTTTCTCCCCCCAAATTCATATGTTGAAGTCCTAACCCTAGTACCTCAGAATTTAACCTTATATGGAGACAGGGTCTTTGCAGATATAATTAGTTGAATTACAATGAGGCTATTAAGATGGGCCCTAATTCAATATGGCTGGTGTCCTTTTTTAAAAAAGAAATTTGGGGGCACCTGGGTGGCTCAGTCCATTGAGCATCTGACTCTTGATTTTGTCTCGGGTTGTGATCCCAGGGCCATGAGATTGAGCCCCGCGTCTAGGCTCTGCACTGAGCATGGAGCCTGCTTGGGATTCTCCTCTCTCTCTCTCTCTCTCTCTCTCTCCTTGTGCCCCTCTCCCCAGCTCATGTGCTCTCTCTCTTTCTCTGAAAAAAAAAATTAAAAAAAGAATTTGGACACAGAGACAGAGGTGCACTCTGGCAGAATGCCATGTAAATATGAACGCAGAGATGAGGGTGATCTTTCCACAGGCCAAGGAATGCCCAAGATTGCCAGCAACACGCCAGAGGCTAGGAGCGTGGAACAGTCACGCTGAGCCTTTGGAAGGAAGCTACCCTGGCGATACCTTGATTTTAAACTTGTAGCCTCCAGAATGTGAGACAGATTTCTGTTCGAGCCCCCCAGTTTGTAGTGCTTTGTTACAGCTGCCTTAGCAAACTAACATAATTTCTTCATGCAGGTCCCAGAGTTCAAGTGGGAGACTAATAAATGGTAGCTAACCAACTTTCTACCTTTGTCATGGAGGCTGCAGAAAATAAAGAAGGTGCATTTGGGGCGCCTGGGTGGCGCAGTCGGTTAAGCGTCCGACTTCAGCCAGGTCACGATCTCGCGGTCCGTGAGTTCGAGCCCCGTGTCGGGCTCTGGGCTGATGGCTCAGAGCCTGGAGCCTGTTTCCGATTCTGTGTCTCCCTCTCTCTCTGCCCCTCCCCCGTTCATGCTCTGTCTCTCTCTGTCCCCCAAAAAAATAAATAAACGTTGAAAAAAAAAGAAGGTGCATTAGATGATTTCTAAGGCCACTTACAAGTTGCAGGTCTAATTTTCTTTCTTTCTTTCTTTCTTTCATATTTATTTTTATGTTGGGGAGGGGCAGAGAGAGAGGGAGACACAGAATCCGAAGCAGGCTTCAGCCTCTGAGCACAGAGCCCGATGCGGAGCTTGAACTCACGAACCATGAGATCATGACCTGAGCCAAAGTCAGACGCTTAACCAACTGAGCCACCCAGGCGCCCCTAATTTCCTGTTTCTAACAGGAGGATAGCCCAGCTCCACTTATCACTTGCACCAATCAATCATCTGGCTCTTACAGCATTTCTTTGCTGGTTAAAAGATGGGCTAATGTAAAGGGGGTCTTAAAAAGCAAAACAAAACAAAGCAAAGAATGTTTTTTCCTCTGATGTGGGTTATGCCCATGTACATTAAAATTGAAACCAGGTGGGCCTTCATTTCCCTTCTGACGTTCCCGCTTATATCATGAACTCAGTCAGATGTGGGTTTTTCTGAATCCCTTTCACTTGTGTCTTCAGAACTGCCAAGTCTAACCCACAATATGTGTCTGGGTACAAATTCTGCAGAGGAAAGCAGAAATCTAAGAGGTTGTTTTCTGTAAGTTAAGAGTGTATTGCTGGAGTCCTGTGTTGGCCTAGAGATTTGGGTTCTTCATATCAAAATTTGTCCCCTCATCACCATTTTACTAAGCAGATAAAAACCGCCCTAAGAAAGTCTAAAAGGCTGATGAATGCTTTTTCTGTTCATAGAACAAGGTATGGTTGGCCCAGTGTAGAGAAGGCAGTGAAAATGCTAAAATGTGTTCCTCAGGCTTTAGGGATAGGATCCCCCATTGTAGAGCTGGTTTGGATCTCTAGGCCTCTGCCTTTAAGATTCTACACGTCAGGGGGTGCCTGGGTGGCTCAGTCGGCTAAGCATCTGACTTCAGCACAGATCGTGCTCTCATGGTTCATGAGTTTGAACCCCATGTTGGGCTCTATGCTGACAGCTCGGAGCCTGAAGCCTGCTTCAAATTCTGTGTGTGTGTGTGTGTGTGTGTCTCTCTCTCTCTGCCCCTCCCCTGCTCTCTCTCTGTCTCTGTCTCTCGCTCAAGAATAAATAAACATAAAAAAAAAAAAAAAGATTCTATATGTTGGGGAACCTGGGTAGCTCAGTAGGTTGAGCATCCGACTCTTGATTTCATCTCAGGTCATGATCCCAGGGTTATGGGATCAAGCCCTGCAGCAGGCTCTATGCTCAGCATAGAGCCTGCCTTGAGATTCTCTTTCTCTCCCTCGGCCCCTCCCCTGCTTGTGCAGGTACTCACTTTCTCTTTCTTAAAAAAAAAAAAAAAAAAAAAAAAAAGATTCTACATGTCAATTTCAGAAAAAAATTATTTGCTGTAGGCAGAGTGTGGCCCCCAACACCCAACATCCATTTGCAGCTGTTCTTCTCTGACTCCCTGTCAGCCCTCAGCCTGTGTCCAGCAGGCTGCTTCCAACGGCCTTCCTCACCAAGCCAAGGGCCCTCTCTCATCCCCCTGAAGCCCCTGCCTGTTCCAGGGCCGGAGTGGTGTTGGCATTTGCGTAAGGTTTTTCATCTTTGCCCCTTGTTCCTGGTTATCCTTCCACCAATTTTAAGAGAAGTATGTCTTTTCCTAGCGCGGGTGCAGCCCCAGTGGAATTCTGTTGGGAGGCAAAAATGGTTGCAGGGTGGGCGGTGTCACTTTGGGGATTTCATGGTTGGTGATTCTATCCAATGTCATTATGAGAAATTTAATTAAACCAGAGTAAATGCCTGATAGATGGAGCTGCTCAAGAGTAGAGACCACACTTTGTTCATTTTTGAATCTTCAGTGCCTTGCTCAGCGCTTGGCACATAGTAGGTGCTCAATCAATTATTTGTTGGAGGCGCCTGGGTGGTTCAGTTGGTTAAGCGCCTGAGCTCAGCTCAGGTCATGATCTCACGGTCTGGGAGTTCGAGCCCCGCATCGGGCCCTGTGCTGACAGCTCAGAGCCTGGAGCCTGCTTCAGATCCTGTGTCTCCCTCTCTCTTTGCCCCTTCCCTGCTCACTCTCTCTCCCTCTCTATCAAAAATAAATAAATAATCATTTTTTAAAAGTATTTGTTGAATGAATGAGTCTTTATTTTCTTTCTTTATGAGAAAGGTGTCTGACAGGTATTAAGTCCAAGGATCACGGCCACAAACAAGGTTGGAGAATGTTTCTGCTTCATCATAGCTCTCATGGGTCCTGTCCAACAAAAGAGTGCTGAGGCCAAGAGGCAGAGATAGAGGTCCAGGTCTGGCCCTGCCATTGTCCAAGAGACTCTAGGATCTTCAGCCTCCCTGTGCCTCAGTATCCTCCACTGAAACACAGAGGTGGTAATATCTGCTCTGCCTACCTCACCGGATCCTTATGAGAACATGGCAAGAGAATGGATATGAAATTTCTCTGAAAATTTCTAAGAACACGCCAAGGATATTATTTTTATTATCATTTCTATTATTAAGGTATTTGCAGAGTTGCGCTGCTCATAATTACTTTCGATTTCTTCAATTTCCTTTCTACATGCTCATGCTCAAGAATCAAAGTCGGAATTACCTCCCACCCCAGATAAAGAAATATCCATCTTGGTAGTCCAGGTGCTGCCAAGGGCCAGCCTCCTCGGAGCTCAATCGTCTCATTGGTCAGCAAACGTTTCTGCATCACAGGTGGCGAATGGCAAATTAAGTCACAGAAGACTAGCTGACATATAGTTGCCCCCTGATGCAATTCCTATGCCTGAAGCCACCGGAAACAGAAATAGTAGGGCCTTCTCCCTGGAGGACTATGCTCCTTGACATTATCCCTAACCCATCCAGGGAGCCCTTGTTCCCATTCCGTCTAGAATACACCAGTGGGGAGGCGACTGGTGGGAAGCAGGCAGCCAGTGGCGCCGAGCCCAGGCAGAAGCCCTAGTCTCTGGACTTGCAGGCCAGTGCTTCCCCCATTCACTCTGTCTCTCGATGAATGGAGGTCCTGGTAGTTGGTGCTGTTCCTCCTCTTGTTTCCTGTTGCTAAGGTAACTGGGTGAATATAAAACGGAGACAGCCCACGTGGTCTTGCTGCCTCTACCTACCTTGCTATCTCAGCCAGAGAGCCACGGTCAGGCTGGTGGATTTGGGCCGAGTGTGTGTTTTAGGGGCAGGAACCCCCTGAGGAGAAACACCTGAACTGTGTGGCAGTGACTATTCTCCGGACATTCTTCGTAGGCAGACGAGGTGTTGAAGCCAGGGAGTGGCAGGGGATAGAGAGTGAGGAATTGAAATGACTGGAGTGTGCCGGTTGTCAGATGTGACAAGGCTGAACTCATCTGAGGCCAGGCTTCTAGCTGCCTGTCCTTCGTTACTGAAGGAGAGAGGAGATGGCCACTAACCCTCACCTCTGAAATTTGTACCTCTAACTTTCCCGCTTTCTCCCAAGAGGGGTCCTTCCAAACTTTCAGACAAGGGTCTTTCTTAAGGAGCAACATGGTAAAGTTAATAAGGGCAAGGCCATCTGAGAACCAGGCAGCTCTCAGCACTGGGCCACAGAACCGGGAATCACACGAGAGGAGGTGCAAGGCAGATCATCCAACGGACGTCCCTCCAACTTCAAGGCTCAACTCAATGATGACCTTCTCCAAAAGTCTCTTCAAATCCACCTGGAGGGGTAATAACACTGTCCTTCTCTCTATTCTCCTGGCATTTCCATCTGCACTTCCCTGTGCACTTAGCACCTGTTCACCATGTACTCACCCTTTGAATGACTTTTATTGTACACATGGCAATATATGTTTTTTGAAGGAAAAATCAGAAATGCAGATACCCACAATGAAGAAATTAAAACCACTCTTAAATCTGCCACGTGGAGGTAATCACTGCCGATGTTTGGGGTGGTAGCACTAGTCAAGCTCATGGCTGGTTTTCTGCCTGTGTTCAGCTATTCAAGGGCCAAGTCCACACCTCACGCCTTTTCTGTGTACCCTCATAGCCCCCATAGTGCTTCCCATTGGACAGTGGGTGAATAAACAAATAGATGAGTGGACAGAAAAGGAGGGAGAAAAGGTTCTCCTACTCAAAAGTTGCCCCATCAACGGAACCAAAAAGGGAAGAGAAGGCCACATGCAGCCCACCTCCCTTCCCCTCCCCTCAGGTCCCATCAGAGCAGAATCAATGCCAGGAGACGAGCAGTGCACAGAGAATGGGCTGGACCTGAACAATGATCATTACTGGAAAGATAGAGATCCCTGCCGTGTGACTTCGAATTGTCGGCCATGGCTTAAGGGGAAAGAGGATTCATGGAAATAGCCAAGTCAAGGTCACCACATGTGTGCAGTATTATAGGCTCAGCAAGCAATCTGGCAAATTCAAAGCCTCTTGCAAATGACTTCCAAGAAATCTGCTTTTAGCAGTGTCATTGACATGGGAGTACATCCCCATGACTTGCCCCTCACTGGGTTGAAGATTATCATTGATTTATCTGGAGCAGAAACAGCAGGATTCCACATCACCTCTTGGAAGGCAGCCGGGGCAAGAGCAGGGAATTAACAAATCTTTATTATTAATTCCAATACCACAACACCCCATGGGTCCTGCAGCAAATCACAGGCTCTCTTAATAAGAGTTCCTCTGTGTTTAAGTGGAGCTGTTTTTTTTGTTTTTTTTTTTTAATGGGACATATCCTCATTCTTAACTATAAAGACAACCTCAAAATATTCATGAATCACGCACAAGTCCAGAACACGCCAGGTGCTGCAGAAGATGCAAAATAAGTAGAAAATCCCTATATTTCATTCATTCAAACATCAAACATTTATTGAGACCCTTTTATGTGCCAAACACTGTGCAAGACACTGGATTTTATAGCACATTACAGTTATTATCCTGTTTTAAAAGTGAAGAGATGAGCCTCAGGGAGGTTATACAACTTACCCAAATTGCCCATAGCCACACAGTCTGGAAGGCATTTGGGTCTAGGATAAAGGGAAAGAATCTGATGCTTTATTATTTTTATTATCAGTTAAGTGCCATTTATGTAGCCTTAGAAATGTTAAGCCAACATTTGTGTGAGCTTCCCTTTCACTAACCCAGGACCAGCTGTAGTTGATGTGAGGGGGGTAGGAAGAGGGCTGGGCTCATTCATGCCCCCTACGAGTCAGCCTCTGGGAGAGGCTGATATGTGCAAAACCAAATGCCAACCGTTCCTTGCTCTGTATTTGCTCTCGGTAGTCTGTCGGTGCCTGCCCTCCACACAGTGCCCAGAGATGGTCCTGGTGCAGGGGTGATCACAAGCCCACAACCAACATGAGCAGGAGGAGAGGAAGTTTTGGTCCCCAGCAGTGTTTTGCTTCTGACCTCACTGCTTTTTTCCTCAACTCGAAAGCAACACCTGGGTGCTGAGGGAAAGGAGGCTGAACTTGGAGTTTCAGACCCAAGGGTTCAAACCCCAGCCCGACCTCTTGCAAGTTGTGTGAGCTTAGGCAAGCCTCACGGAGGCTTCATCTTCTCCCCACCAAGCGGAGGCAGTACCTCCCCTGCAGAGAAATTCAACTAGGTAACACAAGTACAGTGTTGCTCAATCAGTAGTAATCATTTACTATTGTCCAAACTAAATTCCACCCAAAAAGCAGAGTCGTGATTTTTTTTTTAAACCATGAACTAACAAGTATTTATTAAAGATCTATTTTAAGCAGGAAGATTTAGAGAAACCCTGCCCACCCTCTTCAGGAGTGAGGGACCTAGGCAGGGAGTAAATAAAACCAATGCATGGTAGGGCACCTGGGTGGCTGAGTCGATTAAGTGTCCACTCTTGATTTTGGCTCAGGTCACGATCTCACAGATCATGATATCGATCCTCACGTTGGGCTCTGCACAGAGCATAGAGTCTGTTTGGGATTTTCTCTATCCCTTTCTGTCTCTGCCCACCGCCCCTGCCTCCTACTCATGCTCTCTCTCTCTCTCTCTCTCACTCTCTAAAACATAAACTTTAGAAAAATACAATAAAACCATGGCAATGAGCAACTTCCAATGACTCAAGCATCCGAGATACTGGAGGTGAGACACAATTCTCCAGCTTTGGAGATATTGTGCAGTTTTGGAGATAAAGGCTGTGAGTGTGGGCAGATGAAGGCCGCTAGGAGACCCCCCCAGCTGAGACCCCCTAAGGCTATATCACAGGTCCTTTTTCGTAGGCTTTGTTCCCACCCCTGTTCCTTTCTCCCCCTGCCCTAGAGTTTGCTGTTTTGTTCATGCAGGTATTTTCCTTCCTGAGGCCACCAAGGATTCAGAGCATCCACAGGTTATCTGTCCCAGTTCCCGGCTGGCTCCTCACCAGGCTCTGACCTCACCTCGGCGTCAGTCTTATCAGGTGTGGACAGAACTGTCTCCCCGCTCCGGGAGTTCTGAGCCCTGGATCCCCTCCACACCCAGGCAGAGGAGGGCCGGGCACCTTGGAGACTGAACGCTGCTGTCACCTGCCAAATCCGGAGCAGCCACAGAGGTCTGCAAACGCAGCCACGAGGCGCAGAAGCAGGAAGGAAAGGGAAGGTTTACCAAGTATTGACAAGGAACAGAGCAGATGCTGAGTTCTGCCAAACAGGAGAGAAGGGAGGAGAGTGACAGTAAAAGCCAGCCACACCCCCCCCCCCACTTCAGTCCTCATGGGGATCCCGGCAAAGGGCAGCAAGGTCACAGTGGGGCTCCAGTCTCCTCCAGAATGTGCTTCCTCCCAGGGAGCAGGGAGATCCAGACCAGCCCCGTCTTCTGAGAAGCCGGCCTTGGGATGAGTGAAAGGAAAGGGAGGAAGACGGCTGGGCACCAGGGAGCGGGCGTGTGCCCTTGGCTCCTGAGCCGCCAGGCACGGTACCAGCGGTTGGTGCCAACTCCTATTCCACAGTCACCAAGGACACTTCCTGGTGACCGCAACTCTGGTTTGTTTAGCTTCGTGAGGTTGAGTGCTCCTTGGCGTTAATGGCCTGGGGGTGAAGTGGGGAACGGGACATTTCATTGGAATTCGTTACACACAGGCTCCTTTGTCCTGCTGCTCCAGACGCTTGTTTGTTTGCACCGAGACTCTTGCCTTTGTTGGACTGGTTAGTGTCTGTCAGTAAATGATAACTTATCTGAACTGTCCACAGAATCATAGTTGTGCATAGTTCTCAGCAGCTCCACGCATCAGCGTTTTCACATTCTAGGGCCTGGAATGGAGCGGGGGGGGGGGGGGCGGTCAGAGCACCCCCAGTCCTCACCTGGTCCCATCCTGGGGTGGGAGAGGTCCGGGTGAGCAGGAACTGGCCGCGTTGCCCTTGTCAGCAAGAGGAACAAGTAGGGACATTGGGAATCTGCAGCTGGACAACTGTGCCCGAGAGAAGAGGGGAGGCCCAAGGAACAGAACGCAAGTCCTTCCCCACAGGTTATACTCCACGAGCAGGCCCGTCGCAATTACACCCTGCAAGCCGCAGCCAGGAGGTCCTCCTGCAGAAATGCTCACAGGCATGCTGATGATGGACTGCAAGGTTGTTCGTTGCGAGCGTTGCTGGAAACGGCCGAAGTCTGGAAACAATCTAAACGCTATCAATAAAGGCCTGATTAAATAATTTGTGGTCTGTGCATCCGATGGCACACTCTGAAGAAAGCTTCTCGTACACTGGTAGGGAACGATCTCCCGAATACCTTGTTATGTCAAACAGCTACAACTAGGTTAGGAACCGCGTGTTATCGTTTGTTTAAAAAGGGACAAGAGGGGAAGGGAGGAGAATATATATTTCCACAGAGACTGTCTTTGGAAAGATTCACAAGCCGGTGATATTGTATTCCCCTGGGCAGGAGCGCACTGGGTGGGTGTGGGAGCTGGGAAGGTATCAGTTGACCTGTGCTGTATACCGACCCAGCCCAAACTTAGTAGCTTAAAACAACCATTTTATTCCAGGTTGCATTCCTGTGGTTTTGACTGGTAGTGGCTGGGGAGGCTTCACATGGCAATGCCCGAACCCCCAGAAGAAAGAGAACAACCCATTGCAAACACTTTCCAGCCTTTGCTTGCATGTTTGCTGAAGTCCCTTTGGCCAAAGCACCTCACACAACCAAGCCCAAATTCAAGGGGGAGAAACAAACTCCATGTCTTCGAGTACAGTGGACATCAGTTTTAATCTACCACATGGAGGAGCAGAGGTGAGGAGGGAGGGAGGGACGTTTCTCTTTTAACACTTTATACTTTTGGAATTTGAGTCGTGTCAATATTACCTCTTCAAAAAGAAATAAAATTTTATTGATTTATTTGGTTTTTATGAGAGACAGAGAGAACGTGTGTGCACAAGCAGGGGAGAGGGGCAGAGGGAGAGGCAAACAGACAGACAGACAGAGAGGGAGAATCTTAAGCAGGCTCCATGCTCAGCACAGAGCCCGACATGGGGCTTGATCCCAGAACCCTGGGATCATGACCTGAGCCGAAATCAAGAGTCGGACATTCTCAACCAACTGAGCCACCCAGGTTCCCCAAGAAATATGATGATTTTGAAAATTAAAATAGATTCCCTGAATTTAACTTTGGAATAATCCAGTTGCTGGAAGAAACACGGAGAGGGACATGTGAGGTGGAGATATAGGTGAAACAAGATAGCTGGGTCATGAATGTGGGAGACTCACAATACTACCGTATGAATGTTAAAATTGCCTACAACAGTTCATGATCTCACAGCTTGTGGGTTCGAGCCCCGCGTTGGGCTCTGTGCTGACAGCACGGAGCCTGGAGCCTCCTTTAGATTCTGTGTCTCCCTCTCTCTCTCTGCCCCTGCCCCGCTCTCTGTCTGCCTCTCTGTCAAAAATAAATTAACATTAAAAATTTTTTAAAGGATTTCTTACAACAGAAATTTGGAAAAGTAAAAACGACTAACCAGAAGCTCAACCTCGTTGAGGGTCACTGACGTGGCAGGTGCATTGCCCGCATCGTCCCCTTTTGCTTTCCCAGCCACCCTGGAGGTTGGAAGGTTGGGCCTTCTTGAGGTTGCTGATACCAGAGGGTCAGCTGCAGAGTGGGGCCGCAGGCAGCTCTGAGCAGGGATGCTGGACCTGGAGGAATTGCCGGAGAGCCGGGAAGAAAGGACACCTAAGGAGCTGCCTCCACAGCGTGGGTGCGACTAGCAGGCAAAAAACCCAAGGACAGTGTGGTATTGGTGGTGACAGGGGAGGTGCAAAACACTTGACGGTTTCAAACACACACACAGAGATTGTGAGGGCGGGGAATAAGAAGGGTGCCTTTCCAAAGATTCCAGACAAAAGTTCTAGCGCTTATGGGCACGTCTGAAGGAAAAGAACTCAGTGAGAGAGAGTTTCTCGCCTCTTCTTTATTACACAAAATGGCCACATGTGTACCCAGGCCTTGTGCCAAGGTGCACCTCGAGCCACCCACATGGCCTGTGCCTGGCTCTGAGGGGGGGTCCCATCTCAGAGTAGCTCTGAGAGTGCTAAGCACTCTGGGTGAGCCCTTCTGTGGGCAAACAGGGAAAATCCTTCATCATCTCTACCCTGTCATTTGGGGTCCCTAGCTAACCCTGAGAACTTTCTCCTCTGTTCCGAGTGTCTACTGAGAGCTTCGCCAGAGGCTGTGTTCCCTGAGGCCTTGCTCACTCCCTTCATACACATGCCTGGGAATGCATATGTGTGCATGTATGGACATTCATGTAGCCGCTACAAGACAAGGAACTGAGAGAAGTGACCGTAGCACTTTCTAGGCATCCAACTTTGTCCCCTGCTCCCACTCCAGGCCAAGTTAGGTGACCCTCCCTCTCATCATGCCCTCTGCCTATTTTATTGCTGAATTTCCATACTGTTTCAAATTGTTCAGGGGTGCCTGGGTGGCTTAGTTGGTTAAGTGTCCGACTTCAGCTCAGGTCATGATCTCACAGATTGTGAGTTCGAGCCCCACGTCGGGCTCTGTGCTAACAGCTCAGAGCCTGGAGCCTGCTTTGGACTCTGTCTCCCTCTCTCTCTCTCTGCTCTTCCCTCACTGGTTCTCTATCTCTCTCTCCTTCAAAATTAAATAAACGTTAAAAAACTTAAAAAAAAATAAAATACGATTGTTCAGCACTGGTTAAAGACTAGTACTAAAGAATTACTGTCACATTTTTCGGAGTGCTAGTAGTATTGTGGTTATGTTTTGTTTTATCTTTTGTCTTTAATAAGTTTTTTTTAGGTTTATTTATTTCTGAGACAGAGAGAGACAGAGCATGGGTGGGGGAGGGGCAGAGAGAGAGGGAGACACAGAATGTGAAGCAGGCTCCAGGCTCTGGGCTGTCAGCCCAGAGCCCGACACGGGGCTTGAACTCACAAACTGTGAGATCATGACCTGAGCCGGAGTCAGTCACTCCACCGACTGAGCCACCCAGGCGCCCCTGTTTTATCTTTTTATTGCAGTATAATCTACACACTGAAAAAATCATATGTTCACAATTGATGAATTTTTAAAAAGGGGAAACATCTATCTGTATTACCAGCCTGCAGATCAAGAAACAGACCACTGTAAGCATTCTGGTATGTTCCTTAAAAAAAAAAAAAACCACACATTGTTTTTCGTAATATCTTCTTAAACACGTACAGATGAAAGATAGGCTGTGTTGGATTTGCTTCAACATAATCTGGAGTTAAGAGAAGCTAGCGATTAAACAAGGTTGGTCACAAATTCATAATTACTGAAGCTGAGTAATAATTACATAAGGGTTCTTTGTATTCTCTCTCTCTTCATATTTAAAATTTCATGATAAAGATTTTAAAACAATCAATCAGGTGTCCTGGTTTCACCTCAACCTGGTGCCTCTGAGACATGCGGTAAAAGCCGAGCGACGCGGTGAAAGCTGTCGCTTTGGTATGTGACTTGGTAATTAAGAATCGGAGAGTCTACTGGACTAAATGTATAAATAACTAACTTTTCAAAAATGAGTTTTCACGTGCTATCTTCTCTGTGTAAGGGAAAGCTCCCTGTAGGCACTGGGTTTTATTCATATCTGTATCCTGGCCCCTCAGCACAGTCACACGGTAGCTGCTCAGAAGTGTTTGTTGAGGGAATGAATGCTCGAATGCTGTATCCTGTCCTACAGAAGACCTAATATGGCACCAAGACGGCACAGGTGCCCCAACTTGGATCGAAACTGATACTACCAAGTTCTTTTCTCTTTTGTAGTGGCTTCCAAACAATAAATTGCTCAAATCCTAAAATATCCTAATTGAGAGGGACTCAGAGGTCATTTTGAACACAATTCTTGTGCTATAGATGAGAACACTGAACTCCTGACTTTATTGAGGTCACAGAGCTGGCAGCGGACAGATCCTGAGCTCAGGCTCCTGGAACCCAATCTGGCCCCTTTTCGTTATAGCATCTAGGTTTATAGCTGGGAATTCGACACATATGGGCAAATCCTATCTTCTCAGGTAGAGACAGTGGACTTCAAAGAAGTGAATAGAATTTTCCCATGGTCTCGGGTCATTTCGACTCCATAGCTGTCTCGAGAACAGTGTTTTCCACACTGGGTTATGTCCCTTACTTCAAGAACCTTACAATTCAAAGACATTAATTTTCAAAAACAACCAGAGGGGTGATTATTCTCGTTAGAAAGGGCTTTGGTGTGTATGTTTTTTAAAGTGAACTTTCTCCAGTGTCTTTGAAATATGAGTCAGGTTTTAACAATTCCATCTGCATCCAGCTTGTTAGGAACAAAGTGACAGAATAAAATCAGCACAGTTCAAGCCATGGCCCCACAGTCCCCGTCATGTCAAGTGTCACAAGGGCGCTTTCAGCATTCCCAAGCCAAAAAATAAACAAATCAATCAAAGATAACACACCGAGAGTAGAAATAAACGCAAAAAAGAAAAAGAAAGAAAGTCGAACATTTTGTAAAATTACATCCTTTTAAAAACATGTTGATTTTTTTTTAAGTTTTTAAATTAAAATGTTAGCATAACTGTACCTTAGAGTTTACTTTTGTTGGCACTCAAATCAATATAACTCTAATGGTCTTTTGTGTCGGTCCTGTTCTGGGCTTTTCCATGCAAAGTATTTTCGCAGCTTTGTCCGGTGCTTCTTTCAAGAACCTTGTGACACTTCCAACCCCCTACCTAACAGGGGTGACCGGATTTCTTTGCTGTTAAGAGGATTACTGAGACGTTCTCTTTTATATATAACCCAGAAGACTCCGTGAATAACAGGAAAGAGCAAACAAGAGATGTCAGGGGGAGAGGTTACGAGCAAGGGCTGCAGTTCAGGGAAACTCTTTAAGCAAGGAGAGGTCAAAGAATGTTCCTAAGGGACAATGATAAGCTGGGGCTCAGGAAGCAGTGTGCTGGGCGCCATTTTCATAGGCAAGCAGTGGAGTTAGCTTACATCCATCCATCAAGGGTTAAGCTTTAATCCCAAGAACTTCGGGTGAGTCAGGGCCAGAGCACTGCGAAGAAAGGAGACACCTTATCTCTAATCAGCCCTGCCTCAAAATAGCTCTCTCTTCCCTCAGGCAGAGACTCGTCATCCTTTCCCTGCACAGCACAGCACAGCAGCATGGAGGTGCCTGAGTCCCACTTAGTCAGAAAGTCAATGAATATGCTTTATTCATCTCTTGCACAGTTAGATCTCTCTAAGCAATGCATAATTTAGCAACCCTCAAGATGGCTTGCATAGAATCAGGATGTTCCAGTCAAAAAGAAACTCACAATTTACTTAGATCCCCCTGTCATTTTATGGATGGATAAACTGAGACCCAGGGAGATGAAATGATTTGTGGAAGAACACACAGGCAGTCCATGGCAGTGCTGAGGGCTGAAACTCTGGCTGGAGCAGACAGACATTCTGCCTCTCTTGGCAATGCTGCTGTTCTCATCTGAAAAATGAATGAAACACTCATGCCCCTGGTCAGTTTTCCTTCCGTTGTTAAGGAAATCATTTCCAATGCTCCAAGAGTTTGCGAATCAACACTTTCACAGGCAGCTCTTGTTAAACCCTTTCATTGTGAGTCTCTCAAACTTCCTCTTCTATCTTCATAATCCAGACAGCTTTACTTTTGAGGTTTAATACATGGGCTGCCGCTGCCGTTGTTGTTTTTTTTCCCAGCTGCTGGAAGAAAATGTTACAAATGGGTAATTGAAGGACTCAGAAAGTAGCTTAGAATGGGGTCAGACAAAAATGCCCACCAGTCTCATCAGCTGCTCACCCATGCCGAGGGTTGTGACTCACACAGAGGACTTGCCCTCCCAGTGGCCATCTGTGCATCTGTGCGATGGCAAGCTCAAACATTCCTGCTGCCACACTTCCTACACCACTATTTGCAGACTGAGTCCCCTTTGTGCATCCTTTACACAGTATGGGCTCTGTCGAGAGCTGTATGAGGCACACAAGGTCTAAACAAGGGTGGGGACAACCCTGGGGCTTGCAAAGTCTGCAGAAAACCAGGCAAAGTAAGGGAGGTGAAGAACAAAGACAAAAGTCTGGAATGTGTCATTAGGAAAAGGCCCGGTTCCATCAACTTAAAACAGTTTTGTTTCAGGTTATTATTCAGTGCAAGACACTGAAGAGAAAGAGCTAAGAGGCAGAAATTGAATTTCAACTCCCTTTCATTTCTCCGTGATTGTCATCTCTTAAATGTTCCCATTTATTTCTTGCATGAGTCTCTTGTGCCAGACTTATCACAGCTCTCAAGTAGGAATTGGTCCTTAGCTGTTCATCGTATGGGGGGTTTTTCTCTTCTAGTTAGACTCCAAGCTATTCTCCATAAGGCCAACAGCTTTGTGATTCCCATAGGTCTCCCGCCATAGAGTAGGGCACCCAGCATGTGCTTAATAAATATTTAATAAGCATGTCCTACTGGGTCAGCATCACAGTCTCACTTTGTGCTAAAGCCAGATCATGCCATGATGGCCCTCATTTTATTCATGAGAAGGCAAAAGAGACAAAGAAAAATGATCATCTAAGGTTTACACACAGTGAATGACAGAACTGGACCTCAATCCTAGGTCTTTTGAGACTAAATTCAGCCTTATCTGGCTATCTGTGATAGAAAATATAGAAAATATTATGCTAAAGACCTTCAGGCTAAAGTCGGTGAAAGGCGAAGTAGTATGAGTTCATTGCTTGAGGGGTCTTACACTTTTCATGTCAACCTTTTTAGGAGGACATTTTAATTGATATATACTTAGCTTAAAACATGAGTTACATAAACATCCTCATACATTTATGTAATGATAAAACTATGATTTCTTTTCTAGCAGCTCAATCATAATCAATTGTTTGATCAGAATAAAAATAGATTCCTTTTTTGCTGAACAACTAAAAGTAAAATGTAAATTAATGCCTGGTGAATGAGATCTCTCTCTCTATGAGGTAAGATCTTGTTCTGACTAGGGGCGCCTGGGTGGCGCAGTCGGTTGAGCGTCCGACTTCAGCCAGGTCACGATCTCGCGGTCCGTGAGTTCGAGCCCCGCGTCAGGCTCTGGGCTGATGGCTCAGAGCCTGGAGCCTGTTTCCGATTCTGTGTCTCCCTCTCTCTCTGCCCCTCCCCCGTTCATGCTCTGTCTCTCTCTGTCCGAAAAATAAATAAATGTTGAAAAGAAAAAAATTAAAAAAAAAAAAAAAAGATCTTGTTCTGACTAATATTGGCTCAACATGGAGTTTGAAAGTCTCAGAAACATGCATCTTGATGCTCAGAGATTATCCTATCAGAGGAACATCATTCAAGCATTCATTAAGTGCCTATTGGGTGCATAGCATGGTTCTAACTGGCCTTCTAATTTTGCCATTAACTAGTTATAGGATCTCAGGTACGTATGAAAGGACTCGACGTTTTTTGAATGTCACTCATGTGTCAGGAACCTTGAAATACATATTACATATGTTATTTCATTTAGTCCTCGTGCACTCTTATGATTTACAAATGGGGACTCTGAGGAGGAGAGAAATCATGGATCTTCAAAATCACACAGCTAGTAAATGGCAAAACTGGGATTTGACCCAGATGCTAGTGACTCTAAATGCCATTCCTTTCCTGTTCTACCTGAGCTGTTCAATCCTAGGTCATATTAATATTACCTAAGGAGTTTTTATATAATACGAATGCCCACTTCAGACAATGACATTAGAATATCTGGGGGTGGTAGTTGGAGTTTTAAAAGCCTCCTTAGATGATTATAATATGAAACCAGGGTTAAGAATTACTGTGCCAGGTGTTCTGTGCTTCAGTTTCTTCAACTGTAAAATGAGGAGTTTAGACAGACATCTCTAAGATCCTTTCTACTTCTGTAGCCACCAGAACTGGGATGACAATGATATGGGGACAGCTGCCACTTGAGAAGCCCCAATTTGTACTTGGAGTAAGCAGTTATCACCCGTACTAGATAGTCTCCTGACTCTTTAGTTAAGTGTAGGCTCTGACTGAAGCTGGCTGAACATCCACAGATAAGACTCCCTAAAGCATACAATTATTTCATATATTTATGAACAAGGCCCTAAAGCTCAAGAAACATTCCCCATGCCATCCTTCTCTCTCTCTCTGTCTTCTTTTCAAGTATCAATCATAGTTATTTGGTGAAATTCCTTTATGAAGAAGCTGTTCAGGACACCTGGCTGGCTTAGTTGGTTATGCCTCTGACTCTTGACTTCTGCTCACGTCATGATCGCATGGTTAGTGGGCTCCAGCCCAGAGTCGAACTCTGAGCTGAGGGCATAGAGCCTGCTTGGGATTCTCTCTTTCCCTCTCTCTCTCTGCCCTTTCCCCATTCGTGTGTGTGTGTGTGTGTGTGTGTGTGTGTGTGCACGTGCTCTCTCAAAAATAAATAAACATTTTTAAAAAATGAAAGATGTTCATTGCAGTATTGTTTATTACAGTGGAAAACTGGAAACCACTATCTAACAATAGGGAAATGATTTAGTAAAATATGATATAGCCTACTAAGGGAAGAAATGGCCATTACAAATAACATTTACATATAAACTTTTAAGTGATGTGGGGAAAATATTAACGCTTATGTTATAGTGCTGAATGAAAAATATAGGGTTTAAATTACATAAAGGTAATCTATTAGTAAAATTGCATAGAGTTAATGTCCAGTATGCAGTTACTTTTGTACATTGAAAAAAGACGAAAAATACTATACAATGCAAAGGTTAAAATATCTGAAACTGTTTTCACCATTAACCCAATTCTAAATGTTTGATGAATGGAACAGTGGTTCTGCGGTAGGCCCTGTCCAGAAAAACTTTAAATCTGGCCCTCGGCCTCCCAGACTGTGTAGAGCAAGGACTTATAAACAGCAGAGCAGGAACATGAAACCACAGGTCAAGTGATTCCTTTAGGCGTGGGAAGCAAAGATACATTTATAGAGTCAGTATAAGGAAAAAGAAACTATGAACACCACAAGGCCAAAATCAACTCTCCTTTAATCTAGAAAACCATCAAGAAGGAAATGCGATTCACGAGAGAGTTAAGTCAGTGAGGGAGTGGCCAACGTGGCCATTTTCGAAGTATTTTCGGACTCCCTGTTTCGCAGGCCCCGAGCACGTGCTCAAGGCGAGCACGCGCATCACGCGGAGGCGGGGAACGAGCCTGAGACGGGCGGCGTGCCCTGCGTGGTATCATGGCGGCGGCAGTGCGGCCCCGGAGCCTGTCTGCCTCTTGCTGCTGCGGAGCCAGGGCCATCGCAGGAGAGCGGGAGGCCCACGGCCATCGCTCAGGACGAGGCCGTCCAGCGTCGGCTGGCTGCCTGCGGTTCGGGGTCACCAGACTGCCAAGGTAGGGACCCACGGCGCTTCCAGGAACGGGAGACCCAAAACCGAGCTGGGGCGGAGGGCGGGGCTGGGCAGCTTCAGGCCGCAGCCTTGTGCTGCCCTCTCTTCGTCCCGGAAGCCACAGGTCGGCGCACAGCACAGGGGATCACACCAGTCTGGGTCCTCCCCCAGGGCCCAGGACACCCGGGCCACGTGGTTCGCCATGGCGGCCTTCCGCGTTCCGCCCGCGGCAGGACGAGCTTTCCCGTCCCTGAAAGGTGCAGGCGGTGTAGCTGAGGCTGGTGGGCCCGTGTGTCTGTGCTCCTGTGCCTCGATGTTTGGTTTGTCCTGTCTTAGAAAACTGAACCTTGTGTTTTCGCAAACAGCGGGTGTTTGCTCAGCAACCCGAGCAACATCTGAGGATTGCAGGTGGCGGGCTCCAGGTTTGTGGTCGGTGCGGTGTGGAAGGCCTCACATTCCAGAGGAGAGGTGGCCCCGGAAGCACCAGGGGATGCCGGCCACTTGGGCTGAACCTCAGGGCCCTGTCCTCAACTCTGAGGGTTCCTTAAGCTTCCTTAGGCTAAATTTTATAATGAAGGGTGTCCTAGGCCACAATTCACTGACTAGTAAATTTTGACCATCCTAAAGCCCTCTTTACCCTTAAAAAGCTAATGTTTTTATAGATAATGATAATAAATTTAAGAAGATTGGTAAATCTGTTGTTTTTAAATTTGTGTCATCCTGATTCTTTTAAGTCCAGAACAGGTCCCCTTTTTGCTATTAAGAATTGAAAGCAAGCCATTTCAGCTTTTCTTTGAAATACAACTTAGTCCATAACTGAGGTTTTGTTTTTCTAGATTTGAAAATCTATTTGGAATTTGCACAAATGCCTTTCCCCTCAACACCTTTTGTCCAAAGAGAAGCACAAAATTGTACTACTTCTGTTTTCTTCCATAGACCTCATTTCACATTATCTTACATACACACCAAATTGTTCACTGTTAGACATGCTCTTATTAAGGAGTTACTCAGCCGTGCTCTCAAATGATGTTTATCTTTGCATTTAAAAGGGGGTTGGATATTACCAAAATAATCAGCAATTGTAATATGTGAAGTACTTTGCAATTCTCTAAACTTTCCCTCCTCTGGACTCACACTGTTCTCTTCCTGGATTAGATTCCTCTGGTACCCAGAGATGCTTTCTCAGACAATTTAACATTGTGTCCCTGAACTTTTATCCAGTGTCGTTTTAAGAAATGATCAGGTGAAGCACAACTTTAAAATCTCTGTAAAATTGCCATAGACGTTCGTTATGTTGCCTAATGTACGAAACCTTTGCCAATAATTTTCACTTGGACTTTAGTACTAGGCTAAAGTTTTGCTAAGCTTTCTTTTATGAATTAATGAAAGCCACGAATGCACTGTACAGTACTTTTTGCTTTCACTACCAGGAGTCTCAGAACTTCATTTTCTGCTCGGTTTCAAGAATCTCTCCTAGCTGAGGCTTTCTGGATTAGTTCCCATTCTGTATCCCCTTTTTCCCCAACCACTACCAGGTTTTTCTTTCTCTGATTTACTTATCCCATCTTTGTTTGAGGTACCTGTAACTTCTTTAATGATTCCCCTCAAAACTTCTCAGAAGTCAGAGGATATAAAAATTATTGTAGATTGCCTCAGAATGTTCTTTCGATCTGCCGTAAGCAGCATATGCAGTCATTTTTAGTTTTGGCATCTGTTTGGGTGACACTCACTTGCAAAGCTCCCAAAGGCCCACCCAGAATTGTGTACAGTCCCAGCGAGCTAGGCTCTGTCCCTTCCCTCCCCTTGAGAAAGCTTATCTAGTTGAATGTATTACTGCTTAGTGAGTCACAAGCTTCAATACTTTTTTTATTAGTAACAACTGACTGGAAGCACACCTTGCAGCTGTGGGTGCCCCACCCAGCACCCCGACCCTTGGTGCAATGCAGCTGCTCTGGGATATGCTGGGACGCCACAGCTCATAAATCATTACTTATTTCCCCTCAAGTAGTAGCACAGATTTCCTCAATTTCCAGTGTCATGAGTGTGCAACTCATTGTTCGGCAAAGCCTAACATCTGTGCTTCCTTTCATACAGCAGGAAAACTTCTCATTCCCCCCCCCCCCCCCATATTTATTTGTTTAGTCAATTGTGAGGAAAGTCGTACTTGTAAAGTCACTCAAGGAACAATTGGGAAAAACTCTTTTGGGTTCTTAGGACCCTTAGAGGAAAGGCTGATGGAGAATGGTAAGGGAAGAACATTTCTTGAACCTCAGCTAAGTGCCAGGCACTGTATGGAGTACTTGGCAAAAATTTTTTAGGCTTCCCAGCAGGCCTGCGAAGTAGGCACATTTATACTGACTTTCTAGATAGATGAGAAACAGGCTCAGAGGGGCTAAAGGACTTGCTCAAGTTATATCACTATTAAGTGGTGAATCCTAACTAGTGTTCTAACCCAATTTGAAAAATTATGGGACATGATCATTCCATTTTCACTATAAATATTGCTCACAGAGGGCAAAGCTTATAATACCCTCCCATGGACTGAGCACACAGGACTCTGTAGTGTAGGCCTCATGCAGAGACTCTGAGACCATGATACCTGGGTTCAAACCCCAGCCCTGTCACTAGGTGCATGACCTCAGACAAATCACTTAACCTCACCAAGTGCCTGTTTCACACATCTATAAAATGGGGATAGTTGTTGTAAGGAGTAAATTAGTTAATCTTGGCACATTATCTGCATACAATAAGTGATAACAGCCATTCCTGTTTTATTTTATTGCAGGATAGGAAATGCTGCTTTCTTGCCTAAATGATGGTGTTTTTATGTCAGCCTTTCATGTAGAAATCACTCTCTTAGAATGGTAGTTCTGATAGTAGGTCATCTTTGGAAACACTCAGGGAGTTTTAAAAAATATTGGTGCCTGTGTCCCACCCCTAGAGATTCTCACTCACTGGGTCTGGGGAGTAGCCTAGGTGTGGGGGCGAAGGAAGTTCTTAGTGGTTCTTAAAGTGTAGTGCCTGGACCCACAACTCAGTATAACCTCAGAGCTTGGTTGTTAGAAACACAAATTCCCAGGCCTTACCCTGGAACTACAGGATTAGATACCTGGGGTGTAGAGCTCAGCAAAACAAGGCCTCTGGGTGATTTGATATCCATGAAGGTCTTAGCACCATTACTCTAAGGAAAGACAGTGCTCATGAGAGAGGCTCTCATCTTAAATACAGACCCCAAGACTGAAGCTGACCTAGAGGGCTTATCTACTTGTTGACACTGAGCAGTGAGCCACTAGTATACTTGTCTTCTCAGAGCCATAATATGCTGTGACTCTACCAGCTTATCCTCTCCCAACCCCAAGGAAAGCCAGGTCTTCATCACAAGTCTTTTTATTAAACGTTGAAGGACATCAAGCTAAGATAGCCCAATCTGTATATTTCATGGTATAGATCCTGAAATCATGCACCAAAAATATCGAATTCCTCTGAATCCTGTATTAACCAGAGTCCATTGGCTACCAACCTACCTTCATCTCAGAGTAGCCCTGCCACAGGTCCATAGGCAGTAAAGCTCCCTCTCCTCTTCTGGGCACCACAAGATGGACACAGCTGTCCTTTGCCTTGGTAACTCTTCTTTCTCTCTGTGTCTGGCCTCCTGCCCCCTTTCCCGTGATTGTGGCAGTCTTTACCTTGTATCAGTATATGCCAGGAGATTTTAGTTGGATCTTGCAGGCCATATAGCCTCTTGTCCCTTCTAATGACTCTGCATAACTCTGCTCTGACCCTGTTGTGACACTCTGACACTCTTCAGAGGTATGGATATCTACTTCCCACTTTTTCCATATGGAGCAACTCCCCAGAGCGCTCAAATTCTCCTTCACCTGTGTCTTGTTCCTACTCCTTTAGCCATCATTAGTCTCTTCTGAAACTAAGAAACATTTGTGTTAAGGATTTCCCTTCATTGCTTTTCCAGATTCTCTGGAACTTATGATCAGAGGTGTTTCTCCAGTGTCATACAGTTTATCTTGCATCGTCTGATTAAAGAGAAGTGCCATTGTAGCATCTAGTGAAACAAATGCCATCTGTGTGGTTTGGTGTTGTAACTTATCACAGAAATAACATTCATGTTTTCCTCATGCCTTCAAGTAGCCACTCACTGGGAAGCTTACAGCAAAACTTTATAACTTTTAACAGATGATTTATTTCTAAGATAACTTTACTCTTTAAGCAAGTGAACAAACATCAGAATCATTGAAGCAAGGGCAAAAGAACAGCAGCAGTGAGTGACACAGGGAAGAAAGCAGAAGGAGAAGGTGTGAGTGAGTTAGGGAGGAAGAGGGAGGAGGAAGGGGATTGATGGACCCAGGGGGTTTTGAAATCTAGGTTGAAGAGAAGCTACTGCAGGTAGGTATTAAACTCAACCTTGGCAGTCAAGGTAAAAAGAGAAGCAAGACAAATTCCATTGCTCTGCAGCAGGATGTTAGGGAGGCTATTTTGTTACTACATAATTTCAGCTCATCCCTCAAAGCTAAAAACAATAGGTATTAGGTGGCCATATTCCATGGAGGGGAGCTAAACCCTCCACACAGAATTTGCTAAGCAGTCACCCCTGAAGCCCAGCCCAATGACTCGGAGCCTATCACTTATACAGAGGTGTGGAGAAGGGAGGAGAAAGTTGATGAGGACGAGAGCGGTGGGACTTCTTTGAGGAGAGTTGTCAGTAAACTACCACAAGCCACCACAAGCCAAGTGCAGGGAGGGGCTTTGAGAGAACCACTTGGGGAAGGTAAGGGGTCTCCCAGGAGGAAAACTGACATCATGCCTCCTGGCTGATCAAAGCAGAGTGGTGGAAACTGCCTAGCCCCACACTGTCACAGTGAGACAGAATGTGGGGAGAGGCTTCTTAGGAGGACTTGACTTGGGTCGTCGGGAGTTGAGGGAAATAGACTGGAGCCTGACTGTAATGATGTCTGTAACGTAATCTGAAATGCTTCAACACAAACAGGGTGATAGTGTGTTTGTTAAGCTGTAGCCTTACCCATACTCCAGAGGCAGCTACCACAGGACATATAGTTATCTTTATCTTTGAGCAGTGCCAGGGACTTTGCTAATTAGCATAATGAACGCTTAAAATGGATTTTATTTTGTGAAATAAATAGGAATAGCCTGTCTTTTTATTTTATTTATTTTTTTTTTTATTTAAAAAAAATTTTTTTTTTCAATGTTTATTTATTTTAGGGACAGAGAGAGACAGAGCATGAACGGGGGAGGGGCAGAGAGAGAGGGAGACACAGAATCCGAAACAGGCTCCAGGCTCTGAGCCATCAGCCCAGAGCCCGACGCGGGGCTCGAACTCACGGACCGCGAGATCGTGACCTGGCTGAAGTCGGACGCTTAACCGACTGCGCCACCCAGGCGCCCCTAGCCTGTCTTTTTAAAGGCATTAGAGGCTTGATCTCTAATGGTCCTGCAGCTAGCAGTTGGTGTGAAGAAATCTAGTTGTCTGATGCTAACCCTGTAGTTTATTTGAATTTTGCCTCTACAATATCATGATGTTTCCCTTAAATGTCTTTTGTGCAAAGACAAAAAGCTTTCATGATAACCTAATAATAACATTGTGAAGGAATAACTAATCCTCCCCTACCTCTTCCTATTGATGGCTACTCTTCCTCCAAGTAGTCCAGTGGTCCTGCCTGGCCAAATTGGCCTAGGACAGTTCATAACACTGCACCTTACCTGGAAAAATCGAAAAGTGAGGCTCTGGCTGGAGCTGCCTGAGACAGGAAGAGTGGAAAGGAAGGGCTGAGTGAGGGTGGTGTGCATGCCCAGTGCTAGGCAAAGCAAAGAGGTGCATTCGCTTGGGTACAGTGGAGACTGGAAGGTGTCACCGAGGAAGAGACCCCACCCCAGAAGATAGAGTGAGGTTCTCCTAGCAGAGCTGGGTTCTTTCTGGGGTGTGCTGTCGGTAGGGACTGAGGGAAGAGCTGTTGGGAGGCAGCCAGTGGTTGGGAAGTTTCACCAGGGCGCTGTGTGGTTGGACATGTCCAGAATGCTCCCTGAGGAACATCTGCCACAGTCTGAGCCAAGAGAGCCTGCTGCCCCTTGTCTTCCCACCCGGAAGGGGCTGGAGCCAGCAATGTGAGTAGCAGAGGAGTGGAAGGACCCAGTGGGAAATTAGTCAGGCAGCTAAGCATCTTTCTCCCCAGCACACCCTCTGCACTTCTGCAGGCTTCAGAGTCTTTTTCAGGCCCCAACTAGGGTGGGAAGAAGCTTTATATGAGGTGAGAGATTAAAGCTCTGATGTGAGACTCATACCTAAAAATGAGATGCTTATTAACACCTGAAAGTGATCATAAAAGCTTAAGGATATGCCCAGCATTTCACCCAGGAAAATGGAAGAATAATTCCACAGAAGGGCTTAAAAGGGTGGTGACAGGAGAAATACTAACTTATTTTTTATGTCCAACTGAGTCTGACTTGATCAAGTATCTACAACTTTTATTATTGAAACAAAGGGACATGGTATTTTTACTATAATTTTCCAAATTACTTATTTTTATATCTCACTGAGTAGAAATTGAGGGGTGGCAAATTAGTTTTCAAGCCTATTCTTTGAAGCCACGGACTGGATAGCAGTGGGATGGAGAGGCAGGGAGACATGTATTAGTTACTTATTGCTGAGGCGACAAATCACCATCAACTTAGTGGCTTAAAATGAAACAAATTTCACAAATGGATTTCGCTGAACTAAAGTCAAGGTGGAGGCAGGGCTGTGTTCCTTCTGGAAGCTCTGGGGAGGAATCTGTTCTCTTACTTTTCCAGCTTCTAGAGACTGCCTACACTCTTTCCCCATCTCTTTAAAGCCAGCAGTGGAGGGAATTCTAATCTCTGACTCTGCCTCTCCTGCCTCCCTCTTTTACTTATAGGGACCCTTGTGACAACATTGGACTGACCTAGATAATCCAGAATAATCTTTTTACGTCAACATCCTTAATCACATGTGCAAAGTCCTCTTTACTATGTAAGGACATATTTACAGGTTCTAGGAATTAGTGGGTGGACATCTTGGGGGTGGGGGAGCATTATTCTACCTGCCACAGGAGAGGCCCAAGTATATCTCTGAGAGCCCTGTCACCCTTACCTCCTTAGCTACCAGTTGGCTTAAAGGTGAACTCAAGGAAAAGGCCCTAAGTAATCTTGGGGAATGCACATAATCTAGGGGGAAAAAAAGGCACATAATCTATTCGTATCTCAGTTTCTTCATCTGTGAAATTATAGAATTAGGTGTTCTCCTACATTGTCTTCCAAAATTTTTCTCTTTGGTAAAATAAGTATTTGAGGAAAACTAGCTGCTTAAACTCAAGAAATCAAACTGATGTTGTTCTAGTGCAGACTGCCAGCCTCCAGCTCTGCCCTAGGCCGAGGAGGCTCTGACAGCCTGCACTTCGGGAGCCTCAGAGGATGCCACAGGTGGGAGGTTCTGGCCGACCAGCCTCTCCAAGCAAGAGCGTTTCAGTGTCCTACTCCTTTCTGCTGAGTCACCATTGAAGGCCTTGAGCAATGGTTACAGTCGCAGACACGGCTGCTGACTCAGAGCTGCTGGAGTGGTCCAGGGAAGCTCCAGGGGCATGAGTCACAGGCCTCTTGTGCTAGCTCCTCTAAAGTCAGCACACACACTCCTTCCTATCTCCTTGGAGCCTCAGGCTTTTAGAGCAGTAGGCCTCAGAACACTGGAGATGGAAACACCTTGTCACAGTTGTCTTTCCCACCAGCCTTTCCTTGCCATGTGATCTTGAGTTGGTTTGTGTGTTTTGTTTTTCCAACTACTCTGATAAATTGCAGTGTTTTTGTGGCCTACATCCCTCTTGAGTCTGGCCATAAAATTAAGGTTCATTGTGCATCCTTAGCCCCATGAGTTTCAGAGAAACATCCAGCTCCCCAGGACTCCTCTAGGCCACATTTACTTTCCACTTTCAAGATAGTGTCATCTACCAGCAAGAGCCCTGGGCCATAAATCAGGAAACTGGGGCTTCTTCTTCCTGTTTTCTGAGCAGCTATGGGGCATTCAGCAAGTCACATCATCCTTTTGGGCTACATTAGGGTTTGACTCTTTCCTCCTAAGTCCCTTCCTGTGCCAATGTGAGGGGATCAGAGTAGATCATCCTAAAAGTCCTTTTCAGTTCTGTAAGTCAATCTTACTCTATCACAGAATTCCTGAATATATTGAGTCTGGCTCAGCCTGCCCTAAGAGGCAAGCTTTCTTTGGATTAGTCTTTTCCTGTGGCTCCCAACTGCCATGTTTGCTCTCTTCCAGGCAGATACTGAATGCACAGCCTCATGAATGCCCACACATTGTTCTGAGGGCTCCTGTCCTTTCTTGAGCTGGTTTCTCAGTCCCTCTCCTCCCAACCTAGGCTAGACTGTCACCTTTACCCACCAATCCCCTGGGAAGTCGGGGGTTGGACTGTGGAAACCCAGAAACTGAACTGTGACTCTTCATACATGTGACAGGCCTGTCATTCCTCCTTTAGTTGGGCCTAACCAGACCAGTACTAGAGTTATTCGGTGTGAGTAGGGAGAGATTCCTGCCTATTTGGTGACCCTGAGGATGGATGCTGCTCAGTGAGTGGATGTCACCTCTGTCCTTGGAGAATCTGGAGTACCCAGGGTCCCCACCTATGCATTGCACATCTCCAGGGCCTTCCATGTCCCCTTGCCTCAGGCCTGGCTACACTTTGCCAAGGACTACTTGCTCCCAGAACCTTCTGGGCTCCTTTGAACCACAAAGGTGCTCTCGAAGTCAACAAACCACCCTGGGGGTTGCCTTTTCACATCCTTTTCAATTGGGTTCTTGTGTTTCCCCTAAAAAAGTGAACAGTCCTTTTCTGCTCATCCAGCAAGGAAATCTGCCTTTTATTTATCACATGGGTTTAGGCATGGCCCTCACCTCTAAAGGAGGAAACTGAACACAAATTATAAGTGTTGTTAACTAGCTTCCCCTTCAGTCCAGAACCCCAGCACAGAGTTGGCATCTATGAGCGCAGCTCTCTTCCTCCTGGGCGTGTGCTTAGCTGTGGAGGAGAGAGAAAGGCCTATTGTTCCGGCCTTGCCACGCACTCCACCAGGCAACAAGCTGGGTGTTCCCCCGGGGAGGTAGAAAACCCGCTTCCAAGATCCCATGTCTCCTGCCTCTGCTCTGTTTGCTTTTGTTTCTGGTCTTTCCTTCTTTGCTGTGTGCCCTTGCCAGGCACCCTGCGCCCATGTAGTGCTTATTTCTTCCTCTAGCCTTTGCACAGTGAATGCCTTTTGTGTGCTTCTGGTGTTGCTTGTCCTCCAGGGAGCAGAGTGAACGTCTCTCCCACCTACCAGGCTCGCTCCTGGCTGGTCGGTGGTTGGACAAGGGGAGTGAACAAAGGCATGCTTGGCCCCAAGGGAGGTTGGGGGTAGGGCCTGGATCTGGAATGTTGTGTCCTCTCTGCTTCTATTCGGAAGGAGGACTGCTTCTCCCCGTGAGTTTTATGGGGGAGGAGTCAGGCGGAGGGGAGGCTGGTGGTGCTTGGCAGGGCTGAGCCACCAAAATTAAGTGTAGTTTGGCTGCGCCGTCCTTCCCTTGTCTGCTCAGCATCCAGCCCGGCAGAGGCTCTGAGAGAGAAGTATGGCAGGAGGAGCCAGGAAATTCTGATTGGGCCTGCCTCTGCCACCGTGTGACCCTGCATGACACTGGGCCTCCCAGGGTGAGCCTCACTTCCCTGCCCCAAGTGGGGCACTAACACCCACCCCACCCGCCTGCTTCCTGGGACTGATGTGAGGAGCAAACACAACACTCTCTGAGGAAACGCTGTGGGAAGCAAAAGCCCTTTGTGAGTCAGCGGTGAGAGTCGTCGCCCTGTCTTTCTCCACTATTTACTGGGGCCACCCCTCCACCCGAGTTCCCGTAATCATCTAGTGAGCTCATGCTGCCCCCTAGTGGCCAAAGTGCTCATCATTCATTTCTTTTAAATTAAATTTCTATTAAAATCATAAGAAAAAGTAATTATGAATATGCAGTAATGAACCCAGCCTGGATTATATCCATTTTTATATAAATTCAGACATAAAATACAATGTTAAATACCATTTTAATGGAGGAAGTGACCCACGAAGAAAACAGCACATAATGGAGCCCTAGGCCCCAGGAGGGAGGCATGTTTGAGCTCCCTGTTCCCCATCTTGCTACCCAGCCGCTGGCTGCTCCTCTGAGCCTGCAGAGAGGCCTGCCTGGGGCCTGATGGTGGCCTTTCCCCAAAAGGGGCCATATTTTCCCCCAGGATGCTGGCGATTGGATGGAGGAACAGGTGAGAAACCAAAGCACTTGGCTACTCTTCTTCAGCCTTTTAAACCTTTTAAATCCCCAAAGATTACAAAATGCCCTGATAACTAGCTGTCTTTCTCATTGTGGACAGTGGAACAGCACTAGTTGGCTTAGACAGAAATTCTGCATAATAACAATAACAAGTGACCAGTGACTGCTATGTTCCCTCTTTAAGAGAAGCCTCCCCACACATTTCTCACAGATTGCTCACCACAGCCCTGAAGTCCCAACTGCTTTTATTTTCAGGTGAGGAATTTGAGGTCTAAGGGTCACAGGCAGGTCAGAGGGGAACAACAGCTTGAACCCAGGTATTCTGGCTTCAAACCCCTCACCTTCTCACTACATTGAGTGCTTGGAATTGAATTCCCCCAGCCTTGCAGAATGAGAACTGTTTGCATGGTGGGGAGGAACACACTGAAGAAAAAAAAAAAAAATTAACAAGCCTTTTCCCTCCATACTGGTGGATGAAATAATCTGATCAGTAGTCATCCTCCAGTCATGATGAATAGTAGACTGAAAACTCGTGCCCTTTGACCTAGTTAATTACTTTCCTTTTCCTTTCTCATCTGACAAATTTCTTCACAGCATTCAACATTCCAGATATCCCTTTACTTCCCTTACAGGCCTTTTCCCCAGGCCTCTGAGGAACTTCCTTTTAGACTCAGCTTTTTGGCATTGGGACCAGGATGAGAGGTTGCTGGACTTCTGGAAATTTCACTCTGTGTCCCCCTCCAACTCCACGCCCTTTCTCTCTTCCTCCTCCTCCTGAGCGGGAAGGATGGGAAGCCTCTAGGGACTCACTGCAGAACTGAGAAGAATTTTGTCACCTGGTGCCAAATACCATCCTGCTTTGAGGAGGCCAGTGAGCACACACCAAATAGCTTGGAGGGTCTGACATTGGAGGGGCAGGTGGACAGCTTGTTACAGAGGCATGGGGGACCCAGGAAGGCAGTTGACAGCCCATCACAGGCACTGCTGGTTCCTGAGAAGGGCCTTATCTCTTCTGTGCCTGCCCCTGGCAGTTTTGCATATATCACTACAGTTAACCTTAGGAAAATCCTGTGAGGTAGGGAGCATTTTCCCTGTTTTATATATTAGTAAATCCCGGTTTTAGAGAGGTTCAGAGAAATTTGGCCAAGACCACAGAGCTAATTAGGAGAGCATCAATTCAGGGCATGATAGAAGCTCCAGAAAATGCTGCACCCTTGAGACTATAGTTTGCCTGAACCAAGATATCTCTGGATACTTTTCTGCTTTTGGGCTGAAGGGAGTCCCTTGTAGATGTTAGGTGAGTGCATGTGATTTTCCCATTGATTGGATTTATAAATTGAGTGATCAGATAACTTAGTTATCCATACATGGGCCTGCACCCAGCATTGGCCTTTGTTCCAGTTCCCTGTTCCCTTCCTCCCCTGCACACGGAGGCCACGCCATGACTCTGTCAATCCCTGTGGCCTCATTTGTCTGTCTGCCACAGATGTCTGGGCAGCTGTGGGGTAACTGACCAAGATAAGAATGGAGAGAACATGGGCTTTGGAGCAGGTGGGGTTGGGTTTAAATTGAAAACCTGCCATATTTTCAGGAAAAACTACCCAGATTCTAGGATGGGAATGGGGATGGGGAGTTTTAGAATCATGTGGTCTCAGCCTGCTTCTGAGCAGAAAAGAGACAGGTGCCAGGGTCAGCCCTCTTCAGAAAAGTCAGGACCTTCCTGCCCAGAGATGGAGGACAGGACCACTGCTGGTCACTGGTAACTCTTATGGGGCACAATTTCAGGAGCCCCAGGTAAAACTCAGGTGGCTCCTGTTCTCCAATTTCTCTCCTATACTCACTTTTAAGGCTCTGGCCATTGGCCAAATGTAACCATCCCTGGAAGGGGAACGGCACTTTACAATGCTAAAGAAAATGTGATGTGATGAGGGGAGAGCATTTGTATGGAGCCCACCAGAAGCCAGGCTTCACAAGTGACTGTGTGGCTTCTGTTTTCTTATCTTGAACATATAGTAGCTAATAATATATAATGATGACTAACACTTCTGTAGGACTGCTCTTAGCACTTTTCACATAAGTTAACCCATTAATGCTCACAGTAGCCTGATTCTTATTTTCCTGGTGACGTGGGCAGGTAGGTCAAATCATCTGCCCAAGGTCACATACAGAGTGCATAGCAAACCTGGACTTTTGAACTCAGGCAGTCAGGCAGCAGTGCCCCTACTCTTGGTTCTTATGGTAATAATGAGGCCTTCCTTTAAGGTATGAGGGCAAGATTAAGAGAGATCATGCATCTAAAGCTTCTGGCACAAAGCAAGGATTCAGTTAATGCTCTTTTACTTCCCTGGTATTTTAGATTTGAGAGGAGAGAGCCAGCCTACCTCTCAGCAGAGGTCTGTCTTGCACATATAATATGCTCAGGCAGTATCTGTGGGGCAGATGGAAGGGCAGATTTTGTTCAAGCATGGGGCCAGGACCCATGGGCAGAAAAAGCTGCTGGAAGGGCAGATTTTGATAAGGTCAGAGGTGGTGGCTGGGGTGGGGGTGGGGGTGCACTAGAAATAGAGGCCCATATGCAAGGCCAAGGTCAGGGGGCTAAAGCTGTGGCAAGTGAAGTGGTTTTCCTGGGGCTTCCCTGCCTGCTCGGGCATCACTATGCTGACTGGGGGGTTGATTCCCTGATGTGGGCTTCAGCTGCCACCTACCCCTTATATCATGGTGCTAGCCTCAGAGCTCACCTCAAGGCCTGGGAACCCCAGATGAAGACACTGCTAAACCTGTCAGGGCTGTCTTCACTTAGGTGTGTGTGTGAGTGAAACTAAACCCATGGGGCGCCTGGGTGGCTCAGTCGGTTAAGCATTCGACTTCAGCTCAGGTCACGATCTCGCGGTATGTGAGTTCGAGCCCCGCGTCGGGCTCTGTGCTGACTGCTCAGAGCCTGGAGCCTGTTTCAGATTCTGTGTCTCCCTCTCTCTCTGACCCTCCCCCGTTCATGCTCTGTCTCTCTCTGTCTCAAAAATAAATAAATGTTAAAAAAAAAAATTAAAAAAAAAAAGAAACTAAACCCAACACAGAGGACTAGGGGAGCCACAGGGGAGGGGGAGGAGGCGCTCCTAGCCCCACCCCTCTGTTGCTAAGAAAAATTTGAGGCTACTCACGAAGGGGGAGGTACAGAATGGTTGTGGGGGATGGGACGCTAGTGTGAGGAAATAGAGCTGTTCTGTTCCAGGCCTAAGATAGCCCAAGCCCACACCCAAGCAGTGGCTGTGCCACCCCTGCTCTGGCCTGAATTAACCACTGACAAATTGAGAGTTTCTTAGAACCCAGAAAGAGGTCTCTGTAGGGACAGACAGGGCCCAGCTGATGGAAGGTCTCCAAGACATCCTGGTACAGTTCAGCCAGACCCCAGCTTCACCAACATAGGCTGTCTGGGCAGTGGTTACTGAGGTGCATTCATTTCTGTTTATCAAGATTGCACTGGTCAAGGCCAGGTGTACCCGGGCCAAAACAAGCAGACCTTGACCGGGCAACATACCAATGCATTGGTTTCACCATGTTCTCAATGAATGTCCCTCAGCTCAGTTGATACATCATGATCGAGATGGTTCAGGATGACTAAAATGAACTGCCACTCCCTGCACCAGCTTTACCTATTTCTGTTCGTAGGCATAGCCTGCACATCCAATGCAAAGAAAAATGAGGTCGTTTTTTCCCTACAAAGTGGAGACACTAAACCTCAATTGCTTGGATGTTTTGGGAGTGGTTATTTCAAAACCCTACCCACTGCCTCAGTTTGCCAGTCACAACCCCAGACACCAGAAGAGATTAATCCACTGTTCTTGTTCTGTTTTGTTCCACGTGACCAGCTGAACTGGGCTTTTCTTGTTCAAGATTTGCAAAGGAGAGTCAAGATCCGGCTTCAATCACTGGCATTTCAGAAGGGTTCTTGAAATAACAGGATGGTTTCTTTGCAGTGTGAACATTTTCATCATCAGTGAATATTTATCAAGTGCCTACATTGAGGTTGCTTGCCAGTTCTGAACCCAGATAAGAGGGAAGGTTCTTTGTTTCTGTTGCAGAGAAGGGCTTAGTCAGTAAACTGCATTTCTTTTAACTTCTGAAGGCCTTCCTTTTCCTGGAGAGAAAAAAAAAAGTCATTTTGCTTTTGCAAATGAAAGAGTAGAGCTTTTGCTAATGCATAGTATTTTCTTCAGTTATCATTTGTTTTCCTGACAGTGTTTGTTTTCTGAAACCCTCAAATTACCTGATTTCTTTGCATTAAAAATATTTAGTCAAACATTGTTTGATTTCATGACTGCAGCAGCTTGCACATTCAACAGATAGTTTCATTTTTTTCCAACCCATTCTCTCCCTTTTCATCCACTCCACCCAAGAACAAATCATTCAAATACTGCATGGTTGGGATGAGTCCTGGGGAAGGAATCCATCACTGACTAGGTCCTCTAGCACTCGTGGTCTTGCGCTGACCCCTTGTGGGGAGAGCATGGACTGTCTCCTGTGCTCACCATCTCAGGGGCTGCTGGCTGGTCTTAAGGACAGAACAGCTAGTGAGGTCCCGAATGGCACCAAGGTCCTTGGGCACTAATTGCCATGGTATGTACTCTCCACGGTGAAAAGGGCTCTGGCCTGTGGGCTTGGCTTTGCCTTTTGTTGGAGACACAGTGAACCAGATTGCCTCAACAGAGAAAGTCGTTCTCTGGGAATTGGATGCCTGGAAAGGTGCATGAACTGTTTTGGCTTTAGCAGAAACTTTTAGCCAGAGCAAGAGTTCCTTTGGCCAGGTTTTAATCACCTCACTTTCTCAGAGCCTTGTCCATTGCCTGATGCTTGGTAAAATCTCCATAAATACTTGTGAAGTAACTTCAATAAGTCTCTGTCATCAGCAGTCATTTACTGAGCACTTACTGTTTTGGGTCCTTGGTTAAGACTAGGGATATGAAAAGGTATAAAGGGCAGCCCCAGACTTGACTGAAGTCTAGCTGGAGAATTAGGCCAGACACGAGAGATGACACTTGCCAGCAAGAGTGATGTGTTTTCATTGCTCAAGGGATAACACAGGCAGTTAGAGGCACTGGTGTTTGAGAAAAAGGACAGAACCACCGAGGACACATCAGGGTCAGCTATTCTGATTGGTGGGAATTGGGCTGTACCTTTAAGGAAGTGGTAATAATAAAATCTACCAAGTACTTCCTACCCTCTGCCAATATCCTTTACATTCATCACTAATTCTCTCAACATTTGTGCCAGGAGAGTACTCACAGATGAGGAAACTCAGGCTCACGGAGTTAAGCAGTTCTGCCAAAGGCGACACAGCACTGAGCAGGGGCACAGGGTTTCTAGTGCAGGTCAGTCTAACACTAGAACCCCTGCCCTCTTTCACCACCCCCTGCCAAGGAAAGAAGGTCTGAAACCTTATCAGGTACCTTGAGGGATTAATTTGAAGCAGCTTCCAAAGCAAGCTGCTACTTTTCTAGGAAGCAAGGGCCAAGCAGGGAAAAGCTGGTGACCTCAGATTGTCTGATCACCTGGACAGGGTGTTGGTGGAGCTGCTGGGTTACTGGGGTTGATCCCAGGACCTGGCCAGCCTGTAACCACGGAGGTCAAACTGGGCTCAGATATGTCTCCACTGGACTAATTCCCAGTGGCACACAGCTGATAAGCATCCACTGCTAACCTCCAAAAGACCTCTGATGATTTTAAATCTCATTATGTGGATGTTTTATAAAGAAGCCAGCGATTCCAGGTTTGGAAAGATATAGAAAGATCTAATTAAAATGGGACTCCAATAAAGCCATGCAGGTTGATACACAGTATAGTGGTTAAGTATATGGACTCTGGAACAAACTATTTGGGTTAGAATTCTGGTTCAACCACTTACTAGCTGTGTGAAATCACCTCTTCATGGGTTCCCCCCAACACACACTGTATGGTTTTTGAAACATAGGAAGTGAGTTAATATTTGTGAAACAGATAGTCATCTGGAACATAGTGCTTATATGACTAGATGTCACTGTCGTTATTTTTCTTCCAGCAGAACTTAGCAAAGGCGTGTACCCTTTGAGATGTTATCACAGATTCAAGTCTGGATTAAGGACTTAAATGAGGCTTAAGTGGACATGTCTAATGACACTAGTGTTCTTTTAGAAACAGACAAATCCTTATTGTGTTCAGAGCAAGACTTGCTGGTCAGCTGATAAGAGATTTAGAGAGATCTTCTATCACATCTAGCCGAAAGTGACCTCTAATGGGCAGCAGTACTTATTACGAACTCGTGCTGCAAACTGAAAGGCTCTTTTAAGGAGAAAACAGATTGTTGGAGAATGGGAACTGATCGTGGTTGGGGGAAGATTGTCATGAACCACAAGGAAACTGCATCCCTGAGAAGCCCTATACATTGGCAGTGTGGTTACCTTGGCATTTATTTTTTTAATGTTTGTTTTTGAGAGAGAGAGAGACAGAGCATGAGCGGGGGAGGGGCAGAAAGAGAAGGAGACATAGAATCCAAAGCAGCTTCCAGGCTCTGAGCTGTCAGCACAGAGCTTGCTGTGGGGCTTGAAATTCAAGCCTTCACGAACTGCCAGATCATGACCTGAGCTGAAGTTGGATGCTTAATCAACTGTGTCACCCAGGCACCCCTAGTTACCTTGACGTTTATTATTTTTAAAATATTTTTCTTAATGTTTATTTTAAGCAGGGGAGGGCAGAGATAGGGAGAGCCACAGAATCTGAAGCAGGCTCCAGGCTCTGAGCTGTCAGCACAGAGCCCAAAGGAGAGCTCAAACCCACCAACCGTGAGATCATGACCTGAGCTGAAATTGGTCACTCAACTGACTGAGCCACCTGGCCCCGTCCTTGTTACCTTGACCTTTAAAAGTCACTCTATCCCTTCTAAAGCCAGTGCTGATGAAAAAGCCCAAGGACGTCTCATTATACACTCCTAGAAAATGTATAAATGGTGTGAATCTTTTGGAAAGTCACACCTGTGAAGAAAAGTCTTAAAAATATTAATCTCAGGGTGCTGGGGTGGACAGTCAGTTGAGTGTCCGACTTTGGCTAAAGTGAGGATCTCACAGTTCGTTTAGTTCAAGCCCCGCATTGGGCTCCTTGTTGTCAGCTCAGAGCCTGGAGCCTGCTCCGGATTCTGTTTCCTTCTATCTCTGCCCCTCACCTGCTTGTGTGCACATGCGCACGTGCTCTCTGCCTCTATCTCAAAAATAATTAACCATTTAAAAAAATATTTATCTCAAAGGACACGGGAGCTATCTTAAAGCATTTCTCGTTGGCCATATCTGGGATAACTATAACAAATTAGTGATAGTAATGGATTATAACCCACAAAATGAGTCCATACTGATATACATAAACAAAGGATAAACGAAGAAGGGAAAGCTCTTCCTTACAGTGGGATTCCAACTAATAAATGGAAGAAGGAATGCTGGAATTAGGAAATCATTTTCAATAATTATTTTCAGGCTAAAAGCAATGGGTACTAAAATTAGTAGGCAGAATTATGATGAAAAACAGTATGTGATCTTGAAGTATTTCCCACATTAGATACTTATTTTTTTTAATGTTTTTTATTTATTTCTGAGAGAGAGACACAGTGTGAGTGGGGGAAGCTCAGAGAGGGAGACACAGAATCCGAGGAAGGCTCCGGGCTCTGAGCTGTCAGCACAGAGCCCAATGCAGGGCTCGAACCCACCAACTATGAGATTATGGCCTGAGCCGAACCCACTGAGCCACCCAAGCTGTCCCCACATAAGATATTCATTACAAAGGGGAAACTAGTCTGAGAACACTGGCAGACACTGCCTTAACCAGAAATCAAAAGTAATTCCGTTAGTGATGGAACCAGTCAACATGTGCCTCCTAATCTGATGCACTGAGAAAGACACAACTCACTTCTATCATATTCCTACCCAAAGCACAAAACCTGAGTCTAGTCATGAGGAAACATGGGACGAACCTCAGTTAAGGGACATTTGCAAAACCACTGGTTTACACTGGGAGGAAGGAGGAAAATAACCCCCTAGTGATGGGTTAGAATTGGAGGTTTCATGTGAAACCTCCATGTAGAAGCAGTAACACCGCGATAGCAACACGCATACCTTATGCCAGAACTTGGTCCCTTACTAACGGGAACCTGTACTTCTTAGAGGAATGGCTTGTTCCAGGGTTGAAGCAGAGAAAGTACAAGGTGAGCCTGGATTATCTTGTTTTAAAAGAAAATAACATATAATGCCCAAAAGTAATGAGGACGTTATTGAAAGGTCAAGGGAGCTAGCTTACAGGAGTTTCCACTGGCCTAATTTGGGGTAATGTCAGCATCACAATGAATAATGAGAGGAATAATGAGAAGAATGCCAACCAGTAAATGCTTAAACAGGCTAGAAATAGAAGAATCACATTTTCCAACTACTAGTAACAAAACAAAACAAAACAAAACAAAACAAAACAAAACAAAACTTGATTTAGGCAAGACCATAAATGGATGCTAAAGCCATTGGTAAAAACTGTCAAGGAACAGGAAATTCAGTCTTCATGTATAACCCCGTAGAGTACAGATTGAAAGTACCTTCCCAGTGATGGAATCTGGTGAACACCACCTTAGTCACATGATCAAAGTTACTATCAATGATAATAGGACAAATTGACATGCACCTGCTTGGTGTTACACTGAGAACATAATATTATCTTTGTAGTGTGCCTACCAAAAATGTTTAACATGGATCTGACCACAGGGACTTTTCTAGATTAATGAAGCCTGAGAGATATTAAACTAAATACTATATATAATCTTTGGATCCTGCATCAACCAACCAATACCCAGTTATACACATTTTTAAAACAATCTGGAAAATTCTAACATAAACTGTGTATTACATAACTATATCGGTGCTAAATTTCCTGAGTGTGATGACAGTTAAATTGTGGCAATGTGGGCAAATGTCCTTGATCGTTTGTGCTATATGCTAAAATATTTAAAGGTGAAGTGACTTAAATGGTTCAGAAAACAAAAATATGTGTGTATATATATACACACATACATATATGCCTAGAGAGATGACACAAGTGTAGCAAAATACAACTATTAGTGAGTCTCAGGTAACAAATAGAAAGGTACTGGCTGTACTGCTCATAATTATTCTTAGAGGCTTGAAATTTATCAAACTATAATGGAAAAAATAAAACAAATCTCCCCCAAACAAAAAAATGTCACAGTCATGAAAGACTGAGAAACTATTTCAGATGAAACGAAACTATAGGGAATGTGTGATTCTAGATTAGATCCTGGACCAGAAAAGGCCATTAGTAGGAAAATTGGCAATATTTGAATAGGTCAGTATAGTTTTTGTAATTTCCTAACTTTGATAATTATACTACAGATATGTAAGATAAATGTCCTGATTTTTAGGGGGTATACATTGAAATACAGGTAAACGGACATCATCACTGCAGCTTACTCTCAAACATATCAGAAAATCCAGTACATACACACGTAGAGGGAGAGAGAGTGATAAAGCAAGGGAGGTAAAATGTTAACATTTGGGGAATCTGGGTGAGGGATATACAGGAATTCTTCTGAAATTATTTCACAATGAAAGTTAAAAAGTGTTCACTTCAGGGGCGCCTGAGTGGCTCAGTTGGTTGAGCGTCCAACTTTTGATTTCAGTTCAGGTCATGATTTCATGGTTCATGAGATCGAGCCCCAAGTCAGGCTCTGTGCTGATAGCATGGAGCCTGCTTGGGATTCTCTCTCTGCCCCTCCCCTGCTTGTGTGTGTTCTCTCTCTCTCAAATAAATAAAAAAATATTCACTTCAGTGTCTTTCAACTTGTTTTTCTTATGTCATTGTAGTGGGTTTAATAGTCCTCCCCACCCTCCCTCAAATTCATGTCCATCTAGAACCTTACAGTGTGACTTTATTTGTGAATAGTGTCTTTGCAGATGTAATTAGTTTAGATGTGGTCACACCTAAATCCAGTGACCGGTGTCTTTATAAGGCGGACATACACAGAGAGAAAAAGTCCACGTGAAGATGGAGGCAGAGAATGCAGTGACACAGCTACAAGCCAACGAATGCCACGAATGGCTGGGAGCCACAAGAAGCTAGGGAGAATCCAAGGATTCTTCCCTAGAACCTTCAAAGGGAGCACAGCCCTGCCAACACCTTGATATCTAGCCTCCAGAATTGTGAGAATAAATTTAAGTCAGCAAGTATGTGGTAATATTGGTTATAGCGATCCTAGGAAATTAATAGTCACCTGCTTAACACAGTGGCTCTCTGGTGGCATCCACAAGCCTCTGATGATACTGATATAATGAGAGTAGCATCTGTTGAACATTCACTACAAGCCTTCTGTGCTAAATGCATTATATATATATATATACACACACACACACATATATATATACACACACACATTATTTATTTTAATCCTCATAACATCTGAATACAGCAGACTCAATAACTAACTCTTCAAATGGGAAATGGAAGTTTGGAGATGTTGAGTAGTGTGTGCAAAATTAGATAGATAAAAAGTGGAGGAGCTAAACACTGACCCCCAGCAGTGTGACTCCGTAAGTATGCTGCTCCCCGTGCAAGCTTCTCTGGCTGGAGCAGCAAGCCTGGTGTCGCCCCAGGACACGCTCCAGCGAACACCTCACACACTGCCTCCATGTTACATTGCCTTTCCGTCTTGGCCCTTCAGGCCCTTCCTGTTCTAGGCCAGCCCACGTTCCCTATTCTCGATGAAAACTTTCCAAGGCCCTCTGGGCCACAGTGGTCCCTTTTCCTTTTTTAAACTCAGCACTTACTGTACTGCAGGCTTGGCCCTAAACTGTACTGGAGATTACTTTGGAAGTGATTTGGCTTTTAAAAACATTGCCTCCCAACTGGAAAGCAAGCACCCTGCAAGCAGCTATTCTGTGAAGATATTGGCTACATATGTAGCCATCAAGACTTTCTCTACCTTTATTTCTCTAAGTAGAAACCTATCATGGTAGCCCTCATCAGGTTAAATGTAATTACAGCAGACACTTAACATTTGCAATTTCACTATTTTCACTATTAAAAGTTCATTTGCTGACTCTTAACTTCCCTCATGTGTAAAATATAGTCTGCTAGGACTAACCAGTTTCAATGTGACATCATTGTACATTGTTAGTCAATGTTGCAGTAATAGTTAAATTAATAAAACTTGGTTTGAAAAGGGCCAAGAAAATAATACATTTTGAGCAGAAAATTAGTTTTGTAATTTAGGGTGGAATATTTAACCTCATGGTGGCTTAGACTTATGCTGTACCTCATACTCTGTATGAATATCTGATGTGTTATATACTCTGTGTAAAAACAGGAAGAGTCCATGTGTGAATTTTTTTCACAAGTGCTTCAGCTATGCTCCTCAAATGAGGAATTCCAGTTTGGAAAGGTTAACCATGGTTATCATTGGTTGACCAGTAAAGAGATGCCGGGCACGGTAAATAATCTGATTTTCAATTGACATAGTATCCTATACATACTATGCCACATTCACAGATGTGGGATTTATATAGGTCTTGGATTATTCTCTGAGATGTTAGGGGTCTACTGCAAAGACCAGGCAGGTATATCAGGGAGCAAAAAGAGCAGGATTCAAGAAAAATACCATGGTCAGCACACTGATAAATGCAAAACAAGACCTGCCTTCATTGTTGTGCATAGGGAATGGAAGGAACTGGAATGCACTAGAATGTGCACACCCCAACCAGAGGGCTACTTGGTGCCAGTCAGTTGCTGCCAGGGATTGTAGATCTCATGTATTTTAACTTTTTTAAAAGAAGCTGGAAGTTTAGGATTTTATGTGAATATTTCCAATAAAAACTGTACCAGTTAGTTCATTTAAAACTAACATTGCACAAACCAGATACATGTGCAAGCTAGGATTTGGCCATGACCTACCAGTTTGCTACCCCAGGCCATTGTTTATAGGTCTCTGTCCCCTTTCAACTGTGAGCTCCAGGAACCTAGAACCTTGTGAAAAGAATACATACATTCACAGAGGGGCAACTGGATAAAGAACACATGCTCATGCTTGAAAGATGAAAGCTTAAAATGTCAGAGAATTAGCATCAATTGAAATTCATTCATTTCTCAGTATTTGTTGCATGCCCTGTTATGGGTCAGGCACTGTTGTAGGATTAGATGAGGAATATACAATAATGAATAAACCACACTCTTCTGCTTTCTTGAAGCTTATATTCTTATGAGTAAAAGTGATAAAATCAGGTAATTTCAGATAGTGGTTATTATGAAAAAAAATAGTGCTAAGGAATAGAACATGATGAATAGAACATGTCCGGGGAGCTTATTTTAGGGTGTGAATGCACCCCCTGTGGAGAGAATGGCACCTGAATGATGAAGCCTATCAAATAAGATTTGGGAGAGCCTCCGAAGCAAGAAAGGACAGCAAGGGCAAAAGACTCAGGAATAGATATGTGCACATTTGAGGAAGAGAAAGGTTGGTTGAGGGAAGAGGCTGGCAAGGACTGGATTACATACAGCCAGAGTCAGGGGTTTGTATTTTATTCAGAGTGAAATGTGAAACCATTGGAAGCTTTATGTATTAGAAGAACATGTGATTAACGTTTGAAATAGATCATTAGCTACTGTTTGAGAGATTGTAGCAAAGGCATACATAGAAACACTACAACCACATGTGGTTGAGGTGATGGCTGATGTAGGGGAAAGGAATTGGATGGCATATAAAAGCAGACAGGATAGCAATTTGCTGTTCCTGAACTTGGGTTAGAATTAAACTAAGCAGAGGCAGCAAAACCAGAGAACACTTGGAATCAAAGGGCCCAGTGTTTTCATGAAAATCTTGTTCAGAATCAGATCTCATTTCATGAAGTATTCTGAAACAACTGTATTTTGAACCGTGTTCATAGGAAATGTAGAATTCAAACTCTTCTAAATATTTGGATGCTAATACTAATTTTGAATTGCAGAGCTAAAAATAGAACTCGCTTAACACACGTTAACAAAATGCTGTGAGGTAAGGGCAAGGGCCAAATAACTTGCCAAATCCCCTTGGTAGAGGAATATCTTGAATTCAGACATGACCTACAAGTCCATGTTTCTTTCATTCGAGAAACGGACAATGGCTACAAAGTCAGCCACACAGAGCTACTCTAGGGAACATGAGGGGATCAGGGCCCATACAATGAATACTGCTCCCCTTCCAGTTTTCCCCGTGGGGGAAGGGAGTTTTCCTTATCAAACCCCATGAACACTCTCTAGTTAAACTAGGCTCCCAGTATGCCTGTGATTTTAACATGAATCTTGGAAAACTCTGGTCTTTAAGAAAAAAGAACTTCACAGTTATCTGTTACAGCCCATGTTAAGAAATGGCTCTTAGTACCGTTGAATATTATGAAATTATCTTGTTTTTGGAAACTTTCATGAGCTACCTTTAAGTTTTTAAATATGGCTTTGGATGCAGGTTATGGGCATTAATAATGCCGTTAATAACTGATGGTAACACTGACAATATTTAAAACTATAAAGCAAAGTTAGAACGGCAGTTAAAAGGTAATCTTTTTGATGATCACTATTTCAGAATGGAAAGGTGATGAAGAATTTCACTGGTCTTCCTTTAGGATTAAGATACAGTCATAAAGGACAAACATTAACATTCCATAACATGAAAGGACTTGTATTAAGAATCAGCATCATTAGGAAAAAGTTAACAACTTGTCTGCATTAAGACTTAGGGCTGTAGTGGGAAAAACAAGATAATGAGAGAACGTATACACAGGAAATACAAAAAGCTGTCAAAGGTACAAGCACTAATGGATTAAGAATTGGCAACTGAAAGAAATACCTAGTGGATGAGGCAGCAGTCTAGTAACGGTTTAGAATAGCACATAATCTGGGTCCCCAGACTTCCAAATTTCACACTATGTAAAAAAAAAAAAAAAAAGTTATCAAATCTGAATCTGGCCAAGTGTTGAAATCTACAAGGTTTACAGTACAGGAGACAGAAAAATACATCCAGTGATTTCAGAGGGTTACAATGAGCAAACCCAGAATATGAAAATTTCCTTAAGACAAATGACCCAATTTTTTTAAATTGCAAGGGGAAAAGGATGGGAGTCTGTGATTAAAACATAAAATAGATGAACCTTGCATGAATATCCCAGTTATAAAAACAAATCCTTAGAGATAGTAAGGAAAATCTGGATACTGACTGGGTAAACAAAGGCATTGTTAATTTTTTAAGTATATAAAAAGTATTTTGGTGGTGTTCAAGTCCTTACCTTTTTTAGTCTGAAATGGTTGAGGATGAAATCAGTTGTCTGGTATTTTCTTACAAATAATAAGGGTGGGAAATAGAATGGTGAATTGGTAGGTATGAACAAGATAGGCTGGCCATGAATTGATCATTATTTCTGGAGCTGAGAGATAGGTATTTTACTACATCTATTTGAATTTTCCCTTAATAAAAGTTCAAAAATTGGTACATTAAAAAAAAAAGTTTTTAAATTCAGGCAGAGCAGCATAAAGTGGTCAACTTCTTGACAGAAACCCAGAAAACTGTCTTAGTAGTAGCACAAAGCAAAAATTAGGATGCATGGAAACAGACACCCTCACAAAGCCACCTCTAACATACAGCCCTCAGCCCACATGCAGGTGTTCTCTGCATCTTCCATCTTCACAAACCTCACCCGTGGTGGTCTTTCCAAACAAGGGTAAGGTAGGTAAAAATTTAAAAACTTGTAAAAATTCAAGATTAATTTTTTAAACAGGGCCTTTACGGACTTTTGTCTCTGCCTTTCTTCAGTGCATGTCTTGTAAAGAAAATAAATGGGTTTCCTGTTTGGATGTAGTTTAGGCTTGTAAGTTGTTTAGCTCAGCAGTATGTATTACAAAATCAAATATAGAAAGAACGCTCATTAGTTCTTACAAATATATCTGATTTAAGTAGCACACCCAACATTTTAAAATCCAAATGAGTCTTCTCTTTTGCAGTGTAGTTGCCTTGTTTGGCTTTCTACTTTTTTCAGCCCTGTTGCTCACCAGTGGTGAATGTTTGTCTTTGGAATCATCTTGAGAAGCTGTTTTTTTTTTTTTTAAAACATCCTTAGTGGCAGTAAATCTTCATATCTTTGTGGGTATATTTGATTTTTTGAAACAAAAAAAATTATTTAGACCCAGGTCTAGTGGCCACGTAATCAAGTGTTAAAAAAATTAATGGAAAACTTAATATAACTATAAAATAATGAAATCCTATATGGCCTTCTAAATTCACTTCCAAATTATTGGTAAAATAACTGTCAATATGCATATTAAAAATGTATTCATTTGGATATAGGACTTCTGACTTTTTCAACAAAACTTGATTTACTTTATGGTCAGATTTTACTTCTTTCAGCTAGCCAAGTCCGGGGGGCCTCATTTTATTATTCAATCCTCCTAGCCTAGATAAAATCTTCACTGTCTAAATTAAAGAAAACCTTTAATGTTTAACAGTTGGGTCTGATATACCATTATGTTAAAAGTTTTGACTTTGTTCTAGAGGACAGCTCACTTAAATGGTACCAGAAGCTTAAAGCAAATTTTAAGTACTATATATGTGCAAATAGGTTTCAACTTGAAGACTGGTTTAATGCTACAATATAACATTTAATATTACATTGTTGCACAACTCCCATTGGTTTTTTTCCAAATATAAAGGCAAAGACTTTTAGAATAGCTCTCAATGCAGGTAAGAACTGCATTTAAGAATCTTGAACTATATATATAGCTGATGGAGAAAAGGTTTTGTCAGAAAATCAGTACAGGCAGTTTCCTATTAAAATTTTTCTCTGTTTAATAATTTATTTAAATAAGATATTTGAAGCAGTTTAGAAAAACAAGATTTGTATTTTATTTCCTTGTAAAAATCTTTACACATGCAGACAAACCAGTGTTAAGAAAGTATTCACCATCATTTAAACAAATAACCACTTAAATAGAACAGTGTCTGCAATTTTTATCTGTATAAAAATAAGATACATTTTTACAGAACTCACCTCCAGTTCTTATAGCAATAAACAATACACAACTATAAGTACAATTGAACCTGACCATGGTTTTCAATTAGATACTGCTAGGGCATTTTAATGTGCAAAAAAAAAAAAAACAAAACAAAACACAAAACAAAAAAACAAAACAAAAACCCTAAAAACAACCAAAAAAAAAAAACCCCAAACAAAAAAGACACCCACAAAAACTTAAAAACAAAAAACCCCAAAACAAAAAAAAAAAAACATAGTTTCTTTCCAAAAGAAAATGTCCTCAGTGTTTCTAGAGACCTAGAGGGCTTTAAGAAATCAAATCCTAATCAATTTCCTTTTAATGTTTTATGAGTCCATACATCACACTGTAAATAGGCAAAACCAGGAACTGATGCAGGCTCAAAGGAAGAAAGTCAGCGCCTGTGCCTGCCATGTCCTGAGCGACTGCCACCATGGTGCTTGCCTTTATGGGACCTCTCAAAGGAGCGAGATCTTTCACGCCTGTCCCTATGATGTCCCCTTTCATGCCTGTGTTTCTTGGCAGCATCTGAGTGATCCCGAGACTTGCTCTGAGATCGAGAACGAGACTTTTTCCTTTTATGACCATGTCTATTTGAACTTTTTAAATCCTCTCTTGTATGCTTGGCCTTAAGGTGAGGAGAACCATGATTATGATGTCGTCTTGGACTTTCACTGTGGCTGCGGGACCTGCTTCTTGATCTTGAGCTGTATGTTCCAGATCGGCTCCGCCTATTATTATAACTTAGACAATAAAAATTTGAGGTTTAGATTCAGTTTCTGCTGGGAACAGATTATTTTGGTGGTGCTTTTAACAGGTTCAAAAAACAATATTGACCTGTAGCAGTACAGGCCAGACAGAAAACTTTCACTAAATTTACCCACCTCTCACCAGCTCCCGCTAGCCTGTATTACACAAATCTTAAATGTACCACATGTCTACATTCCAAAGAGAAAATTAGTAATTTTTACAAAGTGTCCTAGATAGCTATGCTTTTTATTGAGTATCTCACACATGTTCAAAAGAGCCATTGAACAGACACAAGCAGCTAGCATTTTAATTACAAAGCCAGGGAAGATTCTTTGACTCTGGTCAATTTGATTCCTGGTTAATTAACAATTAATAAAATATTAATATTCTCGAATTAAACAAAAAGACTGTTTTCACATTATAGACAGGATATTATAGCCTTCCATAGCACTTTGTGGCCAGCCCCTACACTTCTTCAAAAAATGGGCAAAACCAGAACAGAATGTTCTTAAGTTACACTACCACAAAACGAAAAAGCCACGTATAGGCAGGGCAAATTTCCAAACTCACTTCTCATAATTTAGCTCATGTTAAAAAGACTAAATCTAGCCTAACTGTGAAAACATCCAACTATGTTCAATTTTCTTAAAACTCAGCAACATTACTCCAAATAAGACTGCTTTCTCTATGAGAATATTTACTTACTGTCTTCTTGGAGTATGTGATCTAGAACGTGATCGTGTTCTTGACCTTGATCGACTTGCACTCCTGCTGTTTCTACTTCTCTTGCTGTCTTTTCTTACACTTAAAAAACAAACAAAAAAAAAACCCCACACCATTATTTCAGATACATGTTCAGTGTGTTAGAAATTAAACACATAAAAGAGTCCTTAGACTAGTTTTCTAAGTCAAATATACTCTCACCCATTATAAGGGCTTTTGGAAGCCTGTTGTCTGTCCTCAGGTTCTTTCTTGACTGTCTTCACATTAACAGAGATTGGTGACTTCTCTTCAGCTTTCACTTCTCTTGGTGATGCTTAAAAACAACACAAAGACATGTTATCTATTGGATTTAATAGAGGGCCAAAAAGTTGTTTCTAAATGAAACTCAAGAGCACCATGCTTTCAAGTATTTGTCTATCATAAGAGAAAACGGTAACAGCTTCTTGCTTGCTAACATCATTGTTTCTATGCCACTGTTATACGCTAAAGCTTTCTAATAACTGCACATCTTCAGTGCCCAAATCATTTCAATTCTGAATATATCTTACATGGTTTGGAGGCTGGGGAAAATCCACCAAGGGTTGAAAGGGCTGGAGTTCCATCGGGATTTAATCCCTTTGCTTTTAATTTGGCTTCTTGTAAGGCTACTTTTCTTTTCTCTACTTCTTTTTCCAACAATTCATAGTTTGGCTGGTGGAAGAAAATGAAGTTAGTAGTTCTCCCTTATACTAGTTTAGACTCTTAACACTTAAAAGTATTAACACAAACACAAGTAAATAGCTACCTTTTTTCTGGTATAAAGCCTAAGCGTTTCTATGCAAATTTCCTGGATTTCCTCTTCTGTAGTACCAAAAAGAAGAAACCAATGGGGACGAGTTGGTAATGGAATCTAAACCATAAAAACAGGATGGTTTAGGACAAATTTCAGGTTTTATTAGAACTGCTAACTCTTGTGATGTATCCTATAGCAGACTACAGGCTATATATACCTACCTGAAGAGCTCTAGCTGCAAGGTAGATGCAAGCACATGCTATAGTCTCTGGTTGGAACCGAACAAATACATTGGTTCGAAGACTGTCATTCATATAATTCCTGAAAAATATTTCAACCATAAGCTTTGTACATAAACAAACCAGTCCTTCCAAGGCTTACATAAAATTGGAGACTCAATCTACTTTATTCTTTTTTCTTCTCTTATTTATATTCATATCCTCATATTCTAGCATACAACAACTCAACTCAAAAATCAGTAAGAGATAAGAATTTAACACTGGAACCATTCTTCAGCTTTCCTAGATGTGACTAAAGTCCTTTAAAATAATTCCATATCATCCCAAATAGTACTTCTGTAGTTTGTATTTCTATGAAAAGCAATGCTTTGAAAGTCAATTTTCACATATCTAATTTCAGAAATGATAAACCACTCCAACAGTACTTCAAGCCATTAATTATTGACCATCTCTCCTTTATCCACAATGAAAAGCAGTGTCAACCAAGTTCTTTCAAAAACTCAAAATACTGTAACAGGGGTAAAAAGGCATTTTCAGTAAGCACTCACCAAATTGTATTAAGAAAACTAAGCTACTTCAGAAAATCTAGGTAGGGAAGTGAAGAGCAGTAAATATACAGAATAGCCTTGTTTACATACCTTTTTTGTGACTTAAGTACAAACAAAAGCAATAAACTACTTCAGTTAATAAAGTGCTGGACTTTTTTATTAGTGAACCCTCCCCACAATATCCCTAAAGTATTAAAGAAATTTCACAAATTGTTTAAAAGGTTAAACTATTTTAAAAGGTTAGACTACTTCTTAAAAATCCTTATCCATGAAAACTGCTTAAATGTTCTATAGAGCATATATTAAAAATGTCATGCATTTTATAAAAGCAATTAGACTTATCTAATATTACTGATATTTACTGAGTCCTAAAGAAGCATGGCAGTCATTAAGTCCAAAACATGAAAATTACTTAAGTCCTGCACATCATCAACAGTCTTGAGAAAGTAGCTGTAGCTGGACCAAATTCCTTGTTTCACCTTAAAATAAACTAGCCCTCCAAGTCAAACATCTTCATGTCAAAAGTCCAAGTTCTACAGTACTTATGGCAATATTAACATCTCTTTTAAAAATGTAATTCTTTTAGTATTGCCTCAACAGTCCAGCAGCTATAATTCATCCAGAATGGGAATGGTGCCCATTTTAAGCTGCAAGTTGTACTTTCCCCTTTGGTAGACACCATGCTATACATACTAAAAACAGAAATCTACGTCAAACACCTAACAAAAAAAAATCATTTAATTCATAATGGCTGGACAACAAATCTATCAAAAATGAACTATTCATTTTGATAGTTACAGGTATACATTATATACACAGGCATGTTGAATAGTTACTTCTAGAAGCAAATATACAAATCCTTTTGACACCCCGACAGAACTAGAAGATGCTGCCAGATGGATATGGACCACTTCAGTGAATCTCGGATGAGAGCTTGCACTGGATTGGCTGGAGAGCAGGGCAGCCAATCAGGCCATCCTGAGGTCATGGGCTGAAGTGCAGAGGGCAGAGTTCTATGACTTACCATCATGGACTACCCTTTAATTAAAGAGTAGAAAAAAGAACAAAGTTAAATTGAGTTCTCCATTGAAAGCAATTAGTCAAGCCAAGAAAACAGGAAGCAGAAATAAGCATTATTTACCTTTTGGTTAAAAAACAAAAAAAACAAAAAGCACCAAAACAAACTCCTCTCATTATTTTGGAAAGGGAAAATGAAACTTACTTTATTTCTGCTTCTGTTTTCCTGGCTAGGAAAGAAATGTAAAAAAGCAACTTACCAGGCAGTTTGAACCAGGGTTTGATTACGTTCACATTCTAAGACTTGTAAATACATAACAATGATCTGAAGGACAAGGGAAAAAAACTGAATTTAGCAAATCAGTGGTTCTTTCAGAATACAGAGTTCAATGAATATAAGTAATTGAAATGTTAGGTGCAAGTTTTATCTCTTCTACAACTGCATAGATAATACAGACCAACCTATAACACATAGGCAGTCGGTGTGGGTTATTTATGCCACTAGATTCCATAAAAATTAGAAGTATGATCCAAAATTGCACAGGAAAAATGAGCGAAATCAATTAAAAAAAAAAATACCTAATTTCTCCATGAACACCTTACTATGTGACAGGCACTATGGTATGAGGTTATTTCACTTAATTTCCCAGGGTACAATTCTACATGTCCAAAAATCCTACAGACTGTATGTTTTTAATGCTACACAATGCATATGATCATATTATGTAATACAGTGGATATTACAATTAAGTAATCAAACAGTATTTCTACAGTGAAGCTTATTACACTAAAGTGTGATAAATAAAAACTACATTATCAACAGTTTCACTACAGTTCAGGTCAAATCTTCCTGGACCTTTATTATCAATCATTCTAATTTTACAATCTTGAAGATGTAGCATCCGAGGAACAGGGATATTTGCCAAAGTCCAAGAGCTAATGGCAAAGACAAACTTCTCTCACAGAAAGTCCTATCCCCAGAGCACCCATATGGTAACCAATGGGCTATTATGATGATCATATGTAAGCTAAGAGATACTGAAGAAATAAATATTCAGACAGCGAGCAGCCACTATGCTTTGAACATTTTACTGTGTGACAGCATTCCAGGTACTTTTGCACATGTATATTATTTCCTCTTTGGAATAAGGTTATTTCACAATCTGTTTTCTGGCTAGGGAAACTGGGTTAACCACAGAGGCAAAAACAACTTATCTATGCCCACACGATGAAGGGTGGAGATCTGAACCCAAGTCTTTTTGACTCCTACTTTCTGATAAATTTCAATAACCTGAAGGATGCTTTTTAAAAACCAAGGTTAACTCTCAAAAATAACCATAATATAAATTCATGTAAGATGCAGTTTTAGAAAGACCCTAATACTTACGAGTGTAATCTCTGCACTCTACAACTCACCTTATGGGGATGCTTGACATGAACACAAAATCCCAACTCCTTTAGCACCCTTCTCTCTGCCTTGATAACTTGATTTTTGGTGTTAATGTAGTTCTGATCAAGGATCAGGGGGCTTGGAGTCCTATAGTTTGTAAGAAATAAAATCAAAACTGTTTTGCACATCCAAAAAATTGTATTTGTGGCATCTCCATTTTCCCTTCCAACCAACTATTGGCAACAGAAACCAGCTTTTTAAACTCCTGCAAACAAGTTAAAGCATTAATCTTGTGCTGTCCAAGTTATGCTAATTAAACATACACTTTCTAAACTAGGTTTCTATAGGAACTAACTCAACCCTGTAGTGAAAAATTCATTCTAATACTTACATGTATCCCTTTGTTGTTTTTTTCACGATTATCTTTTAGGTGTATATGTATAATAGAGTTAAATGGTTGATTTATCATCACAAACCTCATTAGTCTCCACAGATTTTTTCCAGTGACAAAACTAATGTGTTATTGAAAATATTTACTATAAAGACTTCATAAGATTATAATGATTTAATTCATTTTCTAAACTGTCAACTCTTGGCTAATTTATGGCCAAAGTATAAAGTGGGGAAAAAAATGGTAGGTAGCTAATTCAGATTCCCCTAAATGGACAATTTGCCTAAACAAATTTATTCTAAGAATCCATCTCTGTTAAAGAAAATATGAAAACTAAAATTTCAGCTCAATTACATAAATAAAAGATTCAAAACTAGAAGCGATCAATAAAAAACAGGCTTAAATTTGGTCTGAGTTGTAGTTACCAGGCAATACTCTTTAGAATGCAATTTAAAAGAGAAGGGAAGACCATGATGAGGGAATCAGAACACTCAAGGTCTCTGTGCCAGACTAAATTTTGATAGCTTCAAAGGTTATAATGCAGAAAGCTGTGTCTCAGTGGTTCAATGCTTAGGAAATAGCATTTTCAATTAAAAGACTATCTGATTTAAGTCTTAAATTCGAAACTGGTTTCTTATGGAGAACTTGTGGACTTTCATTTCCCATTGTCCTTCGTTTGACGTTTTTAGAGCCAATAAGAAATACATTTTCATTAAGACGTGATTATATGGTGTATATATAGGGAGAGAACATTTAAAAAAAATGTTTCCCCATATTGAATTCATTTCAGCTAAAAGATTCAAGAGTTTTTGCTCTGGCAGAACACATCTGGTTTTAAAAAAAGGTCATTCTGAATATTACCACTCACAACTCATTTTATCATGTACGCCAAATCCAGAAATATGTAAGATTGTATTTTAAATACACCCACTTGAATATTAGAAAACAATCTGAAATGAGCTACATTAACTACCCTGCAGTGACATATTATCTAAACATCTTTTCAGTTTCCTTCCTTCGTCCCATCTAAAATTACAGCAACAAGAATGCTTATTAAAGACTATTTCAAATTATTTGATAGTGTATGATTTTTATCAAAATACACTAAACAAAAAAGTTGGCAAATCTGACAAGATGGAAACTAGCTTACTTAAATTAACAATGCTGAAAATGGCCTTCACTCCGTTTGATTCCTATTATAGTTATGAGAAGTGTGAGGAATGAGGCCACCAACTGGACAGGGGACAGACTTCTAATATAAAAATATAACAATGAATCTGCTTTATCAGGACAATAGGCTACAAGTTAAATACTCTTTGGGGAAAAAATTAACTTCAGAGCAATCAAAGTACACATGAAAATATAACCCCAAAATCTTAAGGTTTGTAATTTTTCAGGTTTTATCATTATTACAAGAAGTTTGGAAAAAAGTCAAATCCACACCTCCGACTCTCATAACCAGTTATCTGATGGCCCTCCTTCAACGTATCAGGACGTAGAATATCCCCAGTTTTATAGTGGCCTGCCACTAACTCTTTACTCCCTGCAATTCAGACTGTAAACTGCACCATTAAAATCCTAAAAATAAATTTATAAAAGTAGTTTTGTCTCATTTCCCCCCATTTTGTTGATCAAACTAATCTATACCTCTTACTAAGCTTGCTTTAACAGCTGCCTTCAAATTGTGTTAAAACTCACTTTTCCTGCAATTAACCAACTACACACTTGTCTCAATAATGGCTATTATCTGATCCCCAAATCAGGCTTATTCATTAATTGAATTAAATGAATTGTTACTTTCCATCTATTCTGCCACAATCTTTACTTTCCTTTTTATGTATGTCAAAGTCCCAACACCAAAACCAATTAAGGAAACCAAACCCATTATTTAGTGTAATTCAACTATATACTCAAATTCTTGCTTAGGCCTTCTACTAGTGGTTTTGGAAGGTAACTTTGTAGATATATAATCTGACACTTTCGTTTTGTTAAAAACTGGTTTTAAATCAAGAAAGGCTCAATGAGCATGTAATTTACAACTACCATAAAAGGATTATTTTGTATCAGAATTTGTATCAGAAATAGAAAAATGTTTCCATAAGTCAGCAAGAAAAGATTAAAGGAAACTGTCTAAGCAGGTGGTTTCCTTACTTACAGTAACAATTTATCAATTAGTACTGTCTATGGCAGCAAGCACATAAAGTTGAATTGAAGCTTGCTAGAATTTCTTCATCTTCAATTAAGTAAACTTTCCTTTCCAGTAAGTTTCAGGAGGTGATATTCTAAATCTCTTAAAAAAAAAAAATTACCTATTCAGAGAAAAAATAATTTTCATCATCAACAAACTAAACTCTACCTCCCCTGCTTTTTTATCAGATTTTTAATATTAAATTTACATGAAAAGAACAATTTTCAAATTTTAGTCTTAATAGGAAATCTTGGGCTTTGGTCACTGGAAGTTTATTTCGTCTCTTAGAATAACAATTTTTCCTTTAGCATGATTTAGTTGAAATACGACAACAAAAAAAAAGAAAAAAATTCAAACAGGATATCCAAACATGGTTAGTCTCACTTGTGTGGTACAAGAACCTAGAAAATTTGGACTTAGTTCTTCGAGAGACTACACTAAAATGAGATTTCGTTTATGAGGAGCCAGATTGTTGTTCAATATACAGAAAGTTGTAACGCCTACTCCAAGGGAATATTCCTCCTCTAGCAGTGTTTAAGCCAATTGAAGGCCACTACCTTTACAACCACCGAAATAAACTGAGGGAGGTTGGACTAAATGACAAGACCACTTAAGACTTCCAGTTCTTGTCTATGATCTATATACCTGCTGAAAATACCACACCATATTCACCAATGAATGGTTGCATCAGTCTGAATATTTGTCTTTAGGCAAGCATTCAGGTATACATGTGGGCTCCTTAAAATTACAGAAAATGCTTAATTGTCTGGAAATATGCTGCATCTCAAAAACAAATTAAAATCGGAAACTAATGAAATGAAAAAGCAATTTTCTCTTTCAATTCAGCCATTTATTCTGACCTTAGAAGGCAATTATGAAACTACAGAAAAATTGAAGGGGGGAGGGAGAAATAATCCAGGACAGGATTTGGGCATTGATACTTTCTAAAAGTTCCTCTGGTGATTCTTATGTGTAACCAGGACTGAAAAACAATGACCTAAAGGCTACAAAAATGATGCATCCTCTGTCATTACCAAGATCAGACTACAACTTAAAGCTATGCATAAACCAGATTAAAACAGCATCATTAAACTGATATACTATTTATCTAACTAAAATGGAATACCAACAATACTTTCTAATGGCACTACTCTAGATAAAAACACACCAAGCTGTAGTTTCTAATAACTTGGACAGCAAAGACAAAAGCTTATAACAAGAAACAGGAGTTTTTCTAAATGGTTCACCAGTGGCCAACCTGTTAGTCCCCGATTCCAGTGACCTATTCTCAGAGCACTGGCTTCTCCTTGGGGATTTTCGATACTTCACTCACTGTTGCCATGACGACAGCTTCATCTCTATGTACCACTCCACATCACCCAGGCTTTGGTAAATGTAGCTGGTCGCTGTATAGTCGGTTGCAAGGGAAAAAAGAGTTGAAGTTAATAACATATACAAGTTACGTGTCTGAGTAAACTTGTAATATGCATAGAAACACTTTTACATCCTGCTTTAAAAAAAAGGCTTCCATGCAATTAACAACTCCTTTTAAATTTCATGCTATAATCAGACTTGTAAGATTGAGACAAAGTCAATTTCTCTGTAATAATGACCAAAAACACACTATTACATCAGGCGCAACAGTCAGGTGAGATGTTTTAAATTCCAAAGTTTGTATAGTTAAGAAGACCTACTCTGATCTCAAGGAAGAATACTCTAAGTCTCATAGAAAAAGTTCAAAGTAGATAATCATTGTTAAGTTACAATACAACAGTTGGCTCAATGGTTCAAAAAATACGACCGAAAACTCCTTTAGGCAAACACTGAATCCTCGGATTAAAAGCCTTTTAATTACTGTCAATTTGTTTTAAACACCCTGGAGAGTCCACTAAATATCTAAAAACAAATTTTAGCTCAGACCACACTAAATACCAATTTGAAATCTTCCCAATTTCCAGGGATTCCTCACCAGCTAAAGGATAGTTTAAAATAAAATATTAGTCTGTCCCTGGACGTGGTTAGGGTAAATGAGAAAAGATGGAGGAAAAAAGAACGTAAGAAAACTGAAAAAATGCTGTGGAAACTATCTGGATAGCAATGGCTCAGACTTTCTAACTAAAGGTTACTTTACTATGTCTCTGGATAGTTCCATTACTGACAACTTATCGATTCAGCCAATAAAGCCCACGCATGTAGGATACTAATTTGGCACTGACACCCAACCCCAACAACTTAAAATCCTTTTAAAACTAACTTCCTTTCAAACTCAGTACAAGTTTATCTAACATCACCACAATTTCTTAAGAAGTGAACACAGAACTAATCTATGCCAAGTGTATCCTTCTGCAGGATGTACTAGAAGTCACCTCTAGATGCAGGAAGCCTGCAACTAAAACTTTTTGCACTGCCTCTCATGAACCCATAGGTCCACACAAAGTGTTGTCACGTAGCCACAAAATCTCCAAGACACTATTTGGTTTCTATTTTCTTCTTACAAGATCAAATAAAAACAGTCCTTATCTAAATGTAACCCAATAGTTATTTCTCTACCCCACTCACTGATACTGTATCTGACCAAAACAAAATACCTGTGTAATCCCTTTGACTTCAAACTTCAACCTTTATCCTGCAGTCCTTTCAGATCCGGTATTATGCGATATATCGTAGTTCAATGTTGAGAAGTATTCTAACAAAAGCCAACCTCAATTGATAAAGAATTAACTGGGACTTCGCGTAGAAAAACATGATCTACACAAAACTTTGCCACAATATTAACTTGAACTGCAGTGTTTACACTTCCAACCTTCAGTCTTCCAAGAGGGGAGGGAGGAAAATAACTTACAGAATACACTCACACTTGAGCCAAACGTATTCCCTTTCTTGTTTAATCTTAAACCACAGGACTGGCTTCACAGCACTGTTAGGATTGTCCATAAATGCAACTGCCTCTACAAACTTTAGATAGCTGGTTAATTGTGTTTTTTTTTCAAATTAATTTAAGTATTAGTTAGCTCCTATGTGAATTTTAACACCTAAATTAAAGCCGGTTTTCCTTTGCATCAGTTTTGAGAAGAAAGAATGTTTTGAGTTGATGATTGGTGCACAATGCAGTAGCAGCAAGAAACACTGTGTTCAATAATGCCAATCTTACCTTTTTCCTCTTAACTGGCGTAGGTGGTGAAATACATTAATCACATCTCTTATTCTTCTAGGTGCTTCTTCAATTTTTGATGCAAGATTAATACAAGCCATGGCAACAATCTGAAAGAACCCATAATCCAATAAAAAAATTGTTAGACTACAACACTATCAAATAGGAAAGCCTCTTTCAAAGTCTAAACAACTTATTCTGATGGGAGAATTTCAGGACACAACTGGGACTTTTGGTGAAATAGAGTACGACGCACATTTCTACTCCCCATAGGCATACCAGATACGCTGCTACTATGCTTTTTTTTTTTAATGCTTAACTAATCTTAATTGAATTTGATTGAAAATTGTGGTTTTTGATGACAGCACATGGGCTCAAGAGAAGCTTTATAGTTTTAAAACACATTCCAAAAGTCTACTTCTCGTGGGTGAGAACTAGGTACAAAGGCCTAAACTAACCACTCCCTTTTTAGAAAAACTGGGTGGAGACACTACCCCCTCCTCCTCGTTTCCGGATGAAGAAATCCCTTTTCACCCGCCCCCGCAGCGCTTACCTCGAAACTGTGTTTGACGAAAGACTTGGAGTAGAAAAAACGATGAAACAACACCTGCCCCGTTGCCATCGCCACCTGCAGACAAGAGAGAAGAACGGAAGCGCAGGGGTCAGGCGGGCCCGCACCAGGCGCCGCCGCCATTTTGTGCCGCCGCTCTCTCCCCCTCCCCCTCCCGCCGCGAACTGTTCGCTGCCGGGTCCTCCTTTCGCCTTGGCGCCCTCCCACCCTCGACACGCCCGGGATCCGGCTGGGACCTGTGGCTGGAGAGCCCGAGGAGGCATCCCCACCCTGCCGAGACACACTGGTACCGGGATGCAGCGGAAGGGACAGCGGGGAGAAGCGCGCTGGGCCGGCCCGGGGCCGAAGCACTGACCTGCGGCAACCGGAGGAGAATGCCGGCGGCTTGGATGAGCTCGCAGCCCAGGATGCGCAAGTCGGTCTCGCTGGGCAGGTCGAGCCCGTCCTGCATAGACGGGGTAGGGGAGAGCCGCTCCTCCGGAATCAGCGAGTGGTCGATGGTGAGCGAAACTTCCGAGTACAGGCGGTCGCCGATCAGGATCCCTCCCGTCGTAGTCGTCGTCGTGGTCGTCGTCCCGGAGCTAGAGCCGCCCGCACTCGGGGCGGCCGACGAGGCGGCGGCGGCAGCGGTCGCGGTCGGGTGAGGCCCGGACGCCATAGTCTCAGCGAGCTGCACGCACGCCCAACGCAGCCGGAACCCAGAGCGAGACTAACCAGCGTCCTCGGCGCGACGGATATTCCCGTGACCGCCTGATTCTGGGCCGCTTCACGCAGCGTGCGCTTCCGCCCTGACGTCACCACGCCCGGCTGGTGCGCGCCAACTAGTCCCTTCAGGCCTCGCCTAGGCCTGCGCCGCCCGCGAGCAGAGGCCGGAGTGAGGAGTGCCGCCTTTGTCACCTGATGACCTCTCTGCTGGGGCCACGGAGTGGTCCAGGAGGTCTCAGTCGCCGCGTTTTTAATATTATTAGCCACGAGAATAATAAGGGAGCTTTATCCCCAAGTTAGAGTTGGCAGAATTTTGCTATAATCTCTGCGCGATTTCGGTAATTTGTCAAGGACCTGCGTCTCTCTGCTTCTGTCTCGCCCTTCTAACTTTTAGCATTTGCGCGGCGCAGAGTCAGCGTGTACAAGAGGAGTTTAGGGCCGACCTTTGCCCTCATTGGCGGGTAGGAGCGGTTACTGTGATGTGTGCAGACTAATTTGTGATTTAAAGTGATCCGCGAGGAATGTGGAGAGGACTGCCGTACAGTATTTTTAGAAAACACTAATGTGAACTACATTGGTTCCCCGAAAAAGCTCTACGATGAGCATGTAATTCCCCCTGGTATTCAAGTAAGACTAAGGCTTCGTAACGACAAGGAGAGCGGCTGCTTTCGCCTGTTAGCTTCTGAAACTCTGGCCTGAGCCAGTGACAGGGCCCCCGTAATCTGGAAAATCCCTAATTTCCAAAAATAGGGCGAGAACTTTACAGAGATAATTTGATTATGTCCAGGGGTCAATGTATCCATGTTGGTTACTACAATTAGGCAGAATGGAAGAAATAAATCTCATTTGTGTTTCTTCTGGGATTTTAGCTAGCGATTCCTGAAATTTCCTCATGTTTGAAGTAAAAACAGTGATACTGATAGGAACAGGTAGAGTCTGGAGTTGGGAGTAAATGAGTAGATCTTGGTTTATTCCAACTATCTTTTTATCCCACACTTGAACCAATGATACGTTAGGCTAGAGAGGAGAAATCCCATTATCTTTCTATTCATAGCTCGGGTTTAAGGCTTACTCTGTTAAATTGTGAAAAGTGCATTGAAACTTGGATCTTTAGAACAAAGGAAGTTTGAATACATTTCAGTATTTGTCAGTGATGTCATTAAAGCAAAACATATTCAGAAACCTCATCTTTAAAAAAGCATTACATCGATTTTCTTTGGTAAATCCTTATATGAATAGTTCTGAACCCTGGCTGTGAATTAGAATCTTCTGAGTTTTGAAAACATATTGATGCTTGAGCCTTACCTTCAGCCTTGCCAACCTTATAGAGGTTGATGTAATTAATTTAGGGTGGGCTCAGCCAGTGTGTGGATTTTGCCTATCCTCCAATGTTCAGCCAGGGCTAAGAAATACTACTCCAATGGAGTGTAATTCAGGTTCTGGCTAAAGCACTTAAACTCTCTGATTTTAACTTTTTTTTTTTTTTTTTTTTTAGTGTTTGTTTATTTTTGAGAGAGAGATAGCTGGAGAGGAGCAGATAAAAAGGGGACAATCCAGAGTGGGTTCCATGCTGATAGCAGCAAGCCTGATATGGGGCTTGAACTCACGAATCATGTGACTTGAGCCAAAGTCAGAAGCTTAACTGAGGAGCCACCCAGGCACCCCTCCTTGACCTTTCTGACTAGTCTGCTTCCAGGGAAACTTCCCTACCCAATATTCAGAAGTCATTTAAAAATAATATTAATAAACTTTGAAATCTTTAAAAACTATTTAATGGTACGCTGTTTTTCTGGTTCTGATAATCTACTATGGTTATGTAAGATAGTGTTTTGGAAGTTTGGATCAATGATACATGGAACTCTGCTATTTTTGCAACTTTTTGAGTTTTCAATTATTTCAAACTAAAAAAAAAAGGCTAATTGGTAACATGATTCATTGAAACATAAAGTTTCAGTGAAATCACCACCTGTATTTATAATGACTTGAGAGTAATATAATTTATTTTTAAGATATTTCTTAATGGAAATTTATTCCTCTTTAGAGGGTCTTCCACCATACCTCTTCAATATGCTGCCAATAAACTGACTTGTTGATGTCTTGATATATTTTATAATATGTTTTTACTCTCTAGATCCATGATTTTTAAAAACTCACAAACATAGGAGGGAGTTATGGGAGGAGATGGGGTTCCTTTTCTATTCCTGATATCTTATCCCAGTAGACCTCTCTGCTCCCCACCTCCTTCCTGTGTCTGACATTCATTTCCAGAAGAGCAGAAACACCCAGATCATTCCACACTTGGGCCTATTTCCCACTTCCTCAGACTGTACCCCCAAATTATGTCCAATAGAGAGGAGTATTTTTACTGTTCATCCCTTTAGCATCAAAAAAGGTGGTAGAGGAGGTGGGCCAACATTTTATTTGCTTAGCATTAATTCATCAAACTGATGTTATTTTTAATTTTAATTTTTTTTTAAATCCATGACTAATCCATAGGATGGAAAGCAATAGGTCTAGTGGTTCTGCTCCACAAGGTTGTCTAAGGATAGGGGTTAAAAAAAATTATGATTATCCTTTTCAGGGTCAAATTCTAGATAAATCATAGTTTAGAAAATTGTTATTTCTAAATTATTTTGAAGAAAGTTTGTTTTTCCATATACCTACTTCCAAAACATAAACATTAAAATGTAGAAAGACTAAGACCTATTCAGAGTTATAAAGGTTCTAGACCTGGGACTAGTAAAGCATATGTTTTAATTGTATGAAAGCATTAGTAGAAGTGCATTGAGGCAAGTGAGAGAGTTTCATTAGGAAGGTACACGATTGAGTTTTTTGTCACGCAAAAGAAAAATGGAATGGTGTATCTGTAATTTTGTATATTCTTTCAACAAACAGAGGTCCTGCTAGTAGACCTGGAGTTCACCATGTGTAAAAGAAAATCCGTGATAAAGTTGCAGTTTTTATTGTTTTAAGCATTGCAGCCTTTGTATGATGGCTCAAGAGACCAGTGGAATTATGAGTGGCCTTCCTATAACTACTGAAGAATCATATTCTTGATGCTTTGATCAGTTCTCATTCCATTAAACACTGTAGCCTTTCTGGGGAACATGTTTTTCATATTATTTAACAGGTTCCTTAATCCTAAAATCATAATTGATAAAATTTATTAATTTCTTCAGCAATCAGTTATTCACCAGTAGACCACCAGAGTTTAATAACACTGTAATTTAGGCTAAGGGCAAATGAAGTGTAAGTCCCCATCAGAAGAAGCTACACTCTTAATAAAGGGAATGATACACACAAAGCTAAATGTTAAGGTGACCAGTAAGTGCAAGAGCAGGCAGAGAAAGGATAAGTCATTATGGTAAATGTGACCAGGAGAAGTTATAACCATAAGAAGTTCCTCGGGGCGCCTGGGTGGCACAGTCGGTTAAGCGTCCGACTTCAGCCAGGTCACGATCTCGCGGCCCGTGAGTTCGAGCCCTGCGTCAGGCTCTGGGCTGATGGCTCAGAGCCTGGAGCCTGCTTCCGATTCTGTGTCTCCCTCTCTCTCTGCCCCTCCCCCATTCATGCTCGGTCTCTCTCTGTCCCAAAAATAAATAAATGTTGAAAAAAAAAATTAAAAAAAAAAAAAAAAAAAAAAAGAAGTTCCTAAGCAAGTTTCTGTTTATAGCAGAGATCATAGAATATTTGATTTTACACATGAACTATTCATGTGGCTTCATGACTTTTTAGTCTTGTGGTTATATGACAATACATTCTGATCTGGTTGCTCTCATCATTAGTTGTTCTGAAATTGATTTATATGTAATTAAGGCTTAGGCATATACTGCTTGGTAAATCTCATAACAGCACTGGGCATTCTGCTGCTAGTTCTGCTGAGAACTACTTCTGAGATTTTAAGCAACCAGTTTACTCAAGAGGGACTCCAAGCTGGAGCCCTTGCAGGTCTAAACTTCGGTGATTCTGGTCATCCAAACATCTTGAACCTCAGACTCCTCTTTGGTTCTTATTTCTTATTTTAGTCACCTAGTCCTGTTGTTACTTCTTTCAAGGAAGGAAATTGTTCTTGAATCTTCCTGTTCTGTCTATCCTATCATATCTACTGGTATCTCATGCATGGACCATTATAGTAGCTGTCTAAATGTTCTTCTTCATTCTCACCCATTCCTCATTCAACTGGGGAAATCTCTAGAAATATCAGTTTCCTCACCTCACTTCCTCAAATAAAAACTTTGGAAATAAAAGATAGAGATCAAACACCTTTTGGAAGTTGAAGCTTTGTACAGTATAAACTTGCTTTGTCAATGATTCCTTATCAAATTACCAGCTTGCCTAATTCCCTTCCTTTCTCAAGCTCACAACATTCTTACTCTTCCTGTTAATCAAATCTTTCCAATTTTTTTGAGATCTAGATGAATTTCTACCTCTTGCCAGAAGCCTTCCCCACCTGTTCTAGCTTTCATTACCTTTTCCCTTTGTTTAGGTTCCCTCCTGGCATTTATGACCTTCACTATATGTTTTGACACTTGATTTTATACTGTTATGCATTGTTACTTGATCACCTTATGAGTGTGTGTCTTGACTTTAAAAATAGGACCATATTTGCATTTATTTTGCGTTGTGCACAGAACTTGGCAGACACTGTGCCTATGGTAGATACTTAATCAGAACTTGTGGAACTGAATTGACATTTGTTTCCTCATGCTTGGCCTAGGAAGCCTGGTTTTGCCTTTTCCTTTCCGTCCAAACAGCCAGTTCCATCCTCAGGTATCTGTCCTACCACTGTAGCCATCTCCCCAATGGAGAACTACTGTACTCCCAAATAGAGGTCCCCATTTGCCCTGTTCGCTTTGCAGCACTCAGCCGTGTTTCCACTTCTGCTCTATTCTGTGTCCTTCTTATAGTGGGCTGCTTAAGTAGCCCACAAGTTCTGTTCTATATAGGCATGAGCTACAGAACAGAATGCCTGTTGGCATTGTTATAACCGGAGTTGTGGTGCGAGGATGGGAGCTCACAGAAGGTAATACAGTGGAGTAGTTTGGTGTTTGATGTAGACAGAGGCTCAGTTTTTGGAGGTATGTCCAGAAATTGGTCATGTGTGACCAAGAGTTAAGGACAGTGCCAGTTAGATAAACTGAACTGTAAAGCCAACAAAACCATAGGTTTGCTTTTGGAGCTAGACTAATGTTAATAGTCCGATGTCTTTTTCACACAAGGAAACTAAGGTCCAAGGAGGAGGCTGCAAATGTAGCTACTCATTAGTATTTGCTAATTGCAAATAATTCAGTGCAGCCTATCCTTGGATGGATTCATTCTTTATGGTATTTAATGTCAGAAATTGGCCAGCTAGTGTTGGTTTCAGTTACCTATTCAAGAGTAATAAGAGCTTGTTGGTATGACCTCCAGACAGACTACATCAAGGAAGTATGGCCCTGCCAACACCTGGAATTTGGCCCAGGGAAACTAATTTAGGACTTCTGACCTACAGAACTGTAAGATAAAAATTTTTGTTGCTTTAAGCCCTAGGTTTGTTGTAATTTTTCATAGCAGTTTTAGAAAACCAGCGTACTAAGAGTAGCTATTTGCTGATATTTAAGAAATGTTTCTCAAACCTTAAGATGCTCCACCTGGGTGGAGCCTACAATCCCCAATTCTAAAAATGACTCCTGAGTGATGCTGAAACTGCTAGTCCAGGGGCTATACTGAGCAGCAAGGCTTTGAGGCACATTAGATGATTTTGTCTTTTATTACTTCCAGTATGAGGAAGTAGACCCAGTGGTTAAGAGTACCGGAGGCTCTGGAGTTAACATACTGGGGGAAAAATTCTGTCACTTAATAGTTACACAACTTTTGGCAAACTACTTAATTTGCTTAAATTATTTAGGCAATTATTTAAGTTCAGTTTTCTCACCAATAAAACGATACTAATAACACCTACCCCAGATTACTGTTTGTTAGGTGAAAGGGTTATACATGAGTTCATTTCCCAGTCCTTGGAAATGCAAATTATTTACCTGATGTTGGCCAAAGGGTAATGCCTATAATCCTGGTCCCAGGGACTTTTGGTTTGCCAGGTGTGAACATTTTGTATTCATTCATTCATTCATTTTTCACTTTTAAACTCTTATTTGTTGACAACTAAGTACTAGACTTTATTCTAGGCATTGGGGATATGGTGATAAATAAGACAGATTCTGCCTTCAAGGAGTTTGTAGATGATACACAGATATACAAGTGTGATAATTCTGGCTAATTCTTTTTTTTTTAATAAAATGATCTTTCAGATATATTATTAATGAATATTATTATTGAAAAGTGAACATGTATATAGCACAATATGTGTAGTGTGATCCTTTTTATATGAAGTTAACTATACATATATATGATGAATTACTAGTGAAATGAAATTTTAAGATGTTGAAAATGCAAATCTGAATAGTTTGTTATTAGATTTAATAGATGTAAAGTTACTTTGTCAAATTTCCGTAACAATTTCTAGACACTGAATTTCTAGATTTATCTCATTGATTACTCATAATAAACAGTTCAGAGTTTGGTGTCAGCCCATGGGCCATTCTTTGAGTGATATTATTCTTTTCACTTTTTAAAATACTATAACATTTCTTGTATAATTGCAATTGTTTTGAAAAAAAAATCCTAATTTGGTCTGATAACAGACACAGTAAAGAAGTGGTTCTGAGGATGGGGTAATTTTATGGACAAGCAAACAAAGAAGGTGGCAAAAAGGAGGTGATATGTGATCTGGATTTTAAAGGCTACATGGGCATTCGTCAGAAGGATAAGTGTGGAAGAGTATTTTATTTTCTTTATTTTTTTTAAATGTTTATTCTTGAGAGAGACAGAGCACAAGCAGGGGAGGGGCAGAGAGAGAGGGAGACACAGAATCTGAAGCAGGCTCCAGGCTCTGAGCTGTCAGCACAGAGCCTGACGCAGGGCTCAAACTCACTAACTGTAAGATCATGACCTGAGCCAAAGTTGGATGCTTAACCACCCAGGCACCCTGGAAGAGTATTTTAAACAGAGGGAAAATGGGAGCCATGGCAGGGAGGTGTGAAATTGCTCGTTGTGTTGAGAAAGATAGTGGACATCTGTTGTTTTAGCCTGCTCAGCATCTAGTCTCCCTTCTTCCATTTCCCTTAGGGACCCACAACTTCTCCATTCTCAGCGTAGGTGGTTTGGGTAGGGCTGACCTCTTCCCTAGCTCACAAATCAATCAGCATTTCTCACCCCACTCCCCTTCCAGTGATTGGTTCAGGACATCAATTATGTCAAGAACTTTTGCTGTAACCCTGGCCAGTGGAGGGGAAAGAAGTGCTTGTTCCTTCTGGGGCTGTTGAGAAGGGAGATGTAAGCCCAGACTGACAGAGTACCAGTTTCACACTGGACAAATGAACCAGTTTGAGAATGGAGCCTGCAGAGAAAAAGAGCAGAGACCAGAGATAGAAACTCAATCCAAAGACTTTATGCCCTCACATGTAGCCATACCCTATCTTCTACCCCTGAGATTTTCAGTTACATGAACAAATAACTTTTTTATTCATTTAATCTTAACTGAAAGACCTACACAAGGAATATTTTGGTGTGCTAGAGTATTGTGTGTGTGTGTGTGTGTGTGTGTGTGTGTACACTAGGGACTAAGAGGCTGCAAGGGTGGGCAGGGGCTAGAAGAGCTTAGGAACAGGCCCTCATTTACGGAGGAGCTCTGGAGGGTCTAAAGCAATGTTAAAAAGGAGTCACTAGTGCTAAGCCTACATCACCAAACCAAAACTAACATCTAACTTCATTGCAGTTTCAGTCTCCTCCAGGAATGTAATCTTAACTCATTGATCTGGAATTTCTTGGTTGGCAGTAGTGAGGTAGTTTAGCTAATAGGCCCTCTTTTATCTCCCAAAGGAAGGTGACCTTGACTGAAATAATCCTTTTTTTTTTTCTTCATTTGTGACTTCCTTATCCCATCCCTTCTCTGCCTTTAAAACCTTTCCTTTTCTGTAGCTCTTTGGAGTTCCTTTCTATTTGCTAGATGGAATACTGCCCAATTTATACATCATTCAATAAAGCCATTTAGATCTTTTAAAACACAGTTGAATTTTTTTTACTCTGTTGAATTTTTATTTAACAGCGGTGATTACCTCAAGAAAATGAAGAGCTATAACTCAGAAACTAATATTAAGAACATTTACTTCCTCAGGTTTTTCTAGCAGTTTCATTTTTATTATTCTCTTTCTTTCCCTCTGGTTGGGGCTGGGCAATTAAACATAGAAAGGACCTAGCAAGTCCCTGAAAATGACATTTTAAAGTGTTTTCCTTTGAAGAAATGAGAGTTGTTATTTTATTTTGAGCAATGAAGTAGCAGACTCTATTTACTTGTGTTTTCTAATAAGCAGTCAGTATAAGCAGACTTTCACTGTAGAAACTTTTAGGAATATTAAGAATCTTCTTTTCTGAAGCACCCTACTCACTGAATTCATTTTCTCAGCAGGAACAAGAAGTAACACTTCAGCCATTTTGGACATTATAACAAAAATAAATGAGCTTCACATCAACTTGCCTACATATATTTGTCCTGTTTCTTTAGTCTATAACAATTCCCTAGGCTTTTTTCTTTTATATTTTTCATGATTCCAAGTTAGTGGTTTTACAGCATGTCCCTTAATTTGGATTTGTCTGATTGTGATTAGATTGTGATTAGATTCAGGGTGAACATCTTCCCACAAACACTCCATAGATGATGTTGTATCTCCAAGTTTAAGAGCAAGGGTCTTATGATGTCCAGTTATTGTCCAATTTTTACTTAATTTTGATGGTTTAGTTAAGGTGGCGTCCACCAGATTTATCCATTATACCTTTACACCTTTTAATAACCTGTGGGATGATTCTTTGGCAATAAATAACACTCTCAGTATCTTTTGTACATTGTTTCAAAGAAGAAAAATGGCCCAGTTGAAACCTTACAGAGTTGGAAAGGATTATTTCAACAAATTTCTAGTTACTACCCACTAAACTATGTCATCCTAGGTGCTACGACCACACAGTAGTGAGACTGACCAGAGTAAAACAAAGAGCAAAATACCACAGGAGAATTTGGGAGAATGACATAGACCACATTAAAAGTGAGGAAGAGGAAGTTCAGAGACAGGCAATGACTTGACCGAGATTTTACTATCAAATGTCAGAAGAGAGATTAGAACTTTGGTTTTTCTGATATCCAATCCAGCGTTCTTTTCGTGACAGCCTAAGAAGATTGTATTGTAAAGCTGGTTTTCCAGGACAGGTGTAACATTTGTTCTTACAGTGAAAACAGTTCATGACACCTTACTATGTAACTAAAAGAACAAGCTTTCTCCAGGCCCACCACAATGTGTTTCAGAGAAAATGTTATTTAGATTGATTTAAATTATGTACATTGTGACCTTTAACTCCATTGGACACCTAGTCTAGTTTTAGCTCCGAGAAATGCTTCCTCATACTGACAGTGACAAACACACTTGCAGATCTGATGTTGCTCATCTGCCACACCTTAAATCTACTACGGAACAAGATTTTTCTATTCACAAGTCAGGAAACAATTCAAAGGTATTTAAATCCTACATCCTGAGAGCGCTTACAGTTGACACATAATTGCTTTATGAGTGTTTGCATACATCTCACTGGAATCTCAAAAACGACCCACTTACTCCTTAAGGTGGGAAGTGCGGATCGCTACATATAGTCTGGATTGCTAAATGCTTTGCCTTAACATTTAAGAATCTCTAGTGTATACTTTTCAGAATAGAAACATAAGAGAAATAGTCTTATACATACATTCGTTCAAGTATGTATTATACATTCATGCAGGACTATCGGCTTCAAATTTAAAAGCTGGTTCTGGAGATGAACTGTTTTAGGCATTGGTTTGGTGAGTCATGAGATTCTTTTGGGCTCAGTTTTGGATCTACAGACCCTGAAGGCCACAATATCATTTGACCTTTGTTCGTGCTTCTCAATACCGAACCTTGTAACATTCTGCGTGCTTTGGGATAAATGAATTTAATTAAAGAGTTAAATATTACATTTACAATTTTTTACATATGACTCTGGAGAGAACTCCCTCCGCCAACTGCTAAAGAGCCCGCCTTCCCGATTCTGGAGGACAGGCAGGTTTCCCAAAGGGCTCTACCGTGGGGGTTAGTGACTGAAGTGGGCTGGTCAATCGGAAAGTCCTTTTCCCCTTGCTACAAGCTCGAGCTCGGAGAAAGCTCAGCACCCACAGGGCGTCAAACAACCCACCACCCCAGGCTCTCAGGCCCCGCTGAGCCTCACGGTCCGCCCAGGGACAATCGCGCCCAGCTCCGCCGCTGAACCCATGCAAGGCCTGGCTGGGCTGACGTAGGCTCCAGGCGAGAAATTATTTCACAACTGTCAAGAGGAAAGCGCGCGCCCACTCCGTCATTTCTAGGAAGGCCGGGGCCTGCCAGGCTGCGGGGGCGGACGGGAAGGACCGCACACTCCCCAAAACAACTGCAAACCCAGGGACAACCGGCGCACGCGCAACGCTCTCTTGCGCCTGAGGTTGAGCGGCTCCCTCCGCCAGCTGCCGGATCTAACTTGTGGGCCTTCTCGGCGCGCCGACTTCCGCGCCTGAGCGGCCGTGACGTAGCCGGTCTCCTCCTCTCGTCCTCCCGCGGCGCCGGTCTCTTGTGACGTCAGCAGCAGACTCCTCTCAGTCGCTATAGTGCTAAGTGAGGGGCGGGCCGGATGGGCTGGTTGCCTGCTCCTCCCCCAACCTGAACTTGTTTTGTAAAGGAAACCTCTTGTAATTTCCTAAGACTTTAGATTAAGTCTTTAAACTGTTCCCGTTTCCTAATAAGGGAGAAAACGGCCCTCACCCTAGTTCCAGCTCCTTCCAAGCTGAGAGTTCTGTTAGAAGTAAGCTGCAAAATGTGTTGTTATTTGGATTTATTTGGAGGCTTTTTGCTTGTTGTTTTTATGTGTTCTCTTGGTGTGTCAATTGGCAGAAAGTGACATCCATAAAATCGTAACTTTGTATATTGGAAGCTGGGATAAGCAGTACCTAGTCTGGGTTAATGAAATTAATGTAATTTTAATTTAGTTTAAATTTAGTTTCCATTTGAATTATCCAGGAGTGTCATCAAGAAAGCGTGGGTATAAAAAACGGTTAAAGAGCTTCCAGGAGTATTTAATCGTTTTGTAATCTGTTTAAAGCCAAAATGAAAATCAGGGTGTAATACAAGTAAAAAGCATTTAAACTTGTAAGGGGTGAAGGTTTTGTTTTTAGGGATAGTGAAATAGACACAGAGATTTGTGTGACTTGCTCAATAGGGATGGAATTCAGGCCACTGCTTTCACAATGCCAATAGTCTTCCCAGTTTGACTAAAGCTGCCTTTAGAACCCGCTGCTGGACCTGGGCATCTATTGCCACTTTTCTTGGCTTTCTCCCTCACTGGTCTTTTCCCCTTTTCCATGATTCTGGTTCTTGCCCTCTCCTCCCTTTTGCTTTCTCTGTTTAACTTACTCTGTTTTCTTGATAGTTGAATCAGCCTTTCCTTTAAATACCTCTTTTTTAAAAATACCTGTAAAAGTGAGGGCACCTGGGTGGCTCGGTTGGTTGAGCCCTCCCTCCGACTTTGGCTCAGGTCATGATCTCCCACTGAGTGAGTTTGAGCCCACCTGGCCTCTGTGCTGACAGCTCAGAGCCTGCTTTGGATTCTGTGTCTCGCTCTCTCTCTGCCACTCCTCTGCTTGCACTGTCTCTCTTTCTCTCTCTCTCTTTCAAAAAAAATTTTAAATACCTGTGAAAGGAAGTGGAAGGATTTTTAAAGTTTATTTTCTTATGTTAAGGGAGGTTTTGGGGGGTGCAGGTAAGTTTGTATATGGATAGATATAAAACTTCCTCTGGTAAAAGCTGCCTCATAGCTTTTTTTCATTCATAGCAATACAGTGAAAGTAGGAGTGTGTGTGTGTGTGTGTGTGTGTGTGTGTGTGTGTGTGTGTGTGTGCATATGTGCGTGCAGTGAAGAAGAGAGAAAGAGAGGAGAGAGGGGAGGGAGTGCTGTGGTGCACTGTTTGGAATCAGAAACAGGAGAAAAAATATATAAACAGAGGGGTGCTCTACTCAATTCAAAATGACACAACTGTAGGTTCTATGAAAGAAATACATCGTTTCCAATCAATCCCTGCAAGTGCTTCAGTAATGCATTTCCTTAGATGATTTGTGTCTTTCAAAGAGTAAACCTGTAGCTTTAGCAGCTTTAGCTGCCCCAGAAAAAGTAATCCTAGGAGTTCTGTTGATCTATTTCATAAATAATGAAATAATATATCAGTGTTTCCAGACTACATGGCCACCCTATAGGCTTCTCAGTATGGTGGCACCTGTTTCCAGTTCTGCCAGTGGATGTTGTTATCCTTCTTCTACACGTGGGGAACCTAAAGCACAGAGTCCCTTGCCTACCTTACCGACCTACAATGAGACAGAACTGCTGTTTTTTTCCATTTTCTAGTTTCTGGGTGAACATATCTAGTAATATTATCTAACTTTGAACGAATAATAGAATTCACTAAAATATACCAACTGAGTGAAGCATGTTGTCTTATTAGCAATTTATTTCTTTGGTGTTTGTCTTACTCTGCTTGGTCAACAGTAACTTGCAGAAGTTGATTGGAAACATATTTTGTATATTGATTTGAGGGTAGTCCTGAAGTTTGATTTATGTGTTATTTCCCTATATTGAAAGAAAATACACTGTTCTGTATTCCATAATTTAAAAATAATTGGAGAGGCACCTGGGTGGCTCAGTCGGTTAAACATCTGACCCTTGATTTTGGCTTAGATTGTTGAGTTCGAGCCCTGAGTCAGGCTCCACATGGAGCCTGCTTGGGATTCTTTCCCCCTCTCTCTGCCCCTCCCCTGCTTGCAAGCTCTCTCTCAAAATGAATAAGTAATCTTAAAAAAAATTGGAAACTCGAGTGCATTAACCTAAGTGAAACAGACAAATACTATTCCATATTCACCAGGATGTACATTACATCCCAGAACTTACTCCTCTTATAATTGGAAGTTTGTATCCTCTGACCAGTTATCTCCCCATTCCCTGCCTCCTTCCACCAGCCTTTGGTAACCACTACTGTTTCTCTGAGTTTGGCTTTTTAGATCCCACATATAAGTGAGATCATACACTGGCTTATTTCGCTTAGCATAATGCCCTCAAAGTTCATGCAAGTTGTCTCAAATGGCAGAATTTCTTTTTTTCTCATGACTGAATAGTATTACATTATATGTATACACCATATTTTTGTTATATACATCCATTGATGGATGCCTACATGGTTTCCATATCTTGGCTATTGCAAGTAACACTGCAGTAAACATGGGATTGCAGATATCTCTATGAAATCCTGATTTTAATTCCTTTGGAATCAGAAGTGGGATTGCTGGATCATTTGGTAGTACTGTTTTTAATTTTTTGAGGAACTTCTCTATACTATTTTTCATAGTGGCTGTACCAGTTTACATTCCTACCAACAATGCACAAGGATTCCTTTTCCTCCACAACTTCACCAACACTTGTCTCTCGTCTTTTTGATAATAGCCATTCCAACATGTATGAGGTGATATCTCATGGTTTTGATTTGTATTTCCCTGATGATTAGTGATGGGAGCACCTTTTCATATGCTAGTTGCCCATTTGTATGTCATCTTTGGAAGACTATTCAATTTCTCTGCCTGTTTTTTAATCAGGTTTTTGTTTTGTTGTTTTATGCTATTGAGTTGAATTCTTTATATATTTTGAAAATTATCCCCTTATTAGATATATAATTTGCAAATATTTTCTCCCATTCTGTAGGTTGCCTTTTAATTTTGTTAGTAGTTTCTTTTGCTGTGTGGTTTTTTTAGTTTGATGTGGTCCCGTTTATTGATTTTTGCTTTTTAAAAAAAAATTTTTTTAACGTTTATTTATTATTGAGAGACAGACACAGAGCGTGAGCAGGGGAGGGGTAGAGACAGGGGGAGACACAGAATCTGAAGTAGGCTCCAGGCTCCGAGCTGTCAGCGCAGAGCCCGATGCGGGGCTCGAACTCACAAGTATGAGATCATGACCTGAGCCAAAGTCGGACGCTTAACGGACTGAGCCACCCAGGTGCTCCTATTGATTTTTGCTTTTGTGCTTGTGCTTTTGGTGTCATATCCAGAAAATTGCTGCAAGACCAATGTCAAGGAGTTTTTTGCTGTTCCCTTTATGGTTACAGGTCTTATGTTTAAGTCTTTAATCCATTTGAGTTCATTTTTATGAGTAGTGTAAGATAAGGGTCCAATTTCATTTTTCTGCATGCAGTTATCTAGTTTTCCCAGTAACAGAGCAGATATTAAATGTTCTCAACATAATGACAACAAAAACAAAGTGGTAATTATGCGAGGGGAGGGATGTGTTGACTACCTTTGTTGTGGTCAATGTTTGATAATGTATGTGTTTATCAAATCATCACATTGTGTGCCTTAAACTTACATAATATTATATGTCAGTTATATCTCAGTAAAACTGGGGTGAAAAAATAAAGAGAATTAAAAAAATTGTTGATTTCAATGAAGAATGAAAACAGAAAAAATATGATCTGTGATATTTAATCCGAACATTTATATTAGGATAAATTATTCCCATAATGTCTGTGTAATGTTATATGTGTATCCTGAAGTTTGCAATTCACAGAAGCAGTTATTTTATGTTATTCTTCCCCCCCCCAAAAAATTCTACCTTCGAGAGTAGTGATTTTTATCTTTTATATATTTTTATATCTTTTATATCTTTTATATCTTACATTTATCATAAAATTAGAAACCTGGATCCCAGGATGGTAGAAACACAAAACTTGCTTATTCCAAAAAACTTTTTATATATTTATAGGACTTTATTATTATCCTTACTATATGCACTATTTTAAAGACAAAATATAAAGCAGGAGCATTGTTGGTTTTTTTTTTGTGGCTTCGTGGCTTTTTGTGTTGGGGTTTTGTGGCTTTAAAATACAAATAAAAATAATGTCTGTATTAGTGTTTAAAATGTCAGCAATAGTGTTGACATTTTTACTGCTAGAACTATAAAATAGAGACATGAATTAATATAATCACCTGAGAAGTTAGGCTAATCAATTCTTTTATTGGAAAACTTGAGGATGTCTTTTACTAACGTCATTCATGAGATACAATTTGAAATGGGGGCTCAAAGAGCAAGGTTTAGGGGCACCTGGGTGGCTCAGTCATTTAAGCATCCGACTCGATCTTGGCTCAGGTCATGATCTCACAGTTGTGACATCGAGCCCCACAGTGGGTGCTGTCCTCCTGGAGCTGGTTGGGGTTCTCTCTCTCTCCCTCTCGTTCTGCCCCTCCTCCATGTGCACATGCCCTCTCTCCCCCTCTTTCTCAAAATAAATAAATAAACTTTAGGAAAAAAAGAGCAAGGTTTACTGACTTTATTCTTCTATCTTAGAACTAAGATAGAGGCTCACACAACTAACAAGTAGTTTCAACAGAAAGCATGAACTAAAGGGACTAGGCTTTACATGTTCTGAATCTCTCAAGTGGGACAACATGTATGTACAAAAATTTCTTTAGATTATTTGGAAAAACTTTATTCCAAAGTATTGTGAACTTCCATTCTGCAGATGATTGGAATATATTTGGATAATGAATCTGTCCATTCATACCCATATGTCTTTGACCCTCATATTCCATTGCAGTTACTTTTTCTGCATAACAAACTGACCTAAATTTGGCATCTTAGAAACAACCATTTTATTATGTTCATAGATTTTGTGGCTCAGAAATTCCATCCAAGCACAGCATGGTTGATTCTTCTCTGAGGAGTCCCTTGGGCTGGTCTGGCTCAAAGACTAGGAGCAACTACTCTTGGCTACTTTGTGTGGGTTGGCTTCCTTACAGCTAGTGTCGTCTGGGTAATTAGACTTTATGTGGCAGTTCAGGGCTCCAGCCTCAAGTGTTCTCATGCATAAGGCCAGTGCTGCATTGCCTTTTATGACTCAGCCTCACTATTGTGTCTGCTGTAAACTATTGGTCGAAGGAGTCATAAGTCTACCCAAATTCAGAAAGTGCGTGTGCTTGTTTTGTGTGATTCATCTTATCGTGCCTCACAGATATTGGGTTGTTTTTTGTTTTGTTTTGTTTTGTTTTTTTTACAAATTGAAGTTTTGTGGCAACCCTGCCTTGAACAAGTCTATCAGTGCCATTTTTTCCAACAACAGTTGCTTATTTCATGTCTCTGTGTCACGTTTTGGCAATTCAGTATTTCCAACTTTTTCCTTATTTGTCATGGTGATCTGAGATCAGCAATTAGTAATTGCTGAAAGCTCAGGTGATGGTAAGCATTTTTTAGCAATAAAATATTTTTTAAGTTTTTATTTATTTTGAGAGAGAGAGAGAGAGAGAGAGAGAGACTCCCAAGAAGGCCCAGTGCTGTCAGTGCAGAACCTGACGCGGGGCTGGAACTCACGAACTGTGAGATCATGACCTGAGCTGAAATCAAGAGTTGGAAACTTAACCAATTGAGCCCCTAGCAATAAAGTACTGTGTTTTTTAATTAAGGTATGTACGTTATTTTTTTTTTTTAATTTTTTTTTTTCCAACGTTTATTTATTTTTGGGACAGAGAGAGACAGAGCATGAACAGGGGAGGGGCAGAGAGAGAGGGAGACACAGAATCGGAAACAGGCTCCAGGCTCTGAGCCATCAGCCCAGAGCCTGACGCGGGGCTCGAACTCAGGGACTGCGAGATCGTGACCTGGCTGAAGTCGGACGCTTAACCGACTGCGCCACCCAGGCGCCCCTGTACGTTATTTTTTTAAGAGATAATGTTATTACACACTTAAGGGACTATAGTGTAAACATAACTTACATGCAATGAGAAACCAAAAAATTCATTTGACTCACTTTGTTGCAATATTTGCTTTATTACAGTGGTCTGCAAACAAAACCCACAATATCTCTGAGGTAAGTCTATATGTGCATTTTTGTAGGTTAGCACTTGGAATTAAGCAGATGCCTTGTACCCCCAAAAGTCTGCTCCTGTGACCCGGCCTCTCCAGAGACATGCCCTGTTTCTGGTCCCTAGCTACCCTAACCCGCGCTGCCCACAAATGTGCAGATTGCACTGTCTCAGCTGGCCTTCGGTTGTTAGCATCCTCCAGGCCTATTGGGCTCAGGCTGGTCTCCGAAACCTGCATAGCCTCCAGGATGGAAAGTGCCCACTCCTCAAAAATCTTTCTGATTTGATTTAACCAATGACGAACAGTCTGCATTTGGATTGACTGCCTGATGTGGTCCTGGTCTTAGTCAGCCATCAATGCTCCCAGGTGTCTATTCTTGGACGGTACCCAACAGTTCTGGCTGTTCCATGCTGGCAGGTTTGTGCACTTTCCTCCACCTCTGCCTTCAGGAGAAATATGCACATTTGTGTAAAATAAGGCTTGGAATTAGATGCCAGGTACTAGAAAAAGACTGCTTCTGTGATCTGGCCTCACCCTGTTCCAGGTTCCTGGCCACCCTGACTTGTGTGACATGCACATGGGCAGGGCGTCCCCTGTCATCCATCCTTGGGTAGCCAGAACCCTCTAGGCCTGTGGAGCTAGGGCCTACACTTAACCAACTGCACATCTTCGGGAATGGAGGGAGACCTCCCCCTGAAAACCATTCTGAGACAACCACTGAAATGGGTGACTGGGGACCCCATGTGGACCTACTGTCTGCTGGAGTCCCAGGCTTCGGGCGGCAATCAAGGCTTCCAGGTGTCTCTTCTTGGAGACCACACATTCCATCCCTGGCAAGACAACCCAGATTACTCAGGCTCTGCCATCAGTAGGAATAGGCACATTTGTGTAGATTATGGCTTGGATTAGGTAGATGCTTTATAACACCCAGGGCCTACTACAGTGACCTGGCCTCTCCAGATGCCTTGCCCTGTTTAGGTCCTTGGCCACCCTGACCCATGCCACCTGTGCATGCTTACTTTGTTTGCATGCACTTTTTTGCACTCTTGGGCAGACTCGGCACTGAAGCCCGTGGAACTCTGGCCAGGCCCCAACCACCTGCATAGCCTCTGGTGTAGTGGGAGCCCACCTCCTGAAAATCACTCTGAGATGGCAACTGGAAATGGCTAACAGTGTTTCTATGGATTTGCTTCCTTACTCGAGGCTTCAATGGAGACTAGTGCTTCCAGGTGTTTCCTAATGGAGGATACCCTGCCCTGCCTGCCTGGCTCCTTCCTGGCAAGGAAGTTGAAAAACTTCCAGCTCTGCCTTGGAGGGGGAGAATTGTGTACAATGGTAGGTAGGCCTTGCAATTAGGCTAAAGTTTTTTCTACCCCCAAAGAACCTGTGGGGGTTCTCCTCTCAGTTCTCAGTTCTCATGTGTGAGAACCTCTCCCAACCCTTACCCTTTTCCAGGACCCTGGCCACAGGCACATGTGAGTCTGGCACATACACAGCACGCACACTGACAGCTGCCCTTGAGCAGAAAGGCCCTCCAGGCCTTCGGAGCTTGGGCCCATCCCTTACCACCTGCATTGCAAAAAGTGGAGGAAGCCCACCCTCCACCCCCCAAAATCACTCTAAGGTGTTAGCTGAAATGGGAGACTGCCAGTCTCCTTGTGGGCTGCTTGCCAGATGTGGTCCTGGGCTTGTGCTGTAGTCGGGCTCCCAGGTGTCTCTCTTTGGAGGATACGTTGGTGAGCCAAACCAATGTAGACCTTGCAAAGCAGTCCAGATTCACTCAGCTCTGCCTTCAGGTGAATATGTGCATTTGTGTACCAGAAGGCTTGGGATTAGGCAAATCAGTTACCTCCAATAGTCCCCTCCCCTGCCTGGGCCTCACCTGACATTGACCTGTTCCTGGCTACTCTGATCCGTGAAGATATCCTTCAATAAGAGGCACTTAGGGTTCTTGATTGCTGCAGAAGCCTCCAATCCCATCATGCAGCCAGGCCATGTGGGTTGACTGTAGCCAGTTTAAAGCTGCTTCCTCAGAAAGATTTTTGGTGGTGAGCTACATCCACCCAAAATGCTATGTAGGTGATTGGGGACTTGGCGTGAAATCCTAGGCCTGATGGGCACTGGCTGCCTGGGCAGGCTGACAGGTGCGTACTGCACATGCATGGGCCATGCAGGTAGCCAGGGACAGGTGTATGCGGAAGCCAGATAACAGGTGCAGGCTATAGGGACTATAACATATCTCCCTAATTCCAGGCTCTAACATAGACAAATCTGCCTGTTCAACTGGGGGTAGAACTGGAGGAATCTAGATGACCTTACCAGGGTGGGGACGCACGGGATGGTCAGGTACACCCAAATGTGTACTGACAGTCCTCAATGTAAAATGGAGCCTCAGAAATACTTTCAGCTGGTGGGCTCCCTACACCCTGAGACCACTCAGGCGGTTGATGTCCTACCAGAGCTCCATGGACCTGGAGTGCCCCTGCAAATGCTAACAGTGTGCAGACGGCACATTCATCGTCCGTGCAGGTCAGGGTGGCCAGGACAATATCCTGAAGCGCCTGTTCACAGGGAGAAGCATTGGGGGTTCCTGACATCTACCTAATTCAAAGCATTCACCTACACAAATGCTCATATTCCACCTGAGGGCAGAGCTGGAGGAATTTGGACAGACCTGCCAAAGTGGGTCAGCCCAGGATAGTTAGGGTACTCTCTAAGAAGAAACACCTGGGAGCCTTAGATCCCTGGATCCAGGTAACACCTGGAGAAGCCTAGGATTACATCGGGCAATCCATTCCAAATGGGGACTATCTGTTGCCAATTAAATCTGCAGCCTCAGAAGATTTATAAGGAGTGTGCACTCTCCACATTGGAGCTTGTGAAGGTTTTGGAGAAAGGCCTAAGCCCAACAGACCTAGGGGGCCTGGGCACCCAAAGGCCAGCTGACAAAGTACAGACTGCATGTTTATACGTAGCACAGGGCAGGGGAGACAGGGACATAAAACATGACAGCTGTAGGGAGAGGCTGGGTCCCAGGAGCAGGTTACTGGGGGTACTTGCTTCTAATTCCAAGTGCTAATTTTCACAAATGTTCATATTTCCCCTGAAGGCAGAGCTGGAGGAATCTGGACTGCTTTGCTAGGGTGAGTCCACACAAGATGGTTGGGGTATACTCCGAGAAGAGATATCTGGGAGACTTGCTTGATGGGGAACCCCAGGACCCCACCAGGCAGCCAGTCCACATGGAGACCGATTGTCACCAGTTTAAATCTACTGCCTCAGAAAGATTTTTCTAGTGTGGGCTCTCTCCACCCCAAGGCAATGCAGGTGGTTGGGGGTCCTCCTGGAGCTCCAGGGGCCTGGAGTGCCCCCTTCAGCCAAGGGCCAGCTGAGGAGGTACAGATTGTACATATGTAGGCTGTGCAGGTCCAAGTAGCCAGGGGCTTGTTATAGGGCAACTGTAAGGAGAAGCTGGGTAACAGGAGCAGGCTAGTTGGGGTACCTGGAATCTGCTTAATTCCAAGTCTTACTTTAAAGAAATGAGCATATTCCCCCTAAAGGCAGAGCGGGAGGAAAGTGGGCTGCCTTGCTAGAATGGGGCCAGGATGACTGACCAGGATCTCCTCTAATAAGAGGTACCTGAAAGCCTTGATTGCTGGAGCAGCCAGGGGCCCCATCTGACGCTGGTACTGACTGTTTACAGCCAGTTTAAAGCTGTCACCTCAGAATTTCAGGGGCGGGATTCCTCTGCCCAGGAGGCTATGCGGGTGGTTGGGACCAACCAACTCCACTGGCCTGGAGGGCACCAGCTGCCCTTGGTGGGCTGATGAGGTGCCTACTCTGCATGTGCAAGCTTTGCAGGTCAGAGACCAGCGATAGGGCAAGTGTCTGGAGAGGCTTGGTCATAAGATCAAGCTTTGGGGATACGGGGATCAGCTTAATAATTCCAAACCCTAACCTATTCAAACATGCATACATATTCCACCCAAAGGTACAGCTGGAGGAGTCTGGACTGACTTGCCAAGATGGGGCCTGTTGTGCTGCTGTGGTATCCTCTGGTAAGAGATATCTGTAAGCCTTGATTCCTGGTAAACCTAAGACCCCATTGAGCAGCCCGTCCAAAAGGGTTCTGACTGTTGACAGTTTAATTTTTTTTTAATGTTTATTTTTTTTTTTTTTGAAAGAGAGAGACAGAGTGTGAACGGAGGAGGGGCAGAGAGAGGGAGAGACAGAATCTGAAGCACGCTCCAGGCTCAGAGCTGTCAGCACGGAGCCCGACGCAGGGCTCAAACCCACGAACTGTGAGATTGTGACCTCAGCCAAAGCTGGATGCTTAACTGACTGAGCCACCCTGGAGCCCTATGACAGTTTAAAGCTGCCATCGCACAAAGATTTCTGGGAGGTTGGCTCCCTCCACTCTGAAGACTATACTGGTTTGGGAGACTAACCCAAGCTCTGCCAGCCTGGAGGACCCTGACTGGCCTCAGCAGGTTGACAGGGTGTGTTACTACACATGTGCAAGCAGCACAGATTTGGGAAGCCAGGGACCTGGAACAGGGCAAGTTTCTGGAGAGACACAGGATCGGTCTGTTGGGGTTTCAAGGCATCTACCTCATTGTAAGTTTAGCTTACACAAATGTGCATATTCTCCCTTAGGGCAGAGCTAGAGGAATCTGGACTGCCTTGCCAGGGTGGGCCTGCACAGGATGGTCTGGGTACCCTCCAATAAGAGACACCCAGGAGCCTTAATTGATGGAGAAGCCTGGGACACCATCAGTCAGCCATCCAAGTGGGTATTGACAGTCCCCAGTTTAAAAAGAAGCCTCAAAAATACTGGTTTGTGGGCTTTCTACACCCAAAGGCCATTCATTCTGGGGGTTGGGGTCCTGCTGAGCTGCATGGCCTGGAGTGCCCCTTATAGCCCAATGCATGCTTCTAGGGTGTGATCTGAGCATGCACAACCTCAGCAGGTCAGGGTTGCTAGGGTCCTGGAACAGGCCGGTTTGCAGGAGGGGGATATTGGCAGTACCTGGAATCTGCCTAATTCCAAGCCTTCACCTATACAAAGGTGCATATTCCCCCCAAAGACAGAACTGGAAGAATCTGTGCTGCCTTACCAGGGCTGCATAGAGAAGAATGGTCAAGGTACCCTTTAATAACAGACACCTGGGAACTTTAAAGGGCTGGAGAAGCCAGGGACCAATCAGGTATTCAGTCCGATGGTGCTGTCACCAGATTAAAGCTGCAGCCTCAGAAAGACATAAGGAATGGGCACTCTCCATGCTGGAGGCTAGGCAGGTTTTGAAGGACAGCCTGAATTCAACAGGCTCAGAGGGCTTCGGTAGGCAAAGGCCATCTGACAGAGCGTACACTGTGCGTGCATGGGTGGCACAGGTTGGGGGAGCCAGGGACCTGAACCAGGGCAGCTGCAGGAAGTGGCTGGGTCCCAGGAGCAGGCTCCTTGCATCTAATTCCAAGTGCTGATTTTCACAAATGTGCATATTCCCCCTGAAGGCAGGGCTGGAGGAACCTGGACTACCTGACCAGGGTGAGTCCACACAGGGTGGTTGGGGTATACTCCAAGAAGAGAGATACTTGGGAGCCCTCATTGCTGGGGAGCTCCAGGACCCCATCAGGCAGCCAGTCCACATGGCAACTGACTGTCACCGGTTTAAATCTGCCTCAGAAAGGTTTTCCTGATGTGGACTCCCTCCACCATGAGGCCAGGAAGGTAGCTGTGGTGTTTCCAGAGCTTCAGGCACCTGGACTGCAGCTCTGTCGCCTATGGCCAGCTGGACGAAAGTGGATGGCCTTGTCAACGTGGGGCTGGGCCCACAGGCCAGGGTCTCCCCAGTATGAGACACCTGGAAGACTTGTAAACTCAGGACCCCATCAAGCAGCCAGTCCAAATGGAGACTGTCACCAGTTAAAAGCTACCATCTCAGAATTTGGGGAGGTGGACACCATCTGCGCTGATGGCGATACAAGTGGTTCGGACCCACCCTAGTTCTGCTGGCCTGGAAGGCCATGGCTGCCCTCGTCAAGTTGATGGGGTGTGTGTTACACATTCTCAAGCTGCTCAGGTCAGGGTAGGCAGGAACCTAGAAGAGGGTGAGTATCTGGAGAGGTTGGACCATGGGAGTACATGCTGAATGTCCAAGGAATCTGCCTAATTCCAAGCACTAATCTACACAAATGCACATATTCCCCTTGGGGGCAGAGCTGGGGGGATCAGGTCTGCCTGCCAGGGCAGGTGAGGCAGGATGGTCTAGGAACCCTCCCCTAAGAGACTTCACGACCTCACAGTTTGTGGGTTCCAGCCCTACATCAGGCACTGCACTGACAGTGTGGAAGCCTTCTTGGGATTCTCTTTCCCTCTCTCCCTGCTTCCTCTCCCACTCACACTTTTTCTCTCTCTCTCTCAAAAATAAATAAACTAAAAGAAAAAAAGATATCTAGGAGCCTTGATTGCTAGAGAAGCTCAAGAAAGCATCAGACAGCCAGTCCAAATGGGGACTGACTACTGCCAGTTTAAATCTGTGGCCTTGGAAAATTTTTCTCAGTATGGGCTCCCCCCACCCTGAGGCTTTTCAGTTGATTGGATTCACCCAGAGCTCCAGGGGCCTGGATGGCCACCTGCAGCCTAAGGCCAGCTAACAAGGTGTGAACTGGGTGTGGGTGGGACAAGCAGGTCAGGGTAGCCAGGGACCTGGAATGGGCAAGTGTTGGGAGAGGCCAGGTCACAAGTGTGGGCCATTGTAAGTCCAAGGCATCTGTTTAATCCAAGCCCTAACCTATAAAATGTACATGTGGGGGCAAATGGCAGAATGCCCCCAAAATGTGCCACTTCAGCGTATTATTTTGGATTAAAGTCACTTAGGAAACAGCCAGTACAAGAATAACACTCCCAACAGCTTTGTCTCTAGAAAGCAGGAAATAAATCTCCCATGTGAAAAGTACCCTCCCTGTACCAGGATGTAAAGATAAATTTTAATCACCAGATAAGGAATTCAGAGATAAGAAGGCTGTGTAAACATCTTGTTACTTTTACTAATTTACTACCCTAGCTCAAATTCTGTTAGAATTTCTTTAAAACTGAAGCTTGTGAACCTAAGTTTTCTTTGTCTCATCAATTTCTCACAGATTTATTGATTCTTTGATTATAAAGCATGAAAATGCCTGCTTTGGTTAGTTCATCGAGTCTCAAATTTAATATCAGCCCTCGTGCGTATAATTAAATTATTTTTCTCCTGTTAATCTGTCTCTTGTCAATTTAATTCTTAGATCACCTAGAAGAACCTTGAAGGTAGAGAATCGTTCTTCCTCCTCAACAGTTGGCATAGCCAGCAGGATAAACTTTAGCTGGCTGGACACTGCTGAGGCTGAGAGATTATGGGACATCTGACAAAAGCTGGCACGAGGGAAGAATCCTCATCACCACATCAGCCAACTGGATCTCTGCCTGCCAGGTCTTGTGCAAGTGAGAGTGATGTGAGTCCTTTTTCTCTCTCTTCCTAAATCTAGGTTAGCAGGAGAAAATATTTGTGGAACTAGTGCCTTGGCTCTAATGGCTCTGGTGCATTTGGTAGAGTTCTCTTGGCTTGGCACATCGATTTCCACCCAGAGATGACCACAGCTTTTCTTTATCATTGTATTTTGTGTCATTTGTCATCAAAATGAATTACCATAGGAGAGCACACAGACATAGTCCCGGTCAGCCTGTTGTTCGAGGTAGCCTCACAGACTGGTGAGGTCACAGTTACCATCACATCTGTATCTGTTTAGACAAACTTTGCTGCGGGTCGTCTATGTAAAAGCCGGATGAGGTTTTTCCTTTTGTCTTGTTTTATGTCCTCAGAGCTTGGCTTAAGTAATTAAACTTAAGATAAAAATTATTGTCCATATCCAATGTAAATTCCCCTTCTTGAAATGCAGCCCCATCTGCCTGTTTTAACTTCCTTTTTCCCCACAAGATTTACAAGATTTGTGACCAGTGAGAATATTCTCTCCGGTCTCCACCATCCACAAGATGGAATTACCAGAGGGTACTGTGGTGGCCTGTCAAGTAGAATGAGGTTCTGAGGCACACAGTTACAAGCAGTACTCTCATTGTCTGGCCTTGCCAGCAATCGGGAGTTATATGTTATAAGAGGTCCCAGCCCATAAGGGACCCTTGTCTTCATAACCTCCATTAGTGCTAGAAAAGTCTCATTACAGTAGTGCCTGCCCCATGTCACAAATTAGTGGGTCTGTGACTAGAGATGTCTCACATTTTTGTGGGAGACCAAAGGTATTATTTTCTTTACACCATCTTAACTGCCTGTGCAATGAAGGCCTGTGCTGTCTTAGTCTATTTTGGGAGTAAAATTTTGGACCATGGGGGATGTATCATCTATGCCCTCACCCAGGATGCCTCTTGGGTTCTGGTCTAAGCCTGAAGAATTGCCTTTAGGTTTTCCCATAAAAAACCTTAATCGTTTGAGTCATGGTTGAGATTAGTAAGATCCTACTCATCATTGCCAGACGATGGATCCTTTCAATTGGCTATATTTGAAAGAAAAATATTATTTACAGAGAGTTTTCAATTATCTTATTAGGATGATGGCTACCCTTTGAAGCTCCTTTGACAAGATGAAAGAACAGTAATTAAACTTAAGATAAAAATTATTGTCCATATCCAATGTAAATTCCCCTTCTTGAAATCCAGCCCCATCTGCCTGTTTTAACTTCCTTTTTCCCCACAAGATTTACACAGAGCACTCCAGCCTAATTTCTAGGTTCAATATATACAGGTTAATCATGTAAATGCCAAAAGCCAGGAAATAAATTTAACAGTTTATTATTAAACTTAACAGACTGACAGTATGGCCTGCTTTGCTCCTGCTTTTCAGAGCTCCATAATTGGACTCTGCCAGCTTCAGGCATTTCTATGCAATATCCTTTATAGATGTATCCTAGACACTCCCACCTTCACCATACACGCGATAAAATTTATGCCCGCTGGACAGCAGCATAGCCCTTTTACTTCCACTTTCAGAAGTTCCTACCAAATTTAGAGAGGAATTAGGAAGATTAGTGGTCATCCACAACACCCCCACCCCTCACACAAACAGATGACCAAAATGTCTCCTAGGAGACATTTGACCTAATAGAGGCCAAGGTTAAATTGTATACCTCAGAAAGAGGTTTTTGTAAAAAATGCTTTGTACAGACTTTTCAAAGGCATAAGTATTTTGACTCCCATTTTAGTTATAAATCTCCCTGATATAGGAAGCAAGTTCCATTTTAAAAGGCAGGTCAGTCCCTTGACACCCTAGTACTTTGTGGAAATTAAAAAAAACCTGCCTTTGTCTTGCAAATCTCTAATGTGTTAAAAGACTATCGCTTGTAATTCTACTTATTATCTTGAATTGTGTGACACAGAAGTAACCAAATTTCCATCTCAACTGCATCGTGAATTCTAATCATATTTTTAACCACTGTCATTTTTAAATTTTTTATGATTTATAAACAGCTTTACTTTTATTCAATGCTTTCACAAGTGTTGCTACAAAAATGCTTCATCTTCAAGGAAACTCATGAAAAACACTCTAGGATACAGGTTTCTGAGAACTTTAAGATCTTTAAGTAAAAAATCCAGAGTTAATGGAAAAACTGGATTTAAACAAAACAAGAATAATTCCATTTGAGTGAATAAACTGATGAAGAGGAGTAATATAATTTTTATGACTTTTGGTTAGAAATATTGTTGATTTTTTTTTGAGAGAGAGAGAGAGAGAGAGAGAGAGCGAGCACGTACACGAGTGGGGGAGAGGTAGACGGAAAGGGAGAGAGAATCTTAAGCAACTCCATGCCCACTGTGGAGCCCAACTGATAGGTCTATCCTATGACTCTGGGATCATGACCTGAGCCAAAATCAAGAGTTGGATGCTTAACCGACTGAGCCACTCCAGTGCCCCAAAACATTGCTGATTTTTAAGAATGTTTTATTTCCAGATTTAAGAAAACTTTTTCCCTTAAGCTAATGGGTTTACAGCAATAAATTACACATTTGTAAACAGATTTGAAACCTTTATCTTCTCCTTACCTGATCCCCCCCCCCCCCACCATCCAGAATGTGGAAACTCTCTGTTACTTTATATTTTCATGGCAATATATTTATTTGCATGAATTCAATAAGAATCTGTTCTCCTTGTAACAGGATACAATTGGAAACATGGGCTATATCATCAAGGCTTTGACGGGGATGTCATATTTGAGGGAAACATGCATAGACTCAGATATGACCAAATAGCTTTAAGGAACTGAAGTTGACTTAATGGAGCTTATAAAGCCCATTGCAAATATCAGCCTGACACCTTGCTTACAGAGTAACCGGCAGCCTTACAAGGTAAGTAAGGAAGATCACTTCATTGTAGGTACAAGAACCTCAGGACATTTTGGGGACATCAAGAATAAAGGAAGTAACACAAATTCATAGGTATTATAGGCAAAGTTTGATGATAAGTGTTTGGCTAGACTTCTTAGCCTCGAGAGTCTATTAAAATTTCAGTCTGAAGATTCCTTATGAAAAGTTCCAGCAAAGCAGATTTAAAAGACCACAATCAATTACTATACTTGCTGTCCTTATGTAAAGAAGGCCAATTTTAATAAAAGCAAACTTATTTTATAGACAAGTTAGTCTTATTTTGGCTAACTTTGAAAATGAGGGTGACCTCAGAGAGAAAAAATTGTTTCAGTAATACTTTTGTGGATATTAGATTCCAGTTCTGTTGACTATCTTTGAGGTTTTGTGTTCTACCTGTAAACCAGACTAGATTCTGAATTCTGATGTCTTGTGACTGGCTACAACTCTCCAAACAATGTTTCTGATTTTCTCCCATCCTTTTGATTTAGAATCATTGAGAATTAAAACAGACTTCTCTCCCTGAAGCCCTGCAAACTAAATATGAATGACTTGATATAAACTTCAGGAAAATCAGCACAATAGATAACATAAAGGTAATTTTCATGCCTGATGCTCTCTGGGCCATTCAAAAAACTCAGGAGAGACATTCAAACTACACACTAGGAAAATCTCTTAGACTTCCATTACCTTCCCTCGCTGTATTTGAAGAAGCTTCAAGCCTGACATTTATGCAAGTGGTTGCAGATGGCCCCAGCTCCACACCCCTGGAGTGCCCTGCCTACCTGAGGCTGACAGACTGGGTCAGGCTAAGTAGGGACCTGGAACAGGTCAAGTGTTAGGAGCAGCTGGTGATGGGAGAGGGCTACTGGGGACACAAGGAATCTGCCTAATTCCAAACCTTAACATACATAAATGCACATATTCCTCCTGAATGTAAAATTGGAGGAATCTGGACCATATTGCTAGGGCAGAGCTGGGAGGACTAGCTAGGGGTATCCTTCAGTAACAGACATTTGGGAGCCTTGATTGTTCAACATGTTCTGGACCTCATCAGGCATCTAGTCCAAAGGGGGGATTACTGCTGCCTCAGAAATATTTTTGGAGGGAGGATGTCTCTATCCTGCGGCCATTCACAGGGTTTTGGTGTGGCAGGAGTTCAACAGGCCTGGAATGCCCCAGCCGCCCAAGACTGGCTGATAAGGTGCAGACTGTGCATGCTCGGGAGGTACAGTTCAGGGTAACCAGGGACCTGGAATGGTACTGTCGGGCAAGGCTGGGTCACAGGAGGGGGCTATTGGAGGTAACTGGCTTCTGCCTAATTCCAAATCCTAATCTGTACACATGTGCGTACTTCCCCTGAAGTCAGCGCTGGAGGAATATGGACTACCTTACGAGGGCTAAATTGGGTGGCTTGCTAAGGAACTTCAATAAGAGATGCCTGGGACCCCAGCAAACAGTAAGTACACATGGAGAGCAACTTGGCTATTTCAGCGGTAGATAAAACTGAGCCCGATTTGGGAATCTATATTTTGGTTAAAAGTTCTGTATACTAAGTTACAAAGTATAGGCTACTATTGTGGCTTCTACTATGACCATGAGAGGCTTTCTTAATATAAGTTCCCATATTCTTAGAATAAAAATTTGTGGTGAGACAGAAGCCAGATGTATACCACCATGGATAATGATATGTACTAAGTTTCCTATGTGTCCTTTGTAGACCTTACTAGGTGTCTGTTCTTATAAAGTCTGGACATAGTGTGCATGAATATATTCTTAATTTTCTAATAAGTTGAGAGTATAGTAAAGTTCAATTTTTTGGCTAATTTATATTTACAAATATAATTGCCCATTCTGAATATTTAGCAGTTGCTCTTGTAAGATAAAGTGCTACTACACAAAATAAGTCGGGAATTAAATTGATGTTATTTTCAGAATCTCTGGCATGTGTCCAGTGCTACATTCAATTTTGTAAGATAAAAATTACAGAAATCAGTACCTGGTTGTCTTGGTATATACGCTAGCTTATAATACCAAGAGACAGTTAGTGGTTCAGGCCAATCTTTCTCCTTCAAGTCAGTTTCTAATAGGGCGTGTTGTTCAGGATCCATAGTGATTCTCGTGGAGATTGAAGTAGAAGTTTCCACTTTATCAGCTTCCCTAGGCATTTGGTTTCTCCATTGATTGAAGGTTTCACAGTGAATAGATAGATCTTATAGTAAAGGGGAGGGGTGGCAAGGTTGCATTTGGTGATGCTGGTGATGTTGTTGAGTCCTCAGTTGCAATAAGGTGATAGGGGTAGTAATCTGTGGAGGAGAAAAAGATGTCACAGACCCTGGAGTTGTATCTGCAGCAGAATGTGGCGATCTATTTTGTATAACCACCATTGCTGAATAGGTCATGGAAGTATCCAAAGCTGCAATGAGTATGGTATCCAATAGTGAGCAGTAAGGTAGCATACTGCATTGACCCCCATAGTAATACTTAGGGGTTTAATAATGCATAACAGATTCATGCCTACAAAACTAAGATAGTGTCCTATAAATTTGTAAATCTTGGCAGCTGTTGTTCTTGCCACTCAAGGAGATCTATAGTTTATGGCCAATATTGGGCCATAATTATTGCGAATACCGCCCCAAGCATAACCATCCTGCATCATACTAGGCTAAGTATTAAACATCTAGTGTTGATACAGTAAAACATGGTGTTCTTCATACCTGAAATTTTTATAGACGATTTATGGTATTTTCCTTAGTTTGATGTAGTATTCTTTCTTCTTTGGTCAACCAGATTGTTTTTTTTAATGGCAGGTGCTATAATTTCTGCAGTACTCTAATGATTGTTTTTAAATCAGATTAGTTTTGATTCTGGAGTGTTGTTAGTGCTAATTCCTATCTCTGTGGATGTCTGCCATATTAATTCAATAGAAGTTTTTCTACCATTCTATATCTATGGTTTAGAGATCTTGCTGCCTCCCAGATCATCTTAGTCCAGACTTTCATACCTAGATTGTTACTAAGCAACCTAAGCTTTTGCTTGAATAAGCCATACTTCTCAACTGATCCAGAAGCAGTTGGGTTGTATAGTATCTAGAAATTCCACAATATGCTGTATTTCCCAGCCCATTCTTATATTAGCTTTCCTGTGAAATGTGTGCCCTAATCTGATTTTATGATGTTTGGGATACAATCAGAAATGATTCAGATTTCTAAAGCTCTTTTGGTGGATTTTTTAAAATTAAGTTTAAAAAATTTTAATTCCAGTAAAGTTAACATACAGTGTTAGATTAGTTTCAGGTGTACAATAAAGTGATTCAACAATTCTATACATTACTCAGTGCTCATCGTGATAACTGTACTCTTAAACCCCTTCACTTATTTCACCCATTCCCCCCCCCCCCACCTCCCCTCTGGTAATCATCAGTTCTCTATAGTTAAGAGTCTGTTTCTTGGTTTGTCTGTTTTCTTCTTTGTTCGTTTCTTAAATTCCATACGTGAGTGAAATCATATGTTACTTGTCTATCTCTGACTTACTTCACTTAGCATTATACTCTCTAGATCCATCCATGTTGTTACAAATGGCAAGATTTCATTTTTTATGATTTAAATAATATAATAATTCCATTCTTTATCAATTCATCTTTCGATGGGCACTTGGGCTGCTTCCATAATTTAGCTATGGTAAATGATGCTGCAATAAACAAAGGGGTGCATGTATCTCTTTGAATTAGTGTTTTTGTATTTGAGGGGTACATACTCAGTAGTGGGATTACTGGATCATATGGTAGTTCCATTTTTAACTTTTTGAGGAATGTCCGTACTGTCTTCCACAGTGGCTGCAACAGTTTCCATTCCTACCAACAGTGCACAAGGGTTCCTATTTCTTTGCATTCTCTCTAACACTTAGCTATTTCTTTTGTTTTTGATTTTATACATTCTGACAGGTTTGAAGTGATATCTCATTGTAGTTTTGATCCATTTTCCCGATGGATGAATGATGTTGAGTATCTTTTCGTGTGTTTGGCTATCGGTATTTCTTCTTTGGAGAAATATCTGTCCATGTCTTCTGCCCATTTATTTTTATTTAAAAATTTTTGTAATGCATGTTTATTTTTGAGAAAAAGAGAGAACAAGAGCAAGTGGGGGAGGGGTAGAGAGAGAGACACACCGAATCTGAAGCAGGCTCATACGGGGCTCCAACACACCATGAGATCATGATCTGAGCCAAAGTTAGACTCTCAACCAACTGAGCCACCCAGGTGCCCTGTCTTCCACCCATTTTTAATTGGATTGTTTTCTGGATGTTGAGTTGTACAAGTTCTTTATATATAAAGAATATATAAGTTCTTTATATATTTTGGATACTAACCCTTTACTAGATGTCATTTACAAATATCTTCTTCCATTCAGTAGGCAGTCTTTTAGTTTTGTTGATTATTTCTTTTGCTGTACAGAAACTTTTTATTTTGATATTGTCCCAATAGCTTATATTTGCTTTTGATTTCCTTGCCTCAGGAGACATATCTAGAAAGATGTTGCTATGGCCAATGTCAAAAAGAATTATTACCTGTGCTCTCTTCTAGGATTTTTGTGGTTTCAGGTGCCACACGTAGGTCCTTAATCTGTTTTGAGTTTATTTTTGTGTATGGTGTTAGAAAGTGGTCCAGTTTCATTTTTTTGCATATAGCCACCCAGTTTTCCCAGCTCCATTTGTTGAAGAGGCTTTTTCCCATTGCATATTTTCAGCTATTTTATAAAAGATTAATTGACCATATAAGTGGGGGCTTATTTCTAGGTTTTTCTGTTCTCTTGTTTTAATCTCTTTGTCTGTTTTTGTGCCACTTACATCCTGTTTTGAGTACTATAGCTTTGTAGTATAACTTGAAATCTGGAACTGTACTAGCCCCAGTTTTGTTTTTCTTTTTTCAAAATTGCTTTTGCTGTTTGGGGGTCTATTGTGGTTCTATAAAAATAATAGGATTGTTCTAGTTCTGTAAAAAAATGCTGTTGGTATTTTGATATGGATTACATTAAATCTAGTAATTAAATCTAGATCACTTTGGGTAGTATGGACATTTTAACAATATCTGTTATTCCATTCCATAAGCACGGAATATCTTTCTACTTGTTTGTGTTGTCTTCAGTGTCTTTCATCAGCATTTTATAGCTTTCAGAGTACAGGCCCTTCACTTCTTTGGTTATGTTTATTCCTAGGTATTTTATTATTTTTGGTGCAATTGTAAATGGGATTGCTTCCTTAATTTCTGTTGCTTAATTATTAGTATATAAATACATTATATATTTTGTATCCTGCAACCTTAATGAATGTATCAGTTCTAGTAAATTTTTGGTGGAGTCTTCAGGGTTTTTATATATAGTATCATGTCTATATATAGTATCATATGATACTATATAGAATCACTGCGAATAGTGAAAGTTTTACTTCTCCCTTACTGATTCGAATGCTTCTTATTCCTTTTTCTTGTCTGATTAGTATGACTAGGACTTGTAGGACTACGTTGAATGAAATTGATGACAGTGGACATCCTTGTCTTGGTCCTATCTTAGAGGAATGTTCTCAGTGTTTCACCATTGCATATGATGCTCACTGTGGGTTTTTAATATATGGCCTTTATTATTTTGAAGTGTGTTCACTCTAAACCTACTTTGTTGAAAGTTTTTTATCATGAATGAATATTGTACTTTGTCAAATGCTTTTTCTGCATCTATTGAAATGATCATATGGTTTTTATCCTTCCTCTTGTTAATGTCATATATCACATTGATTTGCAAATATTGAACTGCCTTGCATTCCAGGAATAAATTCCATTTGATCATGGTGAATGATTTTTTAAATATATTGTTGGATTTTTTTTTTGCTACTATTTTATTGAGGATTTCCCATTTATGTTCATCAGAGATATTAGCCTGTAGGCTTTTGTTTTTGCTTTTTTGCTTTTTGTAGTATCTTTATCTGGTTTTGATATCAGGGTAATACTGGCCTCAGAATGAATTTGGAAACTTTCCCTTCCTTTTCTGTTTTTGGAAGAGTTTGAGAAGAATAGGTATTAATTCTTCTTTAAATGTTTGGTAGAATCCACCTGTGAAGCCATCTTATCCTGGATTTTTGTTTATTGGGTGTTTTTGAATTACTGATTCCAATTTCATTGCTAGTAATCAGTGTATTCATATGTTCTATTTATTCCTGATTCAGTTTAGGGAGAGTATATGCTTCTAGGAATTCATTTCTTCTAGGATGTCCAATTTGTTAGCATATCATTTTCCTTAACATTCTCTTATAATCCTTTGTATTTCTGTGGCATTGTTATTTTTCCTCTTTCATTTCTTTAAAAAGAATTTTTTTAAATATGAAATTTATTGTCAAATTGGTTTCTATACAACACCCAGTGCTTATCCCAAAAGGTGGCCTCCTCAATATCTATCACCCACCCTCCCGTCCCTCCTACCCTTCATTAACCCTCAGTTTGTTCTCAATTTTAAGAATCTCTTATGCTCTGGCTGTCTCCCTCTCTAACCTCTTTTTTTGTTTCTTCCCCTCCCCCATGGACTTCTGTTAAGTTTCTCAGGATCCACATAAGAGTGAAAACATATGGTATGTCTTTCTCTGTATGACTTATTTCACTTAGCATCACACTCTCCAGTTCTATCCACGTTGCTACAAAAGGCCATATTTCATTCTTTCTCATTGCCACCTAGTATTCCATTGTGTATATAAATCACAATTTCTTTATCCATTCGTCAGTTGATGGATATGACATTTAGGCTCTTTCCATAATTTGGCTATTGTTGAAAGTGCTGCTATAAACATTGGGGTACAAGTGCCCCTATGCATCAGCACTCCTGTATTCCTTGGGTAAATTCCTAGCAGTGCTATTGCTGGGTCACAGGGTAGATCTATTTTTAATTTTTGGAGGAACCTCCACACTGTTTTCCAGAGTGGCTGCACCAGTCTGCATTCCCACCAACAGTGCAAGAGGGTTCCTGTTTCTCCACATCCTCTCCAGCATCTATAGTCTCCTGATTTGTTCATTTTGGCCACTCTAACTGGCGTGAGGTGATATATGAGTGTGGTTCTGATTTGTATTTCCCTGATGAGGAGCGACATTGAGCATCTTTTCATGTGCCTGTTGGGCATCTGGATGTCTTCTTTAGAGAAGTGTCTATTCATGTTTTCTGCCCATTTCTTCACTGGGTTATTTGTTTTTCGGGTGTGGAGTTTGGTGAGCTCTTTATAGATTTTGGATACTAGCCCTTTGTCCGATATGTCATTTGCAAATATCTTTTCCCATTCCGTTGGTTGCCTTTTAGTTTTGTTGATTGTTTCCTTTGCTGTGCAGAAGTTTTGTATTATTTTTGTTTGTTTGTTTGTTTGTTTTTTTTATCTTCATGAGGTCCCAATAGTTCATTTTTCTTTTAATTCCCTTGCCTTTGGAGATGTGTCAAGTAAGAAATTGCTGTGGCTGAGGTCAGAGAGGTTTTTTCCTGCTTTCTCCTCTAGGGTTTTGATGGTTTCCTGTCTCACATTCAAGTCCTTTATCTATTTTGAGTTTATTTTTGTGTATGGTGTAAGAAAGTGGTCTAGTTTCATTCTTCTGCTTGTTGTTGTCCAGTTCTCCCAGCACCATTTGCTAAAGAGACTGTCTTTTTTTCCATTGGATACCCTTTCCTGCTTTGTCAAAGATTAGTTGGCCATATATTTGTGGGTCTAGTGTTGGGGTTTCTATTCTATTCCATTGGTCTATGTGTCTGTTTTTGTGCCAATACCATGCTGTCTTGATGATTACAGCTTTGTAGTAGAGGCTAAAGTCTGGGATTGTGATGCCTCCTGCTTTGGTCTTCTTCTTCAAAATTACTTTGGCTATTTGGGACCTTTTGTGGTTCCATACAAATTTTAGGATTGCTTGTTCTAGCTTCGAGAAGAATGCTGGTGCAATTTTGATTGGGATTGCATTGAATGTGTAGATAGCTTTGGGTAGTATTGACATTTTAACAATATTTATTCTTCCAATCCATGAGCATGGAATGTTTTTCATTTCTTTATATCTTCTTCAATTTCCTTCATAAGCTTTCTATAGTTTTCAGCATATAGATCTTTTACATCTTTGGTTAGATTTATTCCTAGGTATTTTACGCTTCTTGGTGCAATTGTGAATGGGATCAGTTTCTTTGTCTTTCTGTTGCTTCATTGTTAGTGTATAAGAATGCAACTGATTTCTGTACATTGATTTTGTATCCTGCAACTTTGCTGAATTCATATATCAGTTCTAGAAGACTTTTGGTGGAGTCTATCGGATTTTCCATGTATAATATCATGTCATCTGCAAAAAGCGAAAGCTTGACTTCATCTTTGCCAATTTTGATGCCTTTGATTTCCTTTTGTTGTCTGATTGCTGATGCTAGAACTTCCAACACTATGTTAAACAACAGTGGTGAGAGTGGACATCCCTGTCCTCTTCCTGATCTCATGGAGAAAGTTCTCAGTTTTTCCCCATTGAGGATGATATTAGCTGTGGGCTTTTCATATATGGCTTTTATGATGTTTAAGTATGTTCCTTCTATCCTGACTTTCTCGAGGGTTTTAATTAAGAAAGGATGCTGAATTTTGTCAAATGCTTTTTCTGCATCGATTGACAGGATCATATGGTTCTTATCTTTTCTTTTATTAATGTGATATATCACATTGATTGATTTGCTAATATTGAACCAGCCCTGCAGCCCAGGAATGAATCCCACTTGATCATGGTGAATAATTCCTTTTATATGCTGTTGAATTCGATTTGCTAGTATCTTATTGAGAATTTTTGCATCCATATTCATCAGGGATATTGGCCTGTAGTTCTCTCTTTTTTTACTGGGTCTCTGGTTTAGGAATCAAAGTAATGCTGGCTTCATAGAATGAGTCTGGATGTTTTCCTTCCCTTTCTATTTTTTGGAACAGCTTGAGAAGGATAGGTATTATCTCTGCTTTAAATGTCTGGTAGAATTCCCCAGGGAAGCCATCTGGTCCTGGACTCTTGTTGGGAGATTTTTGATAACTGATTCAATTTCTTCGCGGATTATGTGTCTGTTCAAGCTTTCAATTTCTTCCTGTTTGAGTTTTGGAAGCATGTGGGTGTTTAGGAATTTGTCCATTTCTTCCAGGTTGTCCGGTTTGTTGGCATATAATTTTTCATAGTATTCCCTGATAATTGCTTGTATTTCTGAGGGTTGGTTGTAATAATTCCATTTTCATTCATGATTTTATCTATTTGGGTCATCTCCCTTTTCTTTTTGAGAAGCCTGGCTAGAGGTTTATCAATTTTGTTTATTTTTTTCAAAAAACCAACTCTTGGTTTCATTGATCTGCTCTACAGTGTTTTTAGATTCTACATTGTTTATTTCTGCTCTGATCTTTATTACTTCTCTTCTTCTGCTGGATTCGGGGTGTCTTTGCTGTTCTTCTATTTCCTTTAGGTGTGCTGTTAGATTTTGTATTTGGGATTTTTCTTGTTTCTTGAGATAGGCCTGGATTGCAATGTATTTTCCTCTCAGGACTGCCTTTGCTGCATCCCAAAGCATTTGGGTTGTTGTATTTTCATTTTCATTTGTTTCCATATATTTTTTAATTTCTTCTCTAATTGCCTGGTTGACCTATTCATTCTTTAGTTGGGTGTTCTTTAACCTCCATGCTTTTGGAGGTTTTCCAGACTTTTTCCTGTGGTTGATTTCAAGCTTCATAGCATTGTGGTCTGAAAGTATACATGGTATGATCTCAATTCTTGTATACGTATGAAGGGCTGTTTTGTGACCCAGTATGTGATCTATCTTGGAGAAGGTTCCATGTGCACTCGAGAAGAAAGTATAGTCTATTGCTTTGGGATGCAGAGTTCTAAATATATGTGTCAAGTCCATCTGATCTAATGTATCATTCAGGGCCCTTGTTTCTTTATTGATCCTGTGTCTAGATCACCTATCCATTGTTGTAAGTGGAGTATTAAAGTCCCCTGCAATTACCACATTCTTATCAATAAGGCTGCTTATGTTTGTGATTGTTTTATATATTTGGGGGCTCCCGTATTTGGCACATAGACATTTATAATTGTTAGCTCTTCCTGATGGATAGACCCTGTAATTATTATATAATGCCCTTCATTTCTTGTTACAGCCTTTAAGGTCTAGTTTGTCTGATATGAGTATGGCTAGTCCAGCTTTCTTTTGACTTCCAGTAGCATGATAGATAGTTCTCCATCCCCTCACTTTCAATCTGAAGGTGTCCTCAGGTCTAAAATGAGTCTCTTGTAGACAGCAAATAGATGGGTCTTGTTTTTTTATCCATTCTGATACCCCATGTCTTTTGGTTGGAGCATTTAGTCCATTTACATTCAGTGTTATAGAAAGATATGGGTTTAGAGTCATTGTGATGTCTGTAGGTTTCATGCTTGTAGTGATGTCTCTGGTACTTTGTCTCACAGGATCCCCCTTAGGATCTCTTGTAGGGCTGGTTTAGTGGTGATGAATTCCTTCAGTTTTTGTTTGTTTGGGAAGATCTTTATCTCTCCTTCTATTCTAAATGACAGACTTGCTGGATAAAGGATTCTCGGCTGCATATTTTTTCTGTTCATCACATTGAAGATTTCCTGCCATTCCTTTCTGGCCTGCCAAGTTTCAGTAGATAGATCCATCACTAGTCTTATTGGTCTCCCTTTATATGTTAGACCATGTTTATCCCTAGCTGCTTTCAGAATTTTCTCTTTATCCTTGTGTTAAAAAAAATTTTTTTAATGTTTATTTATTTTTGAGAGAGAGAGGCAGAGCATGAGTGGAGGATGGACAGAGAGAGAGGGAGACATAGAATCTGAAGCAGGCTCCAGGCTCTGAACTGTCAGCACAGAGCCCAACGTGGGGCTGGAACCCACGAACCTTGAGATCATGACCTGAGCCGAAGTCGGATGCTTAACCGACTGAGCCACACAGGAGCCCTTCCTCTTTCATTTCTGATTTTGAGTCCTCTCTTTTTTTTTATGGGTCTAGCTAAAGGTTTATCAATTTTATTGATCTTTTCAAAGAAGTAGGTTTTGTTTTCATTAATCTGTTCTGATTTTTTAAATCTCTATTTCATTTATTTCTGCTCTAATATTTAGTATTTCCTTCCTTCTGCTAGTTTGGGGCTTTGCTCCTCTTTTTCTAGCTTCTTTAGGTGTAAAGTTAGGTTGTTTGAGATTTTTCTTGTTTCCTGATGTAGGCCTATATTGCTATAAATTTCTCTCCTAGGATAGCTTTTGCTACATCCCAAAGATTTGGGGCCATTGTATTTTCCTGATCATTTGTATGTATGTATTATTAAATTTCTTTGATTTCTTCTTTGACCCATTTGCTGTTTGATAGAATGTTATTTAATCTCCATGTATTTGTGTTCCAGATTTTTTTCTTGTGGTTGATTTCTGGTTTCATAGTGTTGTAGTCAGAAAAGATGCATGTTATGATTTCAGTCTTTTTGAATTTGTGGCCTAATGTGATCTATTCTGGAGAATGTTCCATGTGTACTTGAAAAGCATGTGTATTTTTGCTGTGTCTGAATATATCTATTAAATCCATCTGGTCCAGTTTGTCATTCAAAGCCACTGTTTCCTTGTTGATTTTCTTTCTAGGTGATCTATTGATGCAAGTGGGATGTTAAAATTTCAGTTCACTAGTATTGTTGATTTCTTCTATTATGTTTATTAACTTATTTATGTTATTTGGGTTCTTTCATGTTGGGTGCATAAATGTTTACAATTATTATACCTTATTGTTAAATTGTTCCCTTTATGATTATATAGTGTCCATCTTTATCTCTTGTTACAGTCTGTTTTAAAGTGTGTTTTGTCCAATATATTGTTACCAGCTTTCTTTTCACTTCCATTTGCATGATAAATGTTTTTCCATTTCTTCCCTTTAAATCTGCATGTGTCTTTATGTCTCTTGTAGGCAGGATATTGATGGGTTTTACAATTTTATCCAGTTAGGCACCCTATTCTTTTGATTAGGTAGTTCAGTCCATTTACATTCAAAGTAATTACTGGTAAGTATGTATTTATTGCCATTTTATTACTTGCTTTATGGTCACTTTTGTAGTTCTTTGTTCCTTTCTTACTCTCTTGTGGTTTGATGGCTTTCTTTAGTGATATGCTTGGATTCCTTTTTGGGTTTTTTTGCATATTTATGTCAGGTTACCATTAGGTTTGTGGTTTGATTTGTGGTTACCATTAGGTTTATATATAATATCCTATGCATATGGCAGTCTATATTGATTGTTGGTAAAGCTTGAGCCCGTTCTAAAAGCACTAATACTTTATTTCCCCCACCCCACATTTTAGGTATATGGTGTTATACTTTACATCTTTATTTTGTGAATACCTTAACCAATTTTCATAGATATATTGATTTTAATATTTTTGAATTTGTGGCCCAATATTCCTGCTGTTGTGCTTTAACCTCCACACTGGTTTTATAAGGGATTAATATACTGTTTTTATAATGTTTATATGTACCTATGAAAGTGTTCCCTTTCCTACTTTTATTACTCCTGCTTATGGGCTTTCCTTTCCACTCAGAGAAACCCTTTAACATTTCTTGTAGAAATGGATTAGTGGTCATGAATGTCTTTATTTTTGTCTGGAAAACTACTTCTCTCTCCTTCTATTCTGAATGATAGACTTGCTGGATAGAGAGTATTATTGGCTGCAGATTTTTCTCCTTTTAGCACTTTGAATATATCGTGCCCAAACTCAGCTGATAGCCTTGTATGGGATTCCCCTTGTATGTAACTGTTTTCTCTGGCTATTTTTAAAATTCATCACTTTTTTTAAAATGTCATTTTAACTATTCTGTGTCTTGGTGTGGAGCACCTTAGGTTGATTTTGTTGGGGCTCTCTGTGCCTCTTGGATCTGGATTTCTGTTTCCTTCTGCAGATTAGGGAAGTTTTCAGCTATTATTTATTAAATTTTCTGCCCCCTTTTTTCTCTCTTCTTCTGGGATCCCTATAATATGAATGTTATTATACTTGGTGGGGTCACTGTGCTCCCTTAACCTATTCTCATTTTCTAATATTCTTTTTTTCTTCTGTTCCATTTGGTTGCTTTCCATTACTCTGTTCTCCAGGTCACTCATCCATTCTTCTACTTCCTCTAGTCCTTTATTCCATGTAGTGTATTTTTCAGTTATTGAGTTCATCTCTGATTGGTTCTTCTTAATATTTTCTCTTTGTTGAGGAACTTGCTGAGATCCTCCACTCATTTCTCGAGCCCAGTGAGTACCTTTATGACCATTACTTAGAGTTCTGTATCTGGCGTATTGCTTATTTCCATTTTGTTTAGCTCTCTTGCTGTGTATTTGTCCTGTTCTTTCATTTGAGACCTATTCCTCTCATTTTGTCTAACTAGGTCTCCTAGTCAGCTAGGTCTCCTGCTTTTGAAATTGGTGGGCTTATGAACAAGAGGCCCTATAGTGCCCTGCAATGTGAGGTCTATGCAGCAGAAGCTGGCACTTTGGGTTTTCTGCTATGTGTGTTGTGTGCATCCTACTGTTGTGGTTGAGGTGTGTTTGACTTTAGTCTAGTTGTCTGCAATGACTCTTCGCCTGTTAGGGGTAGGGTTTGGTACCTGTGCTGTTTAAGGGCCCAGTCTGAGAGCCACCATGGGCTTGAGTTGGGTCAGTCAAGATGCATGCCCTCAGCTCATTTTCCAGAATTGTGGTTGCACTGAACTACAGGGTACACTCCCAGCATTGTCTCCTGAAAGGCTTTTTTGTTGGTGGGTGGGACCTACAGTCAGACCAGCTGTCTGCCCCAAGCCCACTGGTTGGCCTGCAAACTAGTGTGTGTGATTATTTTCCACCTTCCCCAGGGCAGGAGTCACTTTGAGTGGTGCTGGCCACTGTCAGTGCTGCTTACAGAATGCCATGCTTGCGGTGCCACTTTGGATGGACTCCTGCCAAGTGGGGTGGGTTGGATGGGATAGTCTGCAGGAGAACACGAGGGTGGGATGCATAACATAAACAAGGTTTGTACTTGTCTGCTTATGGGAAGAGACTTGGAGCCATTTTGGAGGAACTCCTGCCCAGTGTGGCTGGTTGGAGGGGGAGATTCATAAGACAGTGTATCTATGGAACAAAGTAAGCCTAGGATCCTCCTATTCTGACATCTTCCCTGGCAGTCTGATTAGGTTACAGAATTTTCAACAGGGAGAATAGCTGAGTTTGATATCTCATGAAGTTTTTATGAGTAATCTAAATATAATTGTTAAGAGTTAAGTAAATTGTGGGCACTTTGGTGGGTCAGTCAGTTGAGCATGCAACTTTAGCTCAGGTCATGATCTCATGGCTTGAGCCCCACATAGGGCCTGCTGCTGTCAGTACAGAGCCCACTTAGGATCCTCTGTTCCCCTCTCTCTGCCCCTCCCCCACTTGTATGTGCTATCTCTCAAAAATAAACTTAAAAAAAAAAAAGAGCAAGTAAGTTGAAGAAAAAAGGTTTGAGCCACTCAGGCACCCTTTACCTATAATCAGTTAAGCATCTGCCTCTTGATCTCAACTCAGGTCTTGATGTCAGGGTTGTGAGTTAATACCCTGTGCTCTGCTCCGCACTGGATGTGAAGCCTACTTAAAAAAAGAAAACATAAAAGTTTATAGATCAACTATTTAAAATAGTTTCTCCAAGTCTTTTGGTACCCTGAAACCTTTAAGTTTTGCTAAATGAGTTAATGTAGATATCATTGAATTTAACTTATTTCCCAATAAGTAAAGAATAAAACATTAATGACTATAGGTTTATCTATTCTTTTGGCTTTCCTATCACAGAGGAATTAAAACTTGAGTCTCTTAGTAAACAGTGTTTTGTGCTTTTTGAAAGATTGTTATGAATAAGCACATATTTCAAGAAATTTATAAATACCTTCATAGTGCATTTTTAGATTGGCAAATTAAGTAAATGTAACAATTCATAATTTCTTAGTATTTTTCACTATAAAGTTTCTAAGGGTAAAAGACTTTTTTTTAATTTTTAATTCACATCCAAGTTAGCATAGAGTGCAACAATGATTTCAGGAGTAGATTCTTTAGTGCCCCTCACCCATTTAGCCCATCCCCTGCTCCCACAACCTCTCCAGCAACCCTCTGTTTGTTCTCCATATTTAAGAGTCTTATGTTTTGTCCCCCTCCCTGTTTTTATATTATTTTTGCTTCCCTTATGTTCATCTGTTTTGTATCTTAAAGTTCTCATATGAGTGAAGTCATATGATATTTGTTTCTAATTTCACTTAGCATAATACCCTCTAGTTCCATCCACATAGTTGCAAATGGCAAGATTTCATTCTTTTTGATTGCCGAGTAATACTCCATTGTGTGTGTGTGTGTGTGTGTGTGTGTGTGTGTGTGTGTGTGTGTGTGTCTTCTTTATCCATTCATCCATTGATGGACCTTTGGGCTCTTTCCATACTTTGACTATTGTTGATAGTGCTGCTGTAAACATTGGGGTGCATGTGTCCCTTCCAAACAGCATACCTGTATCCCTTGGGTAAATACCTAGTAGTGTAATTGCTGGGTCGTAGGGTAGTTCTGTTTTTAATTTTTTGAGGAATCTCCATACTGTTTTCCAGAGTAGCTGCCCAGTTTGCATTCTTACCAGCAGTGCAAGACAGCTCCTATTTCTCTGCATCTTCGCCAACATCTGATGTTGTTAATGTTAGCCATTCTGACAGGTGTAAGGTAGTATCTCATGGTGGTTTTGATTTGTATTTCCCTGATGATAAGTGATGTTGAGCATCTTTTCATGTGTTGGTTGGCCATCTGGATGTCTTCTTTGGAGAAGTGTCTATTCATGTCTTTTGCCCATTTCTTCACTGGATTATTTGTTTTTTGGGTGTTTGAGAAGTTCTTTGTAGATTTTGGATATTATTTATCTGATATGTCATTTGCAAATATCTTCTCTAATTCTGTCAGTTGCCTTTTAGTTTTTCTGATTGTTTCCTTTGCTGTGCAGAAGCTTTTTATTTTGATGAGGTCCCAATAGTTCATTTTTGCTTTTGTTTCCCTTGCCTCTGGAGACGTGTTGAGTAAGAAGTTGCTGTGGCCAAGGTCAAAGAGGTTTTTGCCTGCTTTCTCCTCAAGGATTTTGATGGCTTCCTGTCTTACATTGAGGTCTTTCATCCATTTTGAGTTTATTTTTGTGTATGGTGTAAGAAAGTGGTCCAGGTTCATTCTTCTGCACGTCACTGTCCAGTTTCCCAGCACCACTTGCTGAAGAGACTGTCTTTAGTTGGCCATATGTTTGTGGGTCCATTTCTGGGTTCTCTATTCTGTTCCATTGATCTGAGTGTCTGTTTTTGTGCCAGTACCATACTGTCTTGATAATTACAGCTTTGTAGTATAGCTTGAAGTCTGGGATTGTGATGCCTCCTGCTTTGGTTTTCTTTTTCAAGATTGCTTTCGCTATTCCAGGTATTTTCTGGTTCTGTACAAACTTTAGCATTGTTTGCTGTAGCTCTGTGAAGAATGCTGGTGTTACTTTGACAAGGATTGCATTGAATGTATAGATTGCTTTGGGTAGTGTTGACATTTTAACAATATTTGTTCTTCCTATCCAGGAGCATGGAGTCTTTTCCCATTTTTTTTTGTGTCTCCAATTTCTTTCATAAGCTTTCTATAGTTTTCAGTGTATAGATTTTTCACCTCTGGTTAGATTTATTCCTAGGTATTTTATGGTTTTTGGTGCAGTTGTAAATGGGATCGATTCCTTGATGTGTGTAGGAATGCAACTGATTTCTGTGCATTGATTTTATATCCTGCCACTTTGCTGAATTCATGGACCAGTTCTAGCAGTTTTTTTGTGGAATCTTTTGGGTTTTCCATATAGAGTATCACGTCATCTGCGAAGAGTGAAAATTTGACCTCCTCCTGGCCGATTTGGATGCCTAAGGGTTAAAGCTTCTAATATGTGATTAGAGCTACTAAAAATAGGGAAACATCTCCATATGCAAGAAAATTAGAACATGTGTTTTTCTCCTCCATTTCTTATAGCTTCTTTATCAAAAATTTTTGTCCTAAAGTGAGACTAATGTTTTTTTTTTTTTCACATTCAGATTTTTTCCTCTTTAAAAAGTCTTAAAAGATTGTGAACAAGGAATCTTTAAAATGATTTTAATGTATGATCATTCTGGCTAAGATTAAAATGATTTATTTGAAAAATGAGTTTTAATATAAAAAGCTGGTACAAATTAAAATTTGTTTTTTGTCTGTTAAAATCATAACTAATCTAAGAAAATGTCCTTTTAATTGTAAACAATTTTTTTACTTTTAATGCAATGTACCTAGAAAAATAAAGGTTCCATGTTTTGTCTTCAAGTCTTTGATTACTTAGAAAAAAGAGTGTTTAATTTTATTTGCCTATGAAGTCTTTTTTTTTTTTTTCAACTTTTTTTTTTTTATTTTATTTTTGGGACAGAGAGAGACAGAGCATGAACGGGGGAGGGGCAGAGAGAGAGGGAGACACAGAATCGGAAACAGGCTCCAGGCTCCGAGCCATCAGCCCAGAGCCCGACGCGGGGCTCGAACTCACGAACCGCGAGATCGTGACCTGGCTGAAGTCGGACGCTCAACCGACTGCGCCACCCAGGCGCCCCACCTATGAAGTCTTTAACTGCCACTTTAGATAAAATGGATAATTATTGTATGATATGTTACTCTGTTTAATGAAAAGTCTGAACTTTTTTTATTTTTGACAAAACTCCCAAATTCTAAAATGAAGTCTTCTTGAGTTTGAAACTTCCCAGAGGATCTCTGGAAGATTTCAAGGGTTTGTTCTTCCCATAAAAGAGAGATGTTAAAGGCAGCAACCTCTTTGACCTTGGCTGCAGCAACTTCTTCCTTGACATGTCTTTGAAGGCAAGGGAAATAAAAGCAAAAATAAACTATTGAGACGTCATCAAGATAAAAAGCTTCTACACAGCAAAAGAAACAAAACTGAAAGGCAACCCATGGAATGGGAGAAGATATTTGCAAATGACAAATTGGATAAAGGGTTAGTATCCAAAAATCTATAAAAAACTTACCAAACTCAACATCCAAAAAACAAACAATCCAGTGAAGAAAAAGGCAGAAGACATGAATGGACACTTTTCCAAGACACATGAAAAGATACTCAACAATGCTCATCATCAGAGAAATACAAATCAAAACCACACTGAGATACCACCTCATACTGGTCAGAATACCTAAGATTAACAACTCAGGAAACAACAGATGTTGGCAAGGATGTGGAAAAAGGGGAGCCCTCTTGCACTTTTGGTGGCCTGCAAACTGGTGCAGCCACTCTGGTAAACAGTGTGGAGGTTCCTCAAAAAATTAAAATTACAAATACCCTACCATCCAACAATTGCATCATTAGGAATTTATCCAGAGAATACAGGAGTGCTGACCCGAAGGGGCACATGCCCCCTAATGTTGATAGCAGTGCTATCAACAATAGCCAAATTCTGGAAAGAGCCCAAGTGTCCATCAACTGATAAATGGATTAAAGAGGTGTGTGTGTATACACAATGGAATTGTATTACAATGGACTACTACTCAGCCATCAAAAAGAATGAAATCTTGACATTTACAACAACATGGATGAAACTGGAGGGTATTATTCTAAGCAGAATAATTCAGAGAAAGATATCTTATGATGTCACTCATATGTGGAATTGGAGAAACTTAAATGATCATAGGGGAAGGGTAGGAAAAATAAAAACATAGAGGCAAACCATAAGAGACTTTTAAATACAGAGAACAAACAATTGATAGGGGTTGGGTGATGGGCATTAAGGAGGGCACTTGGGATGAGCTCTGTGTTTTATATGTAACAGATCACTGGATTCTACTCCTGAAGCCAAGACTACACTGTATGTTAGCTAACTTGAGAATGAAGAGATGTTAATTATGTTTATTTGGTATGTTAAATTGCATGGGAATCATTGTCAAGTAAGTGATGCTAAACCTTCTTAGATTATATTTCCATAAATATAATTAAGTGTTCTAGAAATTGTGTGAGACTCCTAGAAATTGGTTATGTTATCACTTGTAATTCTAGTTATTATCTTGAAGTATTGGTTATTTCTGTGATGATTAAATCTCCTTGTCAATTGCATTGTAACAATGTTTTTAAATTGTTTTTGAGAGAGAGCAGAGGGGCAGAGAGAAAGGGAGAGACAGAGAATCCCAAGCAGGCTCTGCATTGACAGTGCAGAGCTCAATTGAGGGTTCAAAGTCACAAACCGTGAAATCATGACCTGAGCTGAAATCAAGAGTTGGATGCCTGACCCACTGAGCCACCCAGTGCCCCTGCATTGTAATGAATTCTAATCAAATCATTAACCATTACCATTTTTAAGTAATTTGCAGTTATTGTTTTACTTTGATGCTTTTGCAAAAGTGCTTCATCTTCAAGGAGATTCAGGAAAAAGACTGATAAATACCTGGAATATCGGTCTCTTATAACTTAAGATCATACCGTTGAACTGAGTAAGAATTTACACAGCTCTATTGGAGAAACTGATGGCTTCACAAAAGTAACAGAAGGTCAAGATGAAGGGAAATTAATTACAGGGGTGCCTGGGTGCTTCAGTTGGTTAAGCACTGACTCTTGGTTTCAGCTCAGGTCATGATCTCATGGAGCCCTGCATCTGTCAGTGCAGAGCCTGCTTGAGATTCTCTCCCTCTCTCTCTCAAATAAAACAAAAAGAGAAATTAATTACGAATGGGAGTGAATAAACTGAAAATTTTTAGGATTTTTATTTTTTGAAATACTGCTTTGTCAAAAAAAATTTTAAGTTTGAGAGAGAATGCAAGTGGGGTAGGAACAGAGAAAGAGGAAAGAGAATCCCAAGCAGATTCCCCACTGTCAGTGCAGGCCTGATGTGAGGCTTGAACTCATAAACTTTGAGATCATGACCTGAGCCGAAACAAAGAGATGGACCCTTAACTGACGGAGCCACTCAGATGCCCCAAAATACTAGTTTTTTCATCTTTTTTTTCCCAGATATAGGAAAACCTTTCCTCAGCAATTTGGTAATTTATACCTTTGTAAGCTCTGCCTGCCTGATCGTCCCAGAATTTGGAAACTCTCAGTGAGTATTCTTATATACTTATTGAACATATACAAATATATTGCCATAAGAATCTGTCTTCCTTATAACAGGACAGTTGGGAACACTGGTTTTATTACTAAGGTTTTGACTGGAATGTCATATTTAAGAGAGATCTGCATAGGCTCAGATATAACTAGACAGCTTTAAGCAACTAATACTGACTTTATGGAGCCAATAAAGTACCTTGGAAATAGTGTGATACTTGCTTACAGGTTTTCAGCATTCTTACCAGGTAAGTAAAGAGGGCCACTTCCAGGCAGGTGCAGGAACCTCAGGATATTTTGGGGACCCTGTTAAAAAAGGAAGTAACCTAAATCCATAGGTATTGCAGGCAAAGCATGATGGCACATATTTTGCTTTATTTCTTAGCCTCAAGGCGCTGTTAAAAATTCAACCTGAGATGTTTTATGAAAAGTTCCACCAAAGCAGATGTAAAAGATCCTATATGATCAATCATGACTCTCACTGCACTTATATATAATCAAGCTAAGTTCATTGAAACTAGCCTTGTTTGCAAACAAATTAGTCTTAATGGTTATAATTGATAGAAATGGGGGTAATTGTAGAGAGAAAAATTGTTTTGACTGAAACTATGAACTTTTAGATATTAGATTCTAGTTCTATTAATTGACTTTGTTCTACCTGTAAACTAGACTAGATCCTTAATTTTAGTATCTCAAATCTGGTTACATCTTTCCAAAGTAACATTTCTGATTATCTCCCATTCTTTTGAAACATTGAAAGTGAATATGAATGACTTGGATGGGACCAGAGAAACCATCAGAACAGCATATGTATGGATAATCTTTTACTGGTTGTTGTGTGGCCAAAGATCACCACAGACATTTAAACTGCAAACCAGAAAGATCATTTGATTGTGACTTGCCTTCACTCCATCTAAGATGCTTTGAAATTTGGATCTAGACATCTTCTCAACTGGCTACCCTCAGAACTAAGAAACCGTTTTTACAATTCAGTCTCCCCAAACTGAGGCAGCACTCTGGGATATAGACACTATCATAACCAGTATCACCACTGGATCTAGACTTTATGACATGGTGATATGTCACCAATATCACCGTGACATCCAGACCTTATGTGACATGTTCTTTGCTATTGTAATTGAGGAGGAGAGCCAACCCATGGTTGCATTTATCTGGCAAGGCAGGCGGTATCAGTTTGCTAGGCTACCACAAGGATACCTTAGCAGTCCAGTAATAGCCCATAACGTTCCAACACAAGACATCCAGGCCTTTGATGAAAACACACACAAAAACCCAGTATTTCCTATATATTGATGACATCCTTATTTATGGCGGTAACTAGGAAAAACACATTAGGGTCAAAATAGAATTAATTTAATTACTTACACTCAGAAAATGGAAAACTGACCCAAGTGAGGTCCACACACTACAGTAAAAGTGCTAGGCAAAATGTAGTCCTCTGGAGGCATTAAAAAAACCCACACCCAGTCATAAACAATATCAATTGTATATTGACTCCTACCACAAAAGAAGAAGCTCAGAAACTGAGAGGACTGTTTGGATATTTGGTATAGCACATACCACTTCTGGTGATAATATTAAAACACATTCATGAAATAAATAGGATGAGTAGAGACTTTAGATGGCTCGAGACTCAAGACAGCATTTGAAAAATGCTGTCAGAATGTTTAACACATTGGCATCATCTAATGAGGACTTTAAAAATTTTTTTTTTCAACGTTTATTTATTTTTGGGACAGAGAGAGACAGAGCATGAACGGGCGCGGGGCAGAGAGAGAGGGAGACACAGAATCGGAAACAGGCTCCAGGCTCTGAGCCATCAGCCCAGAGCCTGACGCGGGGCTCGAACTCCCGGACCGCGAGATCGTGACCTGGCTGAAGTCGGACGCTTAACCGACTGCGCCACCCAGGCACCCCTAATGAGGACTTTAAATACAAATTAGAGTGCCTGTACTCAGGTGAGTTTGCAGCAGCATCACTGTGGACCGAAACACCACAGAACTCCAAGTTTTACCCAACTGGGCTTTACACTAAGGAGTTCCCATTGTCTGAGAACATACACCAACCAATTGAAAGGCTCACCTAAACATTCTACAAGGCCCTAGAAAATACACACTAAGAAAATAAACCAATTACACTTAAACTCCCAAAAACCCTTCTGTAGTAGATAAAGCAGACCTCTACAAAGAGATGGGAAGTACTCTTGACTATAAAGCTATAAAATAACAATGGTACATATCTGAGTAGGGCCACAGATTAAAAGTTGACCTGCATTAACTAAAAAATATCTCAGCAATGCCAATAGTGGACTTGCTGGATTCTGAGGGGTAAGTTCAAGTGGTTAGGTAATAGGGACCACAGCAGTCAATGGTGCATGCTTTTATTTACTTTATATATATGTATATGTATATATATATATAGTAAATTTATATACATATATGTGTGTGTGTGTGTGTGTGTAGAGAGAGAGAGAGAGGGGGCTGGAATATGAATGTGCATGAGTGGAGGAGAGGGGAAGAAGGAGAGACAGAGAATCTCAAGCAGGCTCCATGCTCCACATGGAGTCCAATGCAGAACTCAATCCCATGGCCCTGGGATCATGGCCTTAGCTGAAAATCAAGAGTTGGACACTCAACCAGCTGAGCCAGCCAAGTGTCCCAACAGTGCATGATTTTAGATGGATCAGCTTTCTTGCCATCATCCAGAATATCCTGGCAGTCAATCTGTAGAGGAATGACTAATAATGGACAAACCAGGATAGAATCAGGCTTGGGAGAATCAGCACAACATCAATTTATGGCTAAACTAATAGCTATAAAATTGGCAATTGAACAGTCTGTTAAGGGAAGTCAGAACGAGGTATGTAATTTTTGGATCCAAGGATGGTAGGTAAATCAATAGCTAGCTCTCTGGTCAGGTCATGGCAGGACCTGGGAAATAGGATGTAAGAGCATATGGGGTAATGGCATTTGGCAGAAAATAGCACTGGATGACATCTCTATATTGGTTACACACATCTCTGCACATCAGAAGGACAACTATGAAGTTACCAAATTTAATAACCAAGTAAACAAACTCACTAGGAAAACTAAAGAGGTAAAGATTCCTAAATTTATGAAAAAAAACAATGATTCATGTATAAGGATGAAATCAATTCAAAACATAATCATACATAAAGACAATGGAACATAAAATGTGGACACACAGATATGCCAATGGATAGGATCATTGTATGGGCACATCACCAAACAGGTCATAGTGGCAAACATGGCACTAGAACATCGTTGGAGAAAAGAAACATGTATATATCCACAAAATACCTTTAATTTAAAATTATGGGATGTAATTGCCACAATTTTGAAGCTTAGAGGATTCATTCATTGATTCTTCATTAATGAATCATCCAGATACATTCAAAGACAACAAACCCTTCCAAATTGTACAAAGTGATTACATGGAATGCTAGCCTATATTGGAGAATAAATTATGTGTATCAACAATTTTATACACATCAATTACTCTATCCTTGTGGAAGAAATAATAAAAAATCCACCATCTGAGCCTTAGAAATCTGGATTCCCTGCTCTGGTAATTCAACCATCATAAAATCAGATTAGGGCACCTACTTCACATAAAAGCTAATCAAGAATGGGCTAAGGAACAAGGCATAATATGAAACTTCCTCTTATTCTACAACCCAACTGTCTCTGGATCAATTGAAAGGTATCATGGCTTAAGCAAAAGCTTAGGTTGCTTACTAACAATCTAGATATAGAAAGGATGAAAAAATTCCTATTAGTATCGCAGGCAGCTACAGAGATAGGAATTAGCATTAATACCACCCCAGAATCTAAAATAGGAAAAGTATTAACTAAAAAACAAGAATATGGGGAAAATCATAGCACCTGCCATAATAAAACCCTACTTGGTGACCAAAGGAAAAGGTATATTACAACAAATTAAAGACCATAATATGATGCATCTGTAAAAATTTCAGGCATATAGAACATCTTTTATCAACATTGAATGCCTAATATTAGCTAGTATAATGTAGGATGATAATACTTGGGACAATGTCAATAATTGTCATAACAACTAGTGTTTCCCTTGAGTGGCAAGAACAAGAAAGAATTACAAATTTATGGGACACTGTATTTTGCAGGCATGACTCTGCTTTGCATCTTCAACTCTATTATTAAGTAGGTCAGTGCAGCATGCTGCTTATTGGCCATACTCTTCTATTGCTTACTTTGGAAAGCATACTCAGTAAAGCTACAGATATTCCTCTGTAAAATCAGTTGTGCCAGTGTTCCAAAATGGACTACCTTCTGCTCCAAATTTAATTTGAGTCTGTGACATCCTCTTCTTCCTCCATGGGTTGCCATTTTGGTCACCTTATAGCAACTGATGACTTAACTGCATTACAGGCATCACCAAGCTCAACCTCTCCACTTCTCCCTTCACTGTCAGCACCATCTACTCAGAAAACTTTAGTCAATGGAGAAACCAAATGGTTAGAGAAGCTGTTGAAGCAGTTGAAACTTGCCCTTCAATCTCCACATGAATTCCCAAGGATCTGAATGACACTAGGACGGAGTGTTGTGTATTAGTTTCAAAAGCACTAGTATATGAGAAAGACAAAGTTGTTTTTAGAAGTTGTCTTGATATCACAATAAAGTAAGCCCTATCAGGATGTATTCATCTCATCTGTTTTTACTCACAAGAATTAGCACTTCTGAGGGTCCCTGCTGGGAGCTTATCCATAAAAAACATATGAAGAAGTACCATGGCAAGGGGAAATTTAGACTAAATACTGTTTGTGGGGAGTATCCAAGAGTGTTTCATCTGAGCAGGGCTGTAGTTTCTAATGTAAATAACCAGTCCCAACACTCTGCATCTACCTTGATAGCACCCTGTATCCCACCCCAGCATTCTCCTATAGACCAACTCCACCCAAGCCCCTCACTTTGGCAGGCATCCCTCCAAAGCAGCTCCTGCCAAGCCACACTTGGAAGGTATATCTGGCTGGGACCAGTGCCAGTCTAAAGTAATTTCTTCCCTGAGGCAGAAACTAGCATACTTTAGTTCCAACAGCTGGGCCTCTTTGTTGGCTGTGAAGGGATGAAACCCTGCCCATTAGTACACCTGTAGGTATTGTAGAGGCTAATTACAGACAGCTAGGCTGAGTGCCAGGGCCACCAGACAGATCCTGCAGTGGATTCAGTCAGGCCTCTTATCAGCACAGGGAACAAACCTTGCCTATTGTGCTCCCAGCATGTGATTTTGGTCATTGCAACCATCTGGCCTGAAGACCAACCCCATCCACTAGCAGACCCACAGGAATCACACAGCACAGCCACAACAAGATGATGCATGCCATTCACACAGGAGACACTCCTAGGATGCCTGATTCTTATGACCAAGGGGGATTGCACTACTGGGCACCACAAGAGTTCTACACAAGGTCACTCTAAGACCAAGAGATGTACCTAATCTACCTAATATATAGAAACAGAGTTAGAAAAAATTAGAGAACAGGTTATTTTCCAAATGAATTAATAAGACAGAAATCACAGAAAAAGATTGAAAGGAAATGGAGATAAGTAATATGTCTGATAAAGAGATCAGAGTCATGGTCATAAAGATACTGGACTTGAGAAAAGAGTGGATGAACTCTGAGAACTTCAACTAAGAGATAAAAAATATTTTAAAAAGGATCATTTAGAGCTCAAGAATAAATGAAATAAAATTTAACTAGAGGGAATCTACCACAAATTAGAAGACTCAGAAGAGGAAGAAGGGCCAACATTGTGGAGAAGTAGGGGGATCCAAGGTTCCATTCTCTCAAACAAAGCAGTGTTGAAGCCAAAGGACTTTGAACCCCAAGAGTCCAGGAGGCAAAGAGTTGCTTCCAGGGACCCACCAGGACAATCTGACAGGCCATAGGTGCATGATTGCAAACTGGGAGAGAGAAAACAAAAAGAGGGGAGGGATCCCCTTCTGTGGAGAGACAAAGGGAAGAGAAAGAGAGGCTGGGGAAGCATAGGACTGTATTTGGATGAGAGAAAAACCTCGGACAGGGACAGAGAAAGATCCAGCCTCTGAGAGACTTTCTTCTGACTGAGCGACTTTCTCCTGACTTTCTCCTGCCAGCATCACGCACCTGGGGAGGAGGGGGACCAGCCCTGGGCTCAGCGGCTAGGTCAGGGGTGCAGTCTGCAGTAGGAGAAAGCAATCCCCTCCCTGGAGTGCTGTGGGAAGAAGGTATAACCGTTCAAAGGACAAAGCCTGCCGGCATCCGCCAGCCAGAGACCACATATCTAGCAGCACAGACTGGTGCTTCCCCAGTACTGGGGGCCCATGGAGCAAGAGTTTGAATCCCAGCCAAGCACTAGGGCATAGGAGTTTTAGCAAAACAACCACCTCATTTGTGCCCTCAGCACAGTGAGGACAGCTCAAACAGAGTGGTTTGGTACACCTGGTCTGTGGAGGAGACACTGGGTTGTCGCCATTTTTCTCCCCACCACCACCAAGGAGGGACCCTCAGGGATGAGACAGCAGGGCCCACAGTAGAGGCAGGATCCACCTACATCAAACCACAGTACTCTGCACCTGGTAACTTCCTATCTACTGGAGCAGGATTGACCCTGAGGAACCAGATGGCCCCTCCTCCAGACCTGCACTCCTGCATTGCCTGGTTTAGTTCTTGGACAGTTCTTATTATATAGACGTGTTCTTCCTTCCTTTTCTCCTTCTCATCTCTTTCCTCCTTTAGTCTGGTTAGTCTGGTTGTTGGTTTGTTTAAGCATACATATTTAATCCATTCTCGATACATGTTCTACAACTCCTTCTTTGTTTTCCTTTCTCTCTCTCTGGATTAAGCCATATGGTTTCTCTGGTCAATTTTTATTTTTTCTTTTTCCCCGCCCCTGTCATTTCTCTCTTTGTATAGGATAAGGCCTCTTCCACCAGCACTGCCTCCACCCTGTTGTTTACTTGTGGCTGGTGTTTCTGGTGTGTGTGTGTGTGTGTGTGTGTGTGTGTGTGTGTTTTCTGTTTGTTTTTTTGTTTTCCTTTCCAGGGCTACTTCAGTGAACAAATCAAAGCACATCTGGTGGAGGGTCCAAAACATCACTATGAGTGGGGAGATAAAGTAACCAAAGTCACAACAACAGAGAGCAAGTAACACTCTCCAAAAAATACCTCCTGAAGGGCCAGGCCCTGGACAGTGTATGACCCCTCTTTAATATAGTAATGCTTACAGGTACAGGGCACATAACAAGCTTTTAAAACATATGAGGGACAGAAAACTAGCCAAGATGATGAAAAGGAAGAATTCTCCTCAAAAAAGATTCCAGGAAAAAATTACAGCTAAAGAATTGCTCAAAACAGATATAAAAAATATAACTTAACAAGAATTTAGAATAATAGTCATAAGATTAATTGCTGGGCTTGAAAAAAAAAAAAGCATAGAAGACAGCAGAGAATCTATTGCTGCAAAGATCAAGGAACTAAAAAATATTAACGATGAATTTAAAAATGCTGTAAATGAGGTGTAAAATAAACCAAGTGGTCACAGCGTGGATTGAAGAGGCAGTAGGGACAATAGGTGAAATAGAAGATAAAATTATAGAAAAAGATGAAGTTGAGAAAAAGAGAAAAAAATTCTGGATCATGAGGGGAGAATTAGAGAACTAAGTGAATGAAATGGAACAATATCTGTATCATAGGAGTTCCAGAAGAAGAAGAGAGAGAAACGGGCTGAAGGTGTACGTAAACAAATGATACTTGAACAAATGTACTTGAACTTTCCCAGTCTGGGAAAGGAAACAGACATTGAAATCCAGGAGGCACAGAGAACTCCCTTCAAACATAACTTGAATCAATCTTCTGCACTACATATCATAGTGAAATTGGCAAGAGAGAATTCTGAATGCAGCTAGGGATGAATGGGCCTTAACCTACAAAGGCAGGCACATAAGGGTAGTGGCAGACCTATCTACTGAAACTTGGCAGGCCAGAAAGGAGTGGCAGGAAATTTTCAATGTGATGAGCAGGAAAAATATGCAGCCAAGAATCCTTTATCCAGCAAGCCTGTCATTCAGAATAGGAGAGAGAAAAGTTTTCCTGAACAAAAACTGAAGGAATTCATCACCCCTAAACCAGCCCTACAAGAGATCCTAAGGGGGACTCTGTGAGTGAAATGTTGCAAGGACCACAAAGTACCAGAGACATCACTACAAGCATGAAACCTACACATAACACAATGACTCTAAACCCATATCTTTCAATAATAATGCTGAATGTAAATGGACTAAATGTTCCAGTCAAAGACATAGGGTATCAGAATGGATTAAAAAACAAAACAAAACAAAACAAGTCTCATCTATTTGCTGTCTACATCTATTTGCTATCTACCCATTTTAGACCTGAGGACACCTTCAGATTGAAAGTAAGGGGACAGAGAACCATCTATTATGCTACTGGAACTCAAAAGAAAGCTGGAGTAGCCATACTTATATTAGACAAACTAGATTTTAAACTAAAGGCTATAATAAGAGATGAAGAAGGGCATTATATCATAATTACGGAATCTATCCATCAAGAAGAGCTAGCAATTATAAACATCTATGCACCAAATTCGGAAGCACCCAAATATATAAAACAATCACAAACATAAGCAATCTTATTGGTAAGAATGTGGTAATTGCAGGTGACTTTAATACTTCACTTATAGCAATGGACAGATCATCTAGACCAATCTAGATCATCTAGAAAACCAATAAAGAAATAATGGTCCTGAGTGATACCCTGGGCCAGGTGGACTTGACAGATACATTTAGAACTTTTCATCCTAAAGCAGCAGAATATACATTCTTCTCAAGTGCACATGTAACATTCTCCAAGATACATCACATACTGGGTAACAAAACAGCCCTCAATCAATATAAAAGAATTGAGACAATACTATGCACACTTTCAGATCACAATGCTATGAAACTTGAAATAACCACATGAAAAAGTTTGGAAAATCTCCAAATGCATGGAGGTTAAAAAACATCCTACTAAAGAACGAATGGGTCAACCAGGCAATTAAAGAAGAAATTTAAAGATAAATGGAAAAAAATGAAAATGAAAACACAACAATCCAAACCCTTTAGGATGCAGCAAAGGCAGTCCTAAGAGAAAAATACATTGCAATCCAGGCCTGTCTCAAGAAACAAGAAAAAAAATCCCAAATTCAAAATCTAACAGTAAACCTAAAGGAACTAGAAGCAGAACAGCAAAGACACCCCGAACCCAGCAGAAGAAGAGAAATAATAAAGATCAGAGCAGAAACAAACAATATAGAATCAAAAAAAAAAAAAAAAAACCCAGATCAATGAAACTAAGAGTTGTTTCTTCTTAAAATAAACAAAATTGATAAACTTCTAGCCAGACTTCTCAAAAGACAACCAATCCCTCAGAAGTACAAGAAATTATCAGATTACTATGAAAAATTATATGCCAACAAACTGGACAACCTGGAAGAAATGGACAAATTCCTAAACACCCATACACCACCAAAACTCAAACAGGAAGAAAGAGAAAATTTGAATAGACCCATAACTAGTGAAGACATTGAATCAGTTATCAAAAATCTCCCAACAAGTAAGAGTCCTGGACCAGACGACTTCCTGAGGAATTTTACCAGACATTTAAAACAGAGTTAATACCTATCCTTCTCAAGCTGTTACAAAAAAATAGAAATGGAAGGAAAACTTCTGGGCTCATTCTATGAAGGCAGCATTACCTTGATTCCCAAACCAGACAGAGACCCCACAAATAAGGAGAACTACAGGCCAATATCCCTGATGAACATGGATGCAAAAATTCTCAACAATATACAAGCAAATTGAATTCAACAGTATATAAAAAGGATTATTCACATGATCAAGTGGGATTCATTCCTGGGCTGCAGGGCTGGTTAAATATTTGCAAATCAATGTGATACATCACATTAATAAAAGAAAGGATCAGAACCATATGATCCTGTCAATCGATGCAGAAAAAGCATTTGGCAAAATGCAACATCCTTTCTTAATAAAAACCCTTAAGAAAGTCAGGATAGAAGGAATATACTTAAATATCATAAAAGCCATATATGAAAAGCCCACAGCTAATATCATCCTTAATGGGGAAATACTGAGAGCTTTCCCCCTGAGATCAGGAACACGACAGGGATGTCCACTCTCACCGCTGTTGTTTAACATAGTGTTAGAAGTCCTAGCATCAGCAATCAGACAACAAAATGAAATAAAAGGCATCAAAATTGGCAAAAAAGAAGTCAAACTTTTACTTTTTACAGACAATAGGATACTCTACATGTAAAATCTGAAAGACTACACCAAAAGACTGCTAGAACTGATACATGAATTCAGCAAAGTCTCAGAGTATAAAATCAATATACAGAAGTCAGTTGCATTTCTAGACACCAATAATGAAGCAACAGAAAGAGAAATAAACTTATCCCACTTACAATTGCACCAAGAACCATAAAATACCTAGGAATAAATCTAACCAAAGGTGTAAAAGATCTGTATGCTGAAAACTATAGAAAGCTTATGAAGGAAATTGAAGACACAAAGAAATGGAAAGACATTCCATGCTCATGGATTGGAAGAATAACTATTACTGAAATGTCAATACTATCCAAAGTAATCTACACATTCAAAGCAATTCCAATCAAAATTGCACCAGCATTCTTCTTAAAGCTAGAACAAACAATCATAAAATTTGTGTGGAACCACAAAAGACCCTGAATAGCCAAAGTAATATTGAAGAAGAAAACCAAAGTGGGAGGCATTACAATACCAGACTTTAGTCTCTACTACAAAGCTGTAATCATCAAGACAGTATGGCACAAAACAGACACATAGACCAATGAAATAGAATAGAGAACACAGAATTGACCCACGAATGTATGGCCAACTAATCTTTGACAAAGCAGGAAAGAATAGCCAATGGAATAAAGTCAGTCTCTTCAGCTAATGGTGCTGGGAAAACTGGACAGCGACATGTAGAAGATTCAACCTGGACCACTTTCTTACATCATACACAAAAATAAACTCAAAATGGATTAAAGACCTGAATGTGAGACAGGAAACCATCAAAACTCTAGAGGGAAAAGCAGACAACAACCTCTTTGACCTCAGTTGCAGCAATTTCTTGCTTGGACACATCTCCAAAGGCAAGGGAATTAAAAGAAAAAATGAACTATTGGGACCTCATCAAGATAAAAAAGTTTCTGCTCTGCAAAAGGCTAGTATCCAAGATCTATAAAGAACTCACCAAACTCCACACCCAAAAAACAAATTATCTGGTGAAGTAATGGGAAGAAGACATGAATAGACACGTTTCCAAAGAAGACATCCAGATGGCCCTTGGAAAGATGGGCATGAAAAGATGCTCAACATTACTCATTATCAGGGAAATACAAATCAAAGCCACACTGAGATATCACCTCACACTGGTCAGAGTGGCTAACATTAACAACTCAGGAAACTATAGATGCTGGCTAGGATGTGGAGAAACGGGAACTCTCTTACACTGCTGGTAGGAATGCAAACTGGCACAGCCACTCTGGAAAACAATGTGGAGGTTCCTCAAAAAATTAAAAAGAGAAGTACCCTGTGACCCAGCAATAGCACTGCTAGGAATTTACCCAAGGGATACAGGAGTGCTGATGCGTAAGGGCATATGTACCCCAAAGTTTATAGCAGCGCTTTCAACAATAGCCAAATTGTGGAAAGAGCCTAAATGTCCATCAACTGAATAACGGATAAAGAAGATGTGGTTTATATACACAGTGGAATACTACTTGACAATGAAAAATAATGAAATCATGCCATTTGCAGCAATGTGGATGGAACTGGAAGGTATTATGCTGAGTGAAATAAATCATTCAGAGAAGAACAGATATCATATGTTTTCACTCATGTGGATATTGAGAAACTTAACAGAAGTCCATGGGGGAAGAAAAGGGGAAAAACTAGTTACAAACAGAGAGTGAGAGAGGCAAACCACAAGAGACTCTTAATATAGAGAACAAACTGAGGGTGGATGGGCATGGGAGAGGGGAAAATGGGTGATTGGTATTGAGGGGGGGCGCTTATTGGTATGAGCACTGGGTGTTATGTAAGGCAATTTGACAATAAATTATATTTGAAAAATTTAAAAAAAAGTCTAAAAAATATGAAGAATGGATCATTAATCTGGAAGACCAGGTAACGGAAACAATCAAGCTGAACAATAAAGAAAAATTATAATATATGAAACTAGATTGAAGGACCTCTGTGACATCATCAAGCATAATACTCATAGGGATCCCAGAAAGAGAAAAGTGGGCACAAAACTTATTTGAAGAAATAATAACTGAAAATTTTCCTAATCTGGGGAAGGAAACAGACATTCAGATCCAGGAAGCAGAGAGATCCCCAAACAATAAACCTAAGGAGGTCTGCAGCAAGACACATAAAATGGCAAAGATTAATGATAGAGAATCTTAAAAGCAGCAAGAGAAAAAACTAACAGTAACATATAAGTGAAACCCCATAAAGCTATTTTTCAGCAGAAAATTCGTAGGACAGAAAGTGCTGAAAGAAAAAAAAAAAAGACTTACAACCAAGAATACTCTATCCAGCAATGTTATCATTCAGAATTGAGGGAGAGATAAGGCATTTCTCATACAAACAAAAGTTAAAGGAGTTCATCACCACTAAATCAGCCTTACAAGAAATGTTAAAGGGAATTCTTTAAGTGGAAAGAAAATGCTATAATTAGAAGAATGAGAATTATGAAAGGAAAAAAATTTCACTGGTAAAAACAAATATATAGTAAAGGTGGTAGATTAATAACTTATAATGCCAAAATGGAGATTAAAATACAAAAGTAGTAAAATAAATTATATGTACTGAAATTAAACAAGGGATACACAAAATGCAAGGATGTAAAGTATGACCTTATTTGTATGAAATGTTGAGGGGGTAATAAAAATGTAGTGCTTTTAGTTCATGTTTGAACTTAAGCAACATCAACTTAGTATAGACTATACATGCAGTATTATATATAAACCCCATGGTAACCACAAATCAAAGCCTATGATACACAAAAAAATAAAAGGAAAGGAATCAAAGTTAACACTAAAGCATAAAACCACACACACACACACACACACACATAAAACCAGAAAAGAATGAACAGTTGGCACAAAACCAGACACTCAGATCAATGGAACAGAATAGAGAACTCAGAAATGGGCCCACAAATGTGTGGCCACCTAATTTTTGACAAAGCAGTAAACAATATCCAATGGAATAAAGACAGTCTTTTTAGCAAGTGGTGCTGGAAAAATTGGGCAGCGACATGCAGAAAAATGAACCTGGACCACTTTCTTACACCATACACCAAAAAAAACTCAAAATGGATGAAAGACCTCAATGTAAGATAGGAAGCCATCAAAATCCTTGAGGAGAAAGCAGGCAAAAACCTCTTTGACCTTGGCCACAGCAGCTTCTTACTCAACACGTCTCCAGAGGCAAGGGAAACAAAAGCAAAAATGAACTATTGGGACCTCATCAGAATAAAAAAGCTTCTGCACAGTGAAGGAAACAATTACCAAAACTAAAAGGCAACCGATGGAATGGGAGAAGATATTTGCAAACAGCATTATCAGATAAAGGGTTAGTGTCCAAAATCTACAAAGAACTTCTCAAACTCAACACCCAAAAAACAAATAATCCAGTGAAGAACTAATCATGGGCAAAAGACATGAATAGACACTTCTCCAAAGAAGACATCCAGATGGCCAACCAACACACAAAAAGATGTTCAACATCACTCATCATCAGGGAAATACAAGTCAAAACCACAATGAGATATCACCTCACACCTGTCAGAATGGCTAACGTTAACAACTCAGGCAACATCAGATGTTGGTGAGGATGCAGAGAAAGAGGATGTCTTTTGCATTGCTAGTGGGAATGCAAACTGGGCAGCTACTCAAGAAAACAGTATGGATGTTCCTCAAAAAACTAAAAATAGAACTACCCTATGACCCAGCAATTGCACTACTAGGTATTTATCCTAGGGATACAGGTATGCTGTTTTGAAGGGACACATGCACCCCAATGTTTATAGTAGTATTATCAACAATAGCCAAAGTATGGAAAGAGCCCAAATGTCCATCAATGGATGAATTGATAAAGAAGATGTAGTATATATACAATGGAGTATTACTTGGTAATCAAAAAGAATGAAATCTTGCCATTTGCAACTATGTGGCTGGAACTAGAGGGTATTATGCTAAGAAAAATTGGAGAAAGACAAATATATGACTTCACTCATATGAGGACTTTAAGACACAGAACAGATGAACATAAGGGAAGAGAAGCAAAAATAATATAAAAACAGAGAGGGGTGCAAAACATTAGAGATTCTTAAATATGGAGGACAGAGGGTTACTGGAGGGGTTGGGGTGGGGGGATGGGCTAAATGTTATAAGGAATCTACTCCTGAAATCATTGTTGCACTATGTGCTAACTAATTTGGATGTAAATTAGAGAAAAAAAACAAGAAAAAAACAAGAAGGAACAGAAAAGAACTATAAAAACATTTCAGAAAACAATGATCAAAATGGAAATACATACATATCAATAATTACATTAAAAGTAAATGGAGGGGCACCTAGAAGGCTCAGTCGGTTAAGTATCCGACTTCATCTGAGGTCATGATCTCTCAGTTTGTGAGTTTGAGCCCCACATTGGGCTCTGTGCTGACGGCTTGGAGCCTGGAGCCTGGAGCCTGTTTAGGATTCTTTCTCTCTCTCTCTCTCTGCCCCTCTCCCGCTCATGCTCTCTCTTGCACACGTGCATGTTCTCTCTCACTCTTTCTCTCTCAAAAATAAATAAACATTAAAAAAAAGTAAATGGACAAAATGTTCCAATCAAAAGAAATATGGTAACTGAATGGAAAAAAAAACAAAACCCATTTCTATGCTGTCTACAAGGGACTCCCTTCAGACCTAAAAACAGATAGTCTGAAAGTGAAGGCATGGAAAATAATATTTCATGCAAATAGAAGAAAAAAAAACCTAGGGTACCAATATTTTAGTGGACAAAATATACATTAAAACAAAGACTGTAACTAAAGACAAGGAAGGGCATTCATTACATAATGATAAAATGATCAATAAAACATGGGAACATAAATATTGTAAATATATAGCTACTCAATATAGAAGCACCCAAATACTTAAATATTAAGAGACATAAAGGGAGAAATAGTAATATAACAATAGAGGACTTTAATATTCGATGTACAACAATGGATAGATCAGACATAAAATGCAACACAAAATCAAGAAAAACACATTAGATCAGAAAGACTTAACAGATGTCTTCAGAACATTCCATCCCAAAACAACAGATTACACATTTTTTTCAAGTGCACATAGTACATTCTCCAGGATATATGCTATATCAGGCCACAAAACAAACCTCAAAAAAATTTAAGAAGACTGAAATCCTATCAAGCATCTTTTCTGATCACAACAGTATGACTAGAAATCAATTACAAGGAAACAATTGCATAAAAAAACACATGTAGGTTAAACAACAGGATATTAGGAAAAGGAGGGGTCAATGTAGAAATCAAGAAATTTAAAAAATACACGGAAACTAATGAAAACAGAAACAAAATGATACAAACATTTTCAACACAGCAAAAGCAGGTCTAAGAGGAAAGTTAATAGCAATACAAGCTTACCTCAAGAAACAAAAAAAGTCTTAAACAATTGACCCATACACCTAAAGGAATCAGAAAAAGAAGAATAAAAAATCCCAAAGTCAGTGGAAAAATAATAAAGATTAGAGCAGAAACAAACAAGATACTAAAAAAAAAAACAAAAGTTTAATAAAAAGGAGAGCTGAATGAAAAAAAATTGATAAATCTTTAACAAGAATAAAGAAAAAAGAGAAAGAGAAATAACATCAGATAACACAGAGACAAAAAGGATTATAAGAGAATATGAAAAATTAAATCCCAACAAAATGGACAATGTGAAAGAAATAAATAGAAACACACAATCTTCCAAAATCAAATTAGGAAGAAATAGAAAATGTAACAAATTATATTGGGGCGCCTGGGTGGCTCAGTCGGTTAAGCGTCCGACTTCGGCTCAGGTCACGATCTCACGGTCTGTGAGTTCGAGCCCCGCGTCAGGCTCTGGGCTGATGGCTCAGAGCCTGGAGCCTCCTTCCGATTCTGTGTCTCCCTCTCTCTCTGCCCCTCCCCTGTTCATGCTCTGTCTCTCTCTGTCTCAAAAATAAATAAACGTTAAAAAAAAAATTAAAAAAAAAAGAAAATGTAACAAATTATAAGAAAGGAAATAGAATCAGTAGAAAAACAAAAACAAAACAACTCTCAGGAACCTAAGTTCAGGAAAGATAGCTTCACAGGTAAATTTTCCCAATATCTAAAGAAGAGTTAATACATACTTAAACTATTCAAAAAAACAGAAGAGGAAGCAAAGTTTCAAATTCATTCTACAAGGTGAGAATTGCCCTGATACCTAAATAAGACAAACACACTGTAGAAAAAGAAAACTTCAGGCCAATACTTCTAATGTCCACAGATACAAATATATTGCCAAATATTCATACCAAACCGAAATGAAAATCATATTAAAGAAATGATTCACCATGATCAAGGGTATATATTACCAAGACCCAAAGAAGATTCAATAGTCCAAATCAACCAATCTGATACAACATATTAACAAAAGGATAAAAACCATATGAGTGTCTCACAAGATGTACAAAATATTTGACAAAATTCAACATTTGTTCAAGATAAAAATTCTCCAAAAAGTAGGTATAGAGAAACATAATTCAACATAATAAAAGTAAAATAGGAAAGACACACAACTACCATAATACTAAATGAAGAGAAGTTGAAAGTTTTTTCTCTATAATCAGAAACAAATATGTCCACACTCACCACTTTAATTCAGTAGAGTACTGGAACTCTTAGCCATAGCAATCATATAATAAATAAAAAACATCCAGACTTATAAGAAAGAAGTAAAGCTGTCATATTTTCAGGGGACACAATAATATGTATATAATATATATTATATAAAATAGATAAATACACAACACTAAAGAGTCCACAAAAAACTATTAGAATGAACAAATGTGTAAGTAAAGTTGCAGGGTACAAAACTAATAAACCTAAATTGGTTGTGTTTCAAAATATACTAAGAACAAAGTAGAAGAAACAGAAATTGCACACACATAAAAATTACAACAGCACCAAAAAAGACAAAAATACCTAGAAATGAACTTAATCACAAACGTTTCTACCCTGAAAACTATAAAACACTGATGAAAGAAATTCAAAAAAGCATAACTAATGGAGAGATAGAACATGCTAATGGTGGAGAAGTACTAATAATTTTAAAATTCCACACTACAAAAAGCAACTGCATATTTAATGCAATCCCTATCAAAATTGCAATAGTACTTTTCAAAGAACTGGAATAAATAATTTACAAATGTGTATAGAAATTGCAAAACACTCTGGAGAGCTAAAGCAATCTTAAGAAAAAGCTGGAGGTAACACAATCACTGATTTCAAAATGTATGACAAATATATAGCCATCAAAAGAATATGGTACAGGAATAAAAACAGACATATAGAACAATGGAACAGAATAGGAAGCACAGAAATAAACCCCTGACTATATGATCAGTCTACAACAAAGGAGGCATACATAGACAATGGGAAAAAGACAGTCTCTTCAATAAATGGGGCAAGGAAGACAAGACAGCTATATGCACAAGAATTAAATGGAACCATTGTTTGTATCATAAACAAAAATAGGCAAAAATGGATTAAAAACCTAAATATGAGACCTGAAGTCACTAAACTCCTACAAGAGGGGCACCTGGATGGCTCAGTCAGTTAAGTATCCAACTTCAGCTCAGGTCATTATCTCATGGTTTGAGCCCCACGTCAGGTTCTGTGCAGACAGCTTGGGGCCTGGAGCCTGCTTTGGATTCTGTCACTCCTCTCTCTCTGTCCCTCCGCTGCTCACACTCTGTCTCTCTCTCAACAATAAACAAACATTGAAAAAAAAAAAAAACCCTAAAAGAAAACATAGTAGTCCCATGGACATTGGCCTTAGCAACATTTTTCTAGATATGTCTCTTCAAGCAGAAGAAACAAAAGAAAAAAACCTATTGAGAGTATGCTTAAAAAAAAAAAAAAACTTTTATACAGCAAATGAAACCATCAACAATACAAAAGACAACATACTAAAAGTCAAAACTGTTAGTAAATGATGTATCAGAGAAGCTTAATATTCAAAATCTGTAAAGAAATTATCCTACTCTGGATGGATAAAGATGTGGTATACACACACACACACACACACACACACACACACACACACACACACACAATGGAGTATTACTCAGCAATTAAAAAGATTGAAATCTTGCCATTTACAACTACATAGATGGAACTGGAGGGTATTAATGCTAAGTGAAATTAGAGAAAGACAAATATATGAATTCACTCATATGAGGAATTTAAGATACAAAATGATGAACATTTTGGGAAGGGAAGCAAAAATAATATAAAAACAGGGAGGGGGACAAAACATAAAAGACTCTTAAATATGGAGAACAAACAGAGGGATGCTGGAGGGGTTGTGGGAGGGGAGATGGTCTAAATGGGTAAGGGGCATTAAGGAATCTACTCCTGAAATCATTGTTGCACCATATGCTAACTTGGATGTAAATTAAACAAATTTTTTAAAATTTAAAAAAATAAAAGCATGATTAAAAAGAAATTATTCAACTCCACACAAAAAACGCTGCAATTAAAAAATGGAAGACTAGAATAGGCATTTTTCCAAAGAACTCATCCAACTGGCCACCAGCAGCATGCAAAGATGCTCAACATCATTAATCATCAAGGGAATGCAAAATGAAACAAAAAATCAGGTATAATCACACACCAGTCACATTAGCTAGAATTAAAAAAGTAAGTGCTGGGGGCGCCTGGGTGGCGCAGTCGGTTAAGCGTCCGACTTCAGCCAGGTCACGATCTCACGGTCCGTGAGTTCGAGCCCCGCGTCGGGCTCTGGGCTGATGGCTCAGAGCCTGGAGCCTGTTTCCGATTCTGTGTCTCCCTCTCTCTCTGCCCCTCGCCCGTTCATGCTCTGTCTCTCTCTGTCCCAAAAATAAATAAACGTTGAAAAAAAAAAAAAAATTTAAAAAAAAAAAAATAAATAAAAAAATAAAAAAAAAAAGTAAGTGCTGGCCAGGATGTGGAGAAAAAGGAAGCACTGTGCATATTTAATAGGAATATAAATTATGAAACACTGTGGAAAATGTATGGTGGTTCCCCAAAACAAATACAGAAGTATGTGATTTAGTAACTCCACTACTAGGTATTTACACAAAGAAAACGAAAACACACATTCAAAAAGGTTCAATAAACAGGTCTGTGTTTATTGCCGCATTGTTTACAATAGCCAACATATGGAAGCTACGTAAATGTCCATCCATAAATGATTGAATAAGGAAGGTGTTTCTGTGTGTGTGTGTGTATGTGATATACACACACGTGTGTGTGTGTGTATATGTATCTCACATGTGATACACACACACACACACACACACACACACACACACACACAGAAATGTAACTCAGCCATAAAAGAGTGAAAATGTCCCATTTGTGACAACATGGATAAAACTACAGGGTATTATGCTAAGTTAAATAAATCAAAGATGAATACCATGTGATTTTTCTTATATGTGGAATCTCCAAATCACAACAAATAGACAAGCAAACAAACAGAAGGAAATCCATAAACACAAAGAACAAACTGGTGGTGGACTGAGATGAGGAGAGTGAGAAGGGAACAATAGGTGAAAAAAATGTGAGGTAAAAACTTCCATTATGATATAAGAAGTCATGAAAACTAAAGTGTAGCATAGGTCATATAGTCACTAGCATTGAAATAGTATTCTATGAGGACAGATTAAAGATGCACTTGTGAGCATTGTAAAATGTCAAGAGCTATCACATCACTATGTTGTTTACGTGATTCTAATTTAACATTAATATTAACCAAAGGTTAATAAAATAACCATTAAATTAAAAAAGATTAATACCTAACTTTTATTTTTATTTTTATATTTTTTTGTTTTTATTATTTTTGAGAGAGAGAGAGGGAGACAGAGTGTGGGGGGCGGTGGGGCAGAAAGAGAGAGAGACACAAAATCCAAAGCAGGCTCTAGGCTCCAAGTGGTCAGCATAGAGCCTGACACGGGGCTTGAACTCATGAACCATGAGGTCATGACCTGAGCCGAAGTCAACTGACTGAACCGTGCCTCAAGATTAATAACTTTTAAATCAATACATAACATAGAAACCAAAGGACAACTTCCAAATTCACTCTTAGACCAAAATCTTGTCTACAAAGACAAAAACCCCCACAAAGTTACTGAAATTTCTGTAGTACAGAAATAGAAAACTTGAGACCAATATCTCAGGTGAACATAGATGGAAAAAGCCTCACCAAAACAAACTCAACATACATTAAAGGAACCATTAAAAAGAAGAAGTGGGCGGGGGCACCTGGGTCCCTCAGTTGGTTAAGCATCCGACTTTGGCTTAGGTCTTGATCTCATGGTTCCTGGGTTCGAGCCCTGGGTTTGGCTCTGTGCTCACAGCTCAGAGCCTGGAGCTTGTTTGGATTCTGTGTCTCCCTCTCTCTGCCCCTCCCCTGCTCACACTATCTCTCTCTCTCTCTCTCTCTCTCTCTCTCTCAAAAATAAAGAAACATTAAAAAAATTAGGGGAAAAAAAGAACAAGGGGGATTTATTAAAGAGATGCAAAGAGAGTACAATATTGCAAATCATTCAATGTGATACAAAACATAAAAGGGGAAGGATAAAATGCACAGGATCACTATAATCAGTGCAAAAAGAAGTTTAGTAAAATTTAACATTTGTTTATGATAAAAACTCTAAACAAAGTTTGGGAGTAAAACATACCTCACCACACTGAAGAAAACATGACAAAACCACATGTGATATTGCTCTCAATAGAAAAGAACTGAAATAATCAGAAATAGACAAAGATGTTCATACTCCTCAATGTTTTCTTAACAAATGTCTGGAAATTCTGGCAATGGCAATAAGACAAGAAAAAGAAAAGACATAGAAAGTGAAAGTGAGGGGCGCCTGGGTGGCTCAGTCGGTTAAGCGGCGGACTTCGGCTCAGGTCATGATCTCGCGGTCCGTGAGTTCGAGGCCCGCATCGGGCTCTGTGCGGGCTCTGTGCTGACAGCTCAGAGCCTTGAGCCTGTTTAGGATTCTGTGTCTCCCTCCCTCTGACCCTCCCCCACTCATGCTCTGTCTCTCTCTGTCTCAAAAATAAATAAACGTTAAAAAAAATTAAAAAAAAAAAGAAAGTGAAAGTGAAAAGAGTCACATTAAAAAGATGTGATATCATATATAGAAAATCTGAAGATTTCACCAAAGAACTCTTTAAACGGATACATGAATTCAGTAAAAATTAATATACACAAATTCATTGCATTTCCACAGAAGAATAAGGAGGTAGGAAAAAGAAAGGAAACAATCCATTTACATTAGAACCAAAAAGAAAAAGAAAAACCACCAAAAAGGGCAGAAACATAACCAAGAAAGTGAAAGACCTCGACTTTGAAAATCATAAAACACAGATGAAACAAATTAAAGATAGCACGAATCAGTGTAGAGAGACAGGACACCCACAGTGTAGAAAAATCAATTGTGTCAAAATTTCCACCCTACCCAAAACAATTGACAGATTGAATGTGATCCCTATCAAAAGGACAACTGTGTTTTCCATAGAACTAGAATAAATAATCCTAAAATGAGCATGAAATCACCAAAGACCCCAAAGAGCCCAAAGTAATGTTGAGGAGGAAGAACAGAACGGAAGTTCTCACAGTCCCTGATTTCATGATATGCTAAAAAGCTGTACGTAACCAAAAGAGTATGGTTCTGGCACAAATGAGAGGACACACGGATACATGGAACCACGTAAAGAGCCCAGAAATAAACCCACCATTATATGGTCCATTAGTCTAGGAAAAAATTGGCAAAAATAGACAAGGGGGAAAAGACCACATGTTCAATATGTAGTTCTGGGGCAACTGGATACCTGTGTGCAAAATAAGGACAGTTATACCATGTGCAAGAACAAACCCAAAGTGGAAGAGAAACCCAAAGGTGACCCGTGAAACCATCAAACTCACTCAAATAGCCATAGATAGTAATCTCTTGTATATTGGCTGAAGCAATAGTTTTCTAAATAGGTCTCACCAGGCAAGAGAACCCAAAGCAAACAAACTATGGAGAGCACACTGGCATGAAAAGCTTTTGCCCAGCAAAGGAAAACATCAGTGAAGTGAAAGGAACCCTGCTGAATGGCCCAAGTGGTTTGTAACTGATATATACCATAGGGGGTTAATATCTGAAATAACCACATACTTGTAAACCACACACACACACACACACACACACACACACACACCTCCACATACTTTTGTGAATAACTGGATATAGTATTTTTTCCTCAAAGAAGAGATTTGGCTAGCCAACTGACCTAGGAAGAGATGCTCGACATCAGATATCATTAAGAAGACCCACAAGGAAACCCCATGAGGTACTACCTCACACCAAGCACACTGGATTTGATCCACCAATGATATCCACCAAAGGGAACCCTTGTTATCTCCTGGTAGGTAAGTAAATTGGTGCCACTGCTATGAAAAACACTATGTTGACTGCACAAAGTAAAGAAGGATCCAGTGATTCCACTCCTGAGTATTTAGTCATAGGAATGGAAAACACTACTTCAAGAAGATACATGTACTCCTAAGTTTATTGCCACTTTATATTCTTTTGCAATATCCAAGACATGGAAGTATTTAAGGGTCCATCAATAGAGGAATAGATAGAGAGATTGGTGTGTGTGTGTGTGTGTGTGGTGTGTGTGTGTGTAAATATGCATATATATTTACAAAGGAATATATGTGTATACATGTGTGTATATATATAATATATATATATTATATTTATATACACAAAAGAATATTACTCTGCCATGAAAGAGATTGAGATTGATTGTCAACAGGCTATTCTGCTAAGTGAAGTAAGTCTGACAGTGGAATATTAATACCATGTGATTTCACTTACATGTTACTCTACATAAGAAAAAAAAATTTTACAGAGTCCTTGAAAGTAGGAGCAAAGCCAGCCTTATTGCCAGTCTTCAGCTTTTCTTAATTTTATTTCTTGCCTTTTAGCATTTACCTGAATAACCTACATACTTTGAACTTAGAGATCAGGTCAGAGTGGTCTCTATACAGATTTTTGGAAAGGGAAATTAAAATAGGTGAATGGGGCCAGATTTTGAGAAGGGGAATTTACACTGGATGTGAATATTAATTTTTGTTTTCAGTCTAATTTTTGTTTTTTCATCTTCTCAACAGAGTCCCAAAAGCTAGTTAGCTATTATACTAGTAAGTCAATAGAGAACTTTCTATAAAGTAATTTTTTTCTTGCAAATATAGCCAGTGTAAAGGATCCATCATCTGGCAATGATGAGTAGGATCTTACTAATCTCAATAGTGACTCAATCCAATAAGCACTTTTATGGGAACTTTCCAGGCTTAAACAATAGACACAAGAAGCATCCTTGGTGAGAGCATAGATGATGCCTCCCCCACGGTCCAAAATTTTACTCCCAAAATAGTCTAAGACAGCACAGGCCTTCACTGCACAGGCAGTAAACATGATGTAGAGAAAACAGCATGTCCAGTCTCCTGCAAAAAAATGTGAGACATCTCTAGTCACAGACCCACTAATCTGTGACATGGGGCAGGCACTACTGTAATGAGACTTTTCTAGCACTAATGGTGGTTACGAAGACAAGGGTCCCTTATGGGCTGGGACCTCTTATAACATAGAACTCCCGATTGCTGGCAAGGCCAGACAATGAGAGTACTGCTTGTAACTGTGTGTCTCAGAACCTCATTCTACTTGACAGGCCACCACAGTACCCTCTGGTAATTCCATCTTGTGGATGGTGGAGACCAGAGAGAATATTCTCACTGGTCACAAAGCCAAGCTCTGAGGACATAAAACAAAACAAAAGGAAAAACCTCATCCGGCTTTTACATAGACGACCCGCAGCAAAGTTTGTCTAAACAGATACAGATGTGATGGTAACTGTGACCTCACCAGTCTGTGAGGCCACCTCGAACAACAGGCTGACCGGGACTATGTCTGTGTGCTCTCCTATGGTAATTCATTTTGATGACAAATGACACAAAATACAATGATAAAGAAAAGCTGTGGTCATCTCTGGGTGGAAATCGATGTGCCAAGCCAAGAGAACTCTACCAAATGCACCAGAGCCATTAGAGCCAAGGCACTAGTTCCACAAATATTTTCTCCTGCTAACCTAGATTTAGGAAGAGAGAGAAAAAGGACTCACATCACTTTCACTTGCACAACACCTGGCAGGCAGAGATCCAGTTGGCTGATGTGGTGATGAGGATTCTTCCCTCGTGCCAGCTTTTGTCAGATGTCCCATAATCTCTCAGCCTCAGCAGTGTCCAGCCAGCTAAAGTTTATCCTGCTGGCTATGCCAACTGTTGAGGAGGAAGAACGATTCTCTCTACCTTCAAGGTTCTTCTAGGTGATCTAAGAATTAAATTGACAAGAGACAGATTAACAGGAGGAAACAGATTAACAGAGGCCCAATATTAAAATTGAGATGAAATAACCAAGGCAGGCAGCTTCTATGCTTTAAAATTTTTTTAACATTTATTTTTCAGAGAGACAGAACATGAGTGGGGAAGGGGAAGAGAGGGAGAGGCACACACGGAATCCAAAGCAGGCCCAGTCTCTGAGCTGTTAGCACAGAGTCCAACGCAGGGCATGCTTAGCTGACTGAGCCACCCAGGTACCCCTATGCTTATTTTAGACCTAGAAAGGACACATCTGTGAGGAACTGACAGTACAAAGAAGTTATGTTTGCGAGCTTTAATTAGTAAGGAATTCGAAACAGAATTTGGCCTGGGATAGTGAAATTAGTAAAAGTGACAAGGTTTATTTATGTAGCCTTCTTAGATTTGAATTCCAGATCTCTGGTGATTTTGAGGTCTTTTTACCACCTGGTTAAGGGGAGGTAAATTTTGCATGGGAGATTTATTTTTTGTTTTGTGGAGACAAAGAGAGTCAGGGTGTTATCCTTGCACTGACTGTTTGAGAAGAAACTTTAATTCAAAATAATCAATATGTAGGCCGTCTGGGTGACTCAGTCGGTTAAATATCTGACTTTGGCTCAAGTCACAATCTCGCGGTTTGTGAGTTCAAGCTCCGCATCGGGCTCTGTGCTGACAGCTCAGAGCCTGGAGCCTACTTCAGATTCTGTGTCTCCCTCTCTCTCTGCCCCTCCCCTGCCCTCACTCTATCAAAAATAAACATTAAAAATTTAAAAAATAATCAATATGCTGAAGTGGCACATTTTGGGGTAGACTGCCTTGGACTGCACATGCCCACTTGTGTAGGTTAGGTTGTGTAGGCAGGTGCCTTGGAGCTCCAAGAGCCCACACCCATGGCCCAGCCTCTCCCAATGCTTGCCCTGTTCCAAGTTCGTGGGTACCCGACTTACATGTTCTGCACATGCTCAGTATGTATCCTATCAGCTGGTCTTGGAAGCCAGTACCCTGCAGTCCTGTGCAATTTGGCCCAGTCACCAACCTTTTATAGTCTCCTGGGTGGGGGGGTGGGGAATCCCAAAATACTTCTGCATCAGCTGCTTTGAACAGGATAGTCCACATTTGGACAGGCTGCCTGATGGGGTACTGAGTTTTTCCAGCAGTCTTCCAAAGGTCTCTTACTGGAAGACTATAGGCCAGTCTGCCTGGCCACAGCCTGGCATGGCCATCTAGAGTCCTTCAGCTTTGCCTTCAGGGAGAATGTGTTCATTTCTGTAGGTTACTGCTTGGGATTAGGCAGATGGAAGATATTCCCAATATCCCTCTCCTGTGACATGGCCTCACCCAACCCTGCCCTTTCTAGGTCCTTGACTACTCTGACCTGTGGACCTGTACATGTGCAGTCTGTACTTTGTCAGCCAGCCCTTGGCTGTTTGGGACCCAAGCCATTTTCAACTACCTTTCTATCAGGGCACAAGGAGCCCACCCCCAAAAATCTGAGATAGCAGCTTTAAACTGGTGACAATCTGTTCCTGTTTAGACTGGCTGCCTAATGGGGTCCTGGGCTTACCAGTAATCAAGTCTCCCAAATGTCTCTTATTGGAACATACCCTGGTCAATTGGCAAGTAAGTGCAGATTCCTCCAGCTTTGCTTTAAAAGAAAGAAGTGTGTCTATGGAGGTTAGGGCTTGAAATTAGGCAGAATCCACAGGCTCCCAACATTATGCTCTTGATACCAGTGATCTCCTGACACTTGCTAAGGTCCAGATTCCCAGTGACCCTGGACTGTGCTGTCAAAGCACCTGGAGTCGAAAGCCCTTCAGCCAGCCTCAAGAAGTCAGGGCTCACCAGGCTAGTGTAGCTGGAATTTGACCCCAAATACCCACAAAAGTTTAATATAGAAGGTACCACCCCCAAGCATCACCCTGGGGCAATAGCTACAAACTGGAGACTGTCCATTTCCATTTGGACTTGCTGCCTATAGGATTCCAGAGCTTTTCCAGAAAACAGGGCTCCCAGGAGTGTCTTATTTTAGAGGATACCTTGGGCAGCCCTTCCTGCCCTACCTTGCCAAGCCTGTCCAGTAACCCTGAGCTCTGTGTTCAGAGGGGTTATTGCCCATTGGGTCAGTTAGGGCTTATGGAGACTCATAAATCTTTTCCCTGTAAAAATGAGTAAAGGAAACCACATTTATAATGGAGTCAAGAAGCCCTGAAAGAGGGAGCTCTCGTGCACATACCACTCCTGCAGCCTGCTTAACCAGTGGGAAGAAAGAAGACTTATCTTGTATCTTGACAAGGTAAGACACCTTCACAGGAATTTTATCTCTTGCTTTTAAGAAAAAGAAGGAAGAGCTGGTTCAGCCCCAGCAACAAGAACTATTGCTTGCAGCCAATGAGAAATTGTCACTTCAAGCTCTTATTATTCAATGAGCTTTTGTTCCAAACAACCCTCCCCAATTTTCTTCTAAAGCTTAGTAAAAACTGACCTTCCTTTGGTCTCTTCACACTCACCATTGGTTTGCCATAGTTTGCTTGTCCCAAATTGCAATTCCTCTGCTATTCCTGAATCAACTCATTTTGCTAATAAAATAACTGGCTGTTTTAAGGTGGACATTTAATGCTGTCAGACAAGCAGATCCAGAGAAGACCCCCAACAACTCTGAGGTTGGTGAACAAACAGGTGCAAATACCCACAAAGTCAACTGAACTCATTGCTTTCTTGCTGACCTTGGAGTTCTGAGGTTGAGTCTCTGTTAGACTTGGAGCTCTGCTCTGTTTTCATTTTGACTTCTCTAGCTTTATTTGAAATCTGTTTTTGTTTTTATGAAGGCATCACCCTTCCTGGTGCAGGCTTTTTTGTTTCTCTTTTTTGAAGCTTCCAGGTCAGTCACTCATTGTATCCAAAAGGGAGGAAAACACATGATTCACAATGTTTTAGAACAGTTGTTTAAAAATAAGACCTCTCATACTTAAGATTGCTTTATGAATCCAAAGGCAAATTAGGCTCCACCTGGTTATTGAACCAACAGCTAGTGCCTTTCTTGAAAAAATGTGTCAACTTTTGAAGAATTTGGAATTATAATGGCCACTCTGGTAAAGCTTTTAGATAAATCCTCCTTAAGGAGCCCCCTTAATGAGGATTACAAACCTCAGAGAGACAACGCAATGTGTTCTTTGATTGATCTGCACAATCTTCTAAAGACAAGGACTTTAAAAACAGTTCTGAAAGGATCCATACTGTATACAAATAAATAAAAACTCTAATAAAAGTCCTTAGCAATCTGAGCAGGAAACTCCAACTTAGTCCACCTGCACAATTCGGATCCCCTTTAGTTGAACCCTTGAATAATGCAGGGATTAGGGACATTATCCCCCTTACAATATATACTTGTGTATATACATTATATGCAAGTATAACATTTGACTCCCCCCCAAACTTAACTAATAGCCTACTGTTGACATAAGCAGTCAACACGTATTTTGTATGTTATATATATTATATATTGTATTCTTACAAAAAATAGGCCAGAGAAGAGAAAATATCATTACATAAATGGCAAGGAAGAGAAAATATGTATATAGTACAATATTGTACTTACTGGAAAAAAAAATCCACATGTAAGGGAATCAGCACAGTTCCAGCCCACATTGTTCAAGGGTCAATTTTATTCTCTCTTGAGTTTTGTACCTGAGACAGGACTACATTTTCTAAACAAAAGCTAATACAACACATCTGAATCTATATGTTATATATGTCTAGGTTATAGGTTACAGATACATGTTTTTCTGGTATTACCAAAATTAATCAAAGAGCTCCATTTAATTGAATATTAAGCATTTATATAAATCAAATATACTTTCAGAAACGTATAAACAAACTTAAATGTTTTTCAAGTTCACAGGATCTGAGATAATCACTAATTGGTAGTTTAAGATCATTGGTTAATTTTTAAAAAGGTAGATCTTCAGAGTTCTCAGCATTGAATATAATGCAGATAAACAACTTTTTCTGAGTTTACTAATCAGAGAGCTCAGACTATCTTTGTATTACAAAATTTGTTAACTTGTTTTTCAAACTATAGTCGCAGACCATTGATGAATTATGATGAACATTTATGTAAATAGAAAATCTATGTACTAGGTCTGCAGAGGTAAATGGAGATCTTCGATTTTATCTATAATTGATAAGTGGATTCACTATAGATTATCTGTATATAAAAGAAGAGTAATTTCATAAAATGCAAGAGAGTAATGCATGGCATATACTGGGAAATAGGAAATCCAGGTTACTTTATTAAACTTATTTCAGTTTATTAAACATATGGGTGTGCATGTATGTATGTACTGGGCCATAAAATATACTCTTTCTTACTGCAGAGTGATCCAATCTGTTTGAAACCACTGCTCTTCTAGCATAGTAAGTTGTGCCACAAAATCTGTGGCCAACTGAAAAGGCCAGTATAAGAACCACTTTTTCTGTTTTGAACACACACAGGAATAACTCCTCAAGACCAAGCGATAATCACTGTTTGATAGGCTCATACTTCATGGCCTTTTCAGATTTGCAGCCAGGCAGCGGTATATTTAAAAGAACTTCCCCCGTTTCTTATAACTACTTGCAAAGCTGTTAATTCTGGTGGGGTTTTCCAGGTATCTATGACTCTGCTATCAGTTTAGAAGTTATTTTTCAAATCTTTTTTTCTGCCTCGAGTGATATTCTTCATTAATAATGAGATACTGTTGCCCCTGCCTGTTCTATCATCCTCAGTCTAATAAAGAGGTCAGGATGAGCCTGAAGGCAGGAATATGGTTTAACTACATTATATAGGAGTTTATATTCATTAAATGTAATGCATAAGAATTGCATTATGTTGTAAGAATAACTCTGGAATTATTTTATAACAACTGCCTAACATCATCTTTTTAAATAAGCTTTGTAAGTTTTTAAAACTGAGAAAATACTTAAACTAATGAAGATGAAATGGTCAGCAAAAGTTCTCCCCACCCATCCACAAAGCTACTGGAAATAAGAATGAAAGAAAAGGACTATATGAAAAATACATAAAGAAAATTGAATATGAGATATATATATATATATATATATATATATATATATATATATATATTTTTTTTTTTTTTTTTTTTTTTTTTGGCAGGAGAGAAGGGAGATAAGGAAAGGTGTGAAGAACATGGTTGGTTGGTTTGGTAAAGGAAAAAAAAAATTGTCCTCAAGTAAAATCGTTTATCCAGAATAAGTAAAAGACAAGCAAAACCTAAACAAATATAGACAATTGTTGAAGGTTTATGGAAAATAAGTTTTGAAAAAGAAATTTTATATATGGTCAAGTTGGCTAAAATTAAGGGTCGGCTAACCCTTAATACCATTAGTGCACTTTAGTTAAACTTAACTGCCTCTTCTGTGTTAAAAGGGCAAAGTTTTCTTGGACTGTTGGTCTGTTTTTGAAAAGATATTGTGAAAGGTTTTCTTTAGCTTTTAAAGTAATCTACTAGGAAAGCAAGTTTTTGTTTGTTTTGTTTGTGTCAAAATAATTTCCTTGTACTTCATGTTATCTTTATGATCAAGTAAACTGAGTCTTCTGCATATTAGCTAAGTTTTGCTTACAACCATGTATTTGCCTTTGACATCTTTTACTGTCACTTGCCCAAGTAGACAATTAACTATTGTTTCATAATGATCTGTGGTCCTATTTGGTCAAGTGTCTGAATCCTTTTGATTTTTTTTTTCTTTTTGCACACTTCCCCAAGTAAAATTCTGAACATAGTTGTTTTGACCTAAAAGTAAACTCAGTAACTTCTGGAGAGTCCCTGGAGTTTTCAAAAAATGTGTTCCCTTTCCTTATAAAAAGGGAGAGGTTTCACTGATGAGGATTAGTTGATATGTTAAATTACACGGGAAGTATTGGCAAATGAGAATATTATGTTTTATGTTATATTTATATAGGTATACATAAGTGTTCTACAAATTACAAAAAAAAAACCCTAAAATTGATATGTCCTGGTATAATGTTATTAGTCATAATTCTAATTATTATCCTGAAATGTTGTAGGTCACAGAAATAACCAAATTTCCTTGTCAAATACAGCAGAATGAACTCTCATCAGCTCTCTAACAAGTGCTATTTTTAAGTCTTGTCATTTAGGCCCAGTGTTTCATCTTCAAAGACATTCATAAGAAAGCTTTTGACAAGTACTCTAGGACATGGATTTTGATAAATTTAAGATCATGACACTGTGCAGAAGAATTTCTAAAATTTTTAATAGAAAACTGGTGGCTTTAATGTTTTGTTTTCTAAACTTTAAACCCCCCTTTTTCTCCTATCCTTGAAGCTATGCATATAGCAATTTATTAATATAGATCTTTCCACAAAATGTTGAAGCATGAATCTTTTTCTCCCTTCTGGATCCCTCCAGAATTCTGAAAATTATCAAGTATTTTTACTTTTCATGACAATATACGTATTTGCTTAAGCTCAATAAGAATTAATTCTCCTTGCAGCCAAAAACTCTCAAGGCACCTAGCCCCTGCTTCTTTGACCCACAGCTGATAAAGAGAGATACATTCCTGTACTGTAAAGGCCTAATTGCTTCTCTTAAAATATCTATGTTTGTGGTAGAGCATTCTTTACAGAGTGCTCCCAGGAAATGAAGACCTTAAACATCACCTCTTGCAACCTGGGGACTTCATCTATTGGAAAAGACACCTCTAGAAAGACTCTCTTCCACTCCTTTGGAAAGACCCCATCAGGTACTGTTAACCAACCCTTGTGCAACCAAACACCAAGGAATAGACACTTGGCTTCATGTGCTACATCTAAAGAAAGCACCAATCCATTCTGGACCTGCACACCAACTGGTGACTAAAAGTCAAGATTTCCAGGAATTGAAGCAAGTGACACCTGAAGGAGACAGATTTCCTAGAATAAAATGACCAGACCTTTATACCCTTTTCCCACTGCTCTTTCTTACATTTTCCCCCTCTTTCTCTTGGGGAGGCAATACTCTTATCCACATTCCATAGTCTATTGCAAAAGGGGTAAACCTGACTGTTGGATCTCTCACCAAGAAACTCCAGTGTTTACAATGTGAGAGACCACTTGGTCTTACTTGTAACTAATTTCTCTTTAGTCTCAAATACTGCTGCTGATTTTACCTACAAGCCTAGGGGTGTTACTCATGTGGGTAGGTTAAGACCAGGTGTTTCTACTTCTTGTTTCAACCACTACTGAGCTAAACATTTCCACAAAAGTCAGTCATACAACCCTTGCTCCTCTATCTATTTTTCCTTATCTAAATATGATCTGTTCCCCCACCTCCTAAGAAAATACAATGGAGCTTATACCTTTCTGTGAGGCTTTTAGAAAAGACCTCTTCATGAAGGGATAAGTTCTTACAGAATGTCATCCCAACATTCTTTTTTTTTTTTTTTTTAATTTTTTTTTTTTCAACGTTTATTTATTTTTGGGACAGAGAGAGACAGAGCATGAACGGGGGAGGGACAGAGAGAGAGGGAGACACAGAATCGGAAACAGGCTCCAGGCTCTGAGCCATCAGCCCAGAGCCTGACGCGGGGCTCGAACTCACGGACCGCGAGATCGTGACCTGGCTGAAGTCGGACGCTTAACCGACTGCGCCACCCAGGCGCCCCTGTCATCCCAACATTCTGACCCATGGCTTGGAAAGGTCAGAAAATTCCAGCTAATAAATCTATGGATAACCAGACCTTAGCAGGCATCCTCTGTGCTCCACTTGGGTTTTTTGTTTGTTTGCAGTGGACACCATTTCCCAGGCACATATGAGTGTTTACATGTTTAGATACCTAGTGAATCAGAGGTCAGTGTGTATCAGGGCATTTAACTGCCCCTGTTAACAGCCATAGCAAATCAATATCCTCTCACTGGTCCATCCCACTGAGGCTGTCTCTCTGCCATAAACAGAATCTTCCAGGAGGCACACATGATTCTCGGTTTGGGGACCCTTTCTCCCACCGATGGATTAGAGTAAATGCCAATGGGTGCATGATTAGAAATCTCTTCCATAAGCAAAGTGGTAACAGCCCAACAAGGATCACTTGACTCACTGGTTAAAGTAATTTTGTATAATTGCATAGCCCTTGATTATTACTTACTCAACAAGGTGTTGCACAATAGTGAATACCTGTTGCACCTGGATGAATTCCCCTGGGAAGTAGAAACCCAGGTGCATAAAATTAGAGAATGAATATATTGGCTACAATCAATTCCACCTAATGATCCATGTCCTTTACTTAGCTGATCACCTCTTTGGTTTGGGCTCTTAATTTTATATTATACCAACTAGAGTCATTTTACTGCTTTTAGTCTTATTTTGTATAATCAGTTTTAACTTTGTACCTATTGCCTGTCAGATCTCTGCATAACTGATGCACCAGGTAGGGTGATGCTGGTTCAGTGCTTTGAGAGGACCTCCAGCGCTTACAGCCTTGAGAAGAAACAGACTTTAGGTGGAAGATACCTAAAAGTTGTCCCTCCTACCCTTCCTTATTAATCAAATGTGGCCTTGATAGTTTCTAATCAGCGCACCTTCCCTCCATGAGAAGACATACCAACCAGGGAAGGTTGTTCCTGGCACCAAGGGACAAAACGCTAAATGCAGAAGACCTGACTCTTGTTCAGCAGTGCTTTCAAGAAAAGATCTGAATCAAACCACAATGAGGTACCACCTTACACTTGTTAGAATGGCTAACATTAACAACTCAGGCAACAACAGATGTTGGCCAGGATGCAGAGAAAGAGGAATTCTTTTGCATTGCTGGTGGGAATGCAAGCTGGTGCAGCCACTCTGGAAAACAGTATGGAGTTTCCGCAAAAAAGTGAAAATAGAACTACCCTATGACCCAGCAATTGCACTACTAGGTATTTATCCTAGGGATACAGGTGTGCTGTTTTGAAGGGACACGTGCACCCCAATGTTTATAGCAGTGTTATCAACAATAGCCAAAGTATGGAAAGAGCCCAAAGGTCTATCAATGGATGAATGGATAAAGAAGATGGAGTATTACTTGGCAATCAAAAAAGAAATCTTGCCATTTGCAACTATGTAGATGGAACTAGAGGGTATTATGCTAAGCGAAATTAGAGAAAGACAATCATCATATGACTTCACTCATATGAGGACGTCAAGATACAGAACAGATGAACATAAGGGAAGCAAAAATATAAAAACAGGGAGGGGGACAAAACATAAGAGACTCTTAAATATGGAGAACAAACTGAGGGTTTCTGAAGGGGCTGGGGGGAGGGGGGATGGGCTAAATGGGTAAGGGGCATTAAGGAATCTACTCCTGAAATCATTGTTGCACTATATGCTAATTTGGGTGTAGATTTAAAAAAAATAAAAAAATAAAAGAGGAAATCAGAGCATAAAAGAAACCTTATTTAAAATGCAGTCAGGGACTTTGGATTAAGAAGATGGCGGCATAGGAGGACGCTGGGCTCACCACGCGTCCTGCTGATCACTTAGATTTCACCTACACCTGCCTAAATAACCCAGAAAACCACCAGAGGATTAGCAGAAGGGAGTCTCCAGAGCCAAGCATAGACGAGAGGCCCATGGAAGAGGGTAGGAAGGGCGGCGAGGCGGTGCACGCTCCACGGACTGGCGGGAGGGAGCTGGGGCGGAGGGGCAGCCTGCCGGCCAAGCAGAGCCCCTGAGTCTGGCTGGCAAAAGCGGAGGGGCCAGACGGAGTGTGTTCTGACAGCAAGCGCGACTTAGCGTCTGGGAGGTCATAAGTTAACAGCTCTGCTCAGAAAGCGGGAAGGCTGGAGGACAAAGGGAGGGAGAGTTGCTGAGCCCCCGGAGGACAGCACTCAGTTTGGTGGAGAACAAAGGCGCTCGCCAGCGCCATCTCCCTCGCCCATCCCCCAGCCAAAATCCCAAAGGGAACCAGTTCCTGCCAGGGAACTTGCTTGCTCCGAGCAAACACCCAACGCTGTGCTTCTGCAGAGCCAAACCCCCGGCAGCGGATCTGACTCCCTCTCACTGCCACAGGGCCCCTCCTGAAGTGGATCACCTAAGGAGAAGCGAGCTAAGCCTGCCCCTCCTGCCCCCGTGCACCTTGCCTGCCCACCCCAGCTAATACGCCAGATCCCCAGCACCACAAGCCTGGCAGTGTGCAAGTTGCCCAGACGGGCCACGCCACCCCACAGTGAATCCCGCCCCTAGGAGAGGGGAAGAGAAGGCACACACCAGTCTGACTGTGGCCCCAGCGGTGGGCAGGGGGCAGACATCAGGTCGGACTGCGGCCCCGCCCACCAACTCTGGTTATACACCACAGCACAGGGGAAGTGCCCTGCAGGTCCTCACCACGCCAGGGACTATCCAAAATGACCAAACGGAAGAATTCCCCTCAGAAGAATCTCCAGGAAATAACAACAGCTAATGAACTGATCAAAAAGGATTTAAATAATATAACAGAAAGTGAATTTAGAATAATAGTCATAAAATTAATCGCTGGGCTTGAAAACAGTATAGAGGACAGCAGAGAATCTCTTGCTACAGAGATCAAGGGACTAAGGAATAGTTACGAGGATCTGAAAAGCGCTTTAAACGAAATGCAAAACAAAATGGAAATGACGACGGCTCGGATTGAAGAGGCAGAGGAGAGAATAGGTGAACTAGAAGATAAAGTTATGGAAAAAGAGGAAGCTGAGAAAAAGAGAGATAAAAAAATCCAGGAGTATGAGGCGGAAAATTAGAGAACTAAGTGATACACTAAAAAGAAATAATATACGCATAATTGGTATCCCAGAGGAGGAAGAGAGAGGGAAAGGTGCTGAAGGGGTACTTGAAGAAATAATAGCTGAGAACTTCCCTGAACTGGGGAAGGAAAAAGGCATTGAAATCCAAGAGGCACAGAGAACTCCCTTCAGACGTAACTTGAATCGATCTTCTGCACGACATATCATAGTCAAACTGGCAAAATACAAGGATAAAGAGAAAATTCTGAAAGCAGCAAGGGATAAACATGCCCTCACATATAAAGGGAGACCTATAAGACTCATGACTGATCTCTCTTTTGAAACTTGGCAGGCCAGAAAGGATTGGCACGAGATCTTCAGTGTGCTAAACAGAAAAAATATGCAGCCGAGAATCCTTTATCCAGCAAGTCTGTCATTTAGAATAGAAGGAGAGATAAAGGTCTTCCCAAACAAACAAAAACTGAAGGAATTTGTCACCACTAAACCAGCCCTCCAAGAGATCCTAAGGGGGACCCTGTGAGACAAAGTACCAGAGACATCACTACAAGCATAAAACATACAGACATCACAATGACTCTAAACCCATATCTTTCTATAATAACACTGAATGTAAATGGATTAAATGCGCCAACCAAAAGACATAGGGTATCAGAATGGATAAAAAAACAAGACCCATCTATTTGCTGTCTACAAGAGACTCATTTTAGACCTGAGGACACCTTTAGATTGAGAGTGAGGGGATGGAGAACTATTTATCATGCGACTGGAAGCCAAAAGAAAGCTGGAGTAGCCATCCTTATATCAGACAAACTAGACTTTAAATTAAAGGCTGTAACAAGAGATGAAGAAGGACATTATATAATAGTGACAGGGTCTATCCATCAGGAAGAGCTAACAATTATAAATGTCTATGCGCCAAATACCGGAGCGCCCAAATATATAAAACAATTACTCATAAACATAAGCAACCTTATTGAGAAGAATGTGGTAATTGCAGGGGACTTTAACATCCCACTTACAGAAATGGATAGATCATCTAGACACACGGTCAATAAAGAAACAAGGGCCCTGAATGAGACATTGGATCAGATGGACTTGACAGATCTATTTAGAACTCTGCATCCCAAAGCAACAGAATATACTTTCTTCTCGAATGCACATGGAACATTCTCCAAGATAGATCATATACTGGGTCACAAAACAGCCCTTCATAAGTTTACAAGAATTGAAATTATACCATGCATACTTTCAGACCACAACGCTATGAAGCTTGAAATCAACCACAGGAAAAAGTCTGGAAAACCTCCAAAAGCATGGAGGTTAAAGAAAACCCTACTAACGAATGAGTGGGTCAACCAGGCAATTAGAAAAGAAATTAAAAAATATATGGAAACAAACGAAAATGAAAATACAACAATCCAAACGCTTTGGGATGCAGCGAAGGCAGTCCTGAGAGGAAAATACATTGCAATCCAGGCCTATCTCAAGAAACAAGAAAAATCCCAAATACAAAATCTAACAGCACACCTAAAGGAAATAGAAGCAGAACAGCAAAGACAGCCTAAACCCAGCAGAAGAAGAGAAATAATAAAGATCAGAGCAGAAATAAACAATATAGAATCTAAAAAAACTGTAGAGCAGATCAACAAAACCAAGAGTTGGTTTTTTGAAAAAATAAACAAAATTGACAAACCTCTAGCCAGGCTTCTCAAAAAGAAAAGGGAGATGACCCAAATAGATAAAATCATGAATGAAAATGGAATTATTACAACCAATCCCTCAGAGATACAAACAATTATCAGGGAATACTATGAAAAATTATATGCCAACAAATTGGACAACCTGGAAGAAATGGACAAATTCCTAAACACCCACACGCTTCCAAAACTCAATCAGGAGGAAATAGAAAGCTTGAACAGACCCATAACCAGCGAAGAAATTGAATCGGTTATCAAAAATCTCCCAACAAATGAGAGTCCAGGACCAGATGGCTTCCCAGGGGAGTTCTACCAGACGTTTAAAGCAGAGATAATACCTATCCTTCTCAAGCTATTCCAAGAAATAGAAAGGGAAGGAAAACTTCCCAACTCATTCTATGAAGCCAGTATTACTTTGATTCCTAAACCAGACAGAGTCTCAGTAAAAAAAGAGAACTACAGGCCAATATCCCTGATGAATATGGATGCAAAAATTCTCAATAAGATACTAGCAAATCGAATTCAACGGCATATAAAAAGAATTATTCACCATGATCAAGTGGGATTCATTCCTGGGATGCAGGGCTGGTTCAACATTCGCAAATCAATCAACGTGATACATCACATTAAAAAAAAAAAAGAGAAGAACCATATGATCCTGTCAATCGATGCAGAAAAGGCCTTTGACAAAATCCAGCACCCTTTCTTAATAAAAACCCTTGAGAAAGTTGGGATAGAAGGAACATACTTAAAGATCATAAAAGCCATTTATGAAAAGCCCACAGCTAACATCATCCTCAATGAGGAAAAACTGAGAGCTTTTCCCCTGAGATCAGGAACACGACAGGGATGTCCACTCTCACCGCTGTTGTTTAACATAGTGTTGGAAGTGCTAGCATCTGCAATCAGACAACAAAAGGAAATCAAAGGCATCAAAATTGGCAAAGATGAAGTCAAGCTTTCGCTTTTTGCAGATGACATGATATTATACATGGAAAATCTGATAGACTCCACCAAAAGTCTGCTAGAACTGATACATGAATTCAGCAAAGTTGCAGGATACAAAATCAATGTACAGAAATCAGTTGCATTCTTATACAGTAACAATGAAGCAACAGAAAGACAAATAAAGAAACTGATCCCATTCACAATTGCACCAAGAAGCATAAAATACCTAGGAATAAATCTAACCAAAGATGTAAAAGATCTATATGCTGAAAACTATAGAAAGCTTATGAAGGTAATTGAAGAAGATTTAAAGAAATGGAAAAACATTCCATGCTCATGGATTGGAAAAATAAATATTGTCAAAATGTCAATACTACCCAAAGCTATCTACACATTCAATGCAATCCCAATCAAAATTGCACCAGCATTCTTCTCGAAACTAGAACAAGCAATCCTAAAATTCATATGGAACCACAAAAGGCCCCGAATAGCCAAAGTAATTTTGAAGAAGACCAAAGCAGGAGGCATCACAATCCCAGACTTTAGCCTCTACTACAAAGCTGTCATCATCAAGACAGCATGGTATTGGCACAAAAACAGACACATAGACCAATGGAATAGAATAGAAACCCCAGAACTAGAACCACAAAGGTATGGCCAACTCATCTTTGACAAAGCAGGAAAGAACATCCAATGGAAAAAAGACAGTCTCTTTAACAAATGGTGCTGGGAGAACTGGACAGCAACATGCAGAAGGTTGAAACTAGACCACTTTCTCACACCATTCACAAAAATAAACTCAAAATGGATAAAGGACCTGAATGTGAGACAGGAAACCATCAAAACCTTAGAGGAGAAAGCAGGAAAAGACCTCTCTGACCTCAGCCGCAGCAATTTCTTACTTGACACATCCCCAAAGGCAAGGGAATTAAAAGCAAAAGTGAATTACTGGGACCTTATGAAGATAAAAAGCTTCTGCACAGCAAAGGAAACAACCAACAAAACTAAAAGGCAACCAACGGAATGGGAAAAGATATTTGCAAATGACATATCGGACAAAGGGCTAGTATCCAAAATCTATAAAGAGCTCACCAAACTCCACACCCGAAAAACAAATAACCCAGTGAAGAAATGGGCAGAAAACATGAATAGACACTTCTCTAAAGAAGACATCCGGATGGCCAACAGGCACATGAAAAGATGTTCAACGTTGCTCCTTATCAGGGAAATACAAATCAAAACCACACTCAGATATCCCCTCACGCCAGTCAGAGTGGCCAAAATGAACAAATCAGGAGACTATAGATGCTGGAGAGGATGTGGAGAAACGGGAACCCTCTTGCACTGTTGGTGGGAATGCAAACTGGCGCAGCCGCTCTGGAGAGCAGTGTGGAGGTTCCTCAGAAAATTAAAAATAGACCTACCCTATGACCCAGCAATAGCACTGCTAGGAATTTACCCAAGGGATACAGGAGTACTGATGCATAGGGGCACTTGTACCCCAATGTTTATAGCAGCACTGTCAACAATAGCCAAATTATGGAAAGAGCCTAAATGTCCATCAACTGATGAATGGATAAAGAAATTGTGGTTTATATACACAATGGAATACTACGTGGCAATGAGAAAAAATGAAATATGGCCTTTTGTAGCAACGTGGATGGAACTGGAGAGTGTGATGCTAAGTGAAATAAGCCATACAGAGAAAGACAGATACCATATGGTTTCACTCTTATGTGGATCCTGAGAAACTTAAGAGAAACCCATGGGGGAGGGGAAGGAAAAAAAAAAAAAGAGGTTGGAGTGGGAGAGAGCCAAAGCATAAGAGACTCTTAAAAACTGAGAACAAACTAAGGGTTGATGGGGGGTGGGAGGGAGGGGAGGGTGGGTGATGGGTATTGAGGAGGGCACCTTTTGGGATGAACACTGGGTGTTGTATGGAAACCAATTTGACAATAAATCTCCTATATTGAAAATAAATAAATAAAATGCAGTCAGGAAGGGCTCCTGGGTGGCTCAGTTGGTTAAGCGTCCTACTTCAGCTCAGGTCACGATCTCGCAGTCCGTGAGTTCGAGCCCCAAGTCGGTCTCTGGGCTGATGGCTCAGAACCTGGAGCCTGCTTCCAATTCTGTGTCTCCCTCTCTCTCTGCCCCTCCCCCGTTCATACTCTGTCTCTCTCTGTCTCAAAAATAAAGGTTAAAAAAAATTTTTTTTTAAATAAAATGCATTCAGGAAGCCCTGAGGGGGGAGCTCGCACACATATGCCACTCCTTGCAGCCTACATCACCAGCAGAAGGAAGATATTCTTGACAAGAGAGGACACTTTTCACAGGGGAATTTTATCTCCTGCTTTATAAAGAAACTCTCTCCCTGCCCCAGCACAACACACTACCCACAGCTTACAGCCAAGGAGAAACCATCACAACCCCAAACTTCTGTTCTTCTCCAGTGAACTTCTGTTCAGAACAACCCTCCCCATTTCCTCCTAAAACCTCCCATCAGCTGGCCTTTCCTTTTTGTCTTTAGTCTTGCCTGTGGTTTGTCACAGTTTGCTTGTCCTGAATTACAATTCTCTGCCATTTCCAAATAAACTGATTTTTCTAGTAAAATAACTGGCTATTTTAAAGTTTGACATCCCCAAGAGCCACTCCTCTGACCTAACCTGTAAAGACCAGTGCCCTTTTCCAGTTCCCTGGCTGCCCCAAACTGTGTCGACCGCACATGAACAGTTTCCACCTCTTCGGTGGGCTTGAGGCAGCTGGGGCCCAGCTCCCAGTATCTGCCTAGACTCCAGAGTGGAGGTATCCCACCTGTGAGAGTCACCTTGAAGCAGAAGCTGCAAATTGGCCACCATCAGTCCAGGTTTGGTGTTGCTGCCTGAAAGGGTCCAGGCTTCAGCAACCACGTCTCCCAGATGTCTCTTGGATGACAGATACCTGTCTATCCATGCTCTGGCAAGGAAGTACCCTCCATTATCTTCCAGCTCTGTCTTCCTGGAAAATATGCACATTTGTGTCCCCAAGATCCTATTTCCATGACACAGCCTTTCCCTGTACTTGCTCTGTGTCAGGCCTCTAGCTTCCCTGACCTACACAGTTCGCGCCTGTGCAGTATACACCATGTCAGCAACCTTGGGCAGCTGGGTCCCTCCAGGGCTGTGGAGAATGGACTACTGCCTAACCACCTGAGAGCTTCCTAGATAGGGGTGGAAACCCCCCTCTCAAAGTCTTTCTGAGTGGCGGCTTTGAAACGATGATATTCTGCACTTGGACTGGCTGCCGGATGGAGTCCTGGACTTCTCCAGCAGTCAAGGTCCCCAGGTATTTCTTATCAAAGGATACCTCGGCCAGCCTACCAGCCCCATCCTGGAAAGGAAGTCCCGATTGTCCACTTTTGCCTTCAGAAGGAATACACAAATTTGTGTAGATTAGGGCTTAGAATTAGGCAAATGCTACAGACCCCCAAGAGTCTGCTCCTCTGACTATTATCTAGTTCCATGTTTCTGGCAACCCTGAAGTGCACTGTTGGGGCGTGAACAGCTCCCACCTTCAGCTGGCCTGAGGCAGCTGGGGTATCCTTGGGACCTGACCCCCAACGCCTGCATAGGTTTAGTGTGGAGGGACTCAAGCTCAGAAATCACCCTGAGGCGGCAGCAGCTGCAAAGTGGCCACTATCAACCTCCATTTGGACTTGCTGAGTGGGTCTGGGACTTCTTCAGCCACCAGGGCTCCCTGAAATCTATTATTTAATAGCCTGGCCAGCTCTCCTGGCCCTGTCCTGCAAAGGCAGTTCCACAACCTAGAGCTCTGCACTCAGCAGGACTATTGTCCTTTGGGTAGGTTAAGGCTTTCCAGTATGCACACATCTTGTCCTCAAGAGCCGCTATTCTGACCCAGCCTATTGGGACCAGTGCTCTATTCCAGGTGCGTGGCTAGCCCGAAGTGTGCTACACACTCATGCACAGTCCATCCCCTTCACCCGGTGTGAGGCGGCCGGGGCCATTCACAGAGGGTGGAGTGGGACCAGGCATGGTACCTACATAGGCTACAGTGTGGCAAGGGGCTCACTCCTGAAAATCACCCCGAGGTGGTGGTTACAAATGAGTAACATGCAGTCCCCATGGGGACAGGTGTCCAATGGAGTCCTGGGCATCTCCAGGAACCAAGACTCCCCGACGTCTTCTAATGGAGGATACCCTGTCCTGCCTATGGAGCCCCTTCCTGGCAACGCAGTTGAAAAACCTCCAGCTCCGTCTTTGGGAAATTATTACATAATGGGTTGATGGGCCTTGCAATTAGGCTAATGCCTTGCACCACAAAGAACCCACTCCTGTGACCTGTCATGGTTCGTCAGTGCCCTGTTCCAGGTCCCCGGGCATGCTGGCCTGCACTTCCCAGCAGGCCTCTGGCTGGGAAGCCCCTCAGACTTGTAGAGCTTAGGCCTGTCCCCAGTCACTGCAGAGCCTCCCGGGTGGAGCAAGCCTACCCACCGAAAACCTTGTGAGGTGGCAGCATTAAACCAGAGACTGTCAGTCCCCATATTGTCTGGATGCCCGATGGCCATCAAGGCTCCCAGGTGTCTCGTATTTGAGGCTACTCTGGTCAGCCCACCAGGCCCCACCCTGGCAAGGCAGTTGACTTTCCTCCACCTCTGCTTTCACGGGGAATAAGTGCATTAGTGGAAGTTAATCTTGGAAAAGGCAGATGCTAGTTACCCAAAATAGCATGCTCCTGTGACCCAGCCTTGCCCCATAGTGCCCTGTTCCAGATCTTTGCTACCCTGACCCAAGCAGCTTGCACATAACTGTAGATAACCCATCACCTACCCTTGGGCAGCTGGGGCCTTCTAGGTCTATGGAGCTAGGACCTATCCTGACCACCTTCATTGCCTCAAGTGTAGAAAAGCCCACCCTAGAAAACCGCTCTGTGGCAGTGAATGAGATGGGCAACAGTTTGTCCCCACGCATGCTTACGTTTGCTAGAGTTCCAGGCTTCTGCAACAAGCCGAGCTCCTAGGTATCTGTTACTGAAGGACACCTCCGCTAGCTCTCCTTGTCCAGCCCAGGGAAGGGCAGCTGAGATTCTTCAACCTCTGCTTTCAGGGGGCATTTATGTAGGTTAGGCTTGTAATCAGGCAAACGTTGGGTACTTCCAATAACCCCCTTCTCTGACTCAGTCTCTCCTGACATTGCCATATACCAGGTCACCCTGACCTTCGTGGCTCATGCATGTGCAGTTTCTCTCTGTCACCTTGCCGGGGTCACTCCAGATCCGTGGAGCTCTGGCCAGACTCCAACTGCTCGCCTGACTGGCCTCAGGGTGGAAAGAGCACTTTCCCTAAGGCTTTCTGAGGTAGCAGCTTTAAACTGGCCAATCCCCATTTACAGTTTGCCTGATGGCTTCCAGGTTTCAGCAATCAAAGCTCCCAGGTGTCTCTTATTGGAGGGTGGCCCAGCAACCCACCCAGCCCTGCCTTGTCAAGTCAGTCCAGATTCCTCCAGCTCTGCCATCAGGTGGGGGGAATATGTGCATTTGTATAGGTTAAGGCTTGTAATTAGGCAGATGGATGCAAAGTGCTTCCAATAGCCTGCTCTTCTGACCTAACCTCTCCCGACACTCGCCTTGGTCCAGGTCCCTGGCTTCCATGGCCTGCATGTCTTGTGCATGCACAGTAAGCACCCTGTTAGCCATCCTTGGGGAGCCAGGGCTCTCCAGGTCTGTGGAGCTAGTCTATCCCCAACCCCCCTCACAGCCTTAAAGGTGAAGGAAACCCACCTGCAGAAAATCACTTGGAAGTGGCCACTGGAATGGATGACAGTCAGTTCCCATGAGGACTGGCTGCCTGATGGGGTCCTGGGCTCTGCTGCAATCAAGGCTCCTACGTGTCTCCAGGGGGAGGATGCCTCACCCTGGAAAGGCAGTGCACTTTCTTCCTACTCTGCCTTACAAATACATGCATTTGTAGGGGCACCTAGTTGGCTCGTTGAAAGAGCCTGCAACACTTGATCTCTGGCTCATGAGTTCAAGCCCCACATTGGGTGTAGAAATTAATCTAAAATAAACAAACTTCAAATATGTGCATTTGTGTAGGTTAAGACTTGAAATGAGGTAGATGAAATGGTGTTATTTATGCTAAGGAGTTTTAAAATGGAGTTGGGAAGCCGTTAAGGAGATGAGCCTTATGTAAGTCCTTACTGGTGGGACCATGAACTTTTGAACTGGGATAAAGTGCAAATATTCCAAGGACTCGGCGTGAACACTTGCACCTTACGGTAAGAGACTTTGCTTAGTGATAACCTTAGCAACCTATTGTATTCACTCAAGATACCAGTCATTGGATTCAGGGCCCCCCTAATCCAATAAAATTAATTTTATCTGCAAAGGTCCTATTTTCAAATAAGGTCATAGTCTGAGGCTCTGGGTAGACATGAATTTGGGAAAGACGCTATTCAACACTATAGACAGGATCAGCATTACTGATTTTTCCTTTCACCTCAGTATCCAATAAGGCTCAGCATGGTATCCCCTGTTTTAGTAACAAGTATGGCCACTGCTGGGTGAACTGCTATCACATCAGCCCTGGGGCCCCAAACTGAGAAGGCTGTTCCATGCATTATTCTTCCTGAGGAGTTTCACCCACTCACCTGCTTCAGCTTCCATATACCTATACGATGACTCCAAAATCTCTCTCTCCAGCCTCACTACTCTCCTGAGTTCTAGACTTCTTTTTCCAGTGTCTTCAGGATATTCCAACCGGTTAGCCTGAAGGCATCTCAAATTTGACTTGTGTCTTACTGGAGCTTTTATGTCTGTCCTTTTCCTGATTTTTTTTTTTTAATTTTTAAATTTTGTTTTAGAGAGAGAGAGAGACAGTGTGTGAGCAGAGGATATGGGCAGAGGGAGAGAGAATTTCAAGCAGTTTCCACGCTTAGCATGGAGCTGGACACAGGGCTCGATCCCATGACCCTGAGATCATGACCTGAGCCAAAATGAAGAGTTGGACGCTCAACTAGCTGAGCCACCCAGGCACCCCCTTTTGTCTCCTTCATTGGCATGATCAACTTCCCCACTCAAAAAAAAAAACAAACTCTCACACCATTGAGAGTAACTTTCAACTCTGGTCTTTCCCTCCCCTAATATCTCCTCTGGTTCCATCTCAGAGATGATTCTGGATCACCATCCTCTGCTGTAATTCACAGGTCTTTATCAGCAGGTATCAGCCTGGATATGGAGATGCTCCTATAGAGTATTGTGCAGAACATAATCTGCTTAGAAAATGAGAAGGGTTGTTTTGGCTTTGTTACAGGTTTAGATATTAAGCACATTCTGGCTCAGAAAGTACAATGAATCCTAGATAATTTTGTAGTTGTCTACAGGTGGAACAGATGTCTTTTCTCCTCCTGGTTACTTCCAGACCATTTCCTCCACCCCATCTACTCCCCTACTGAGCTCCTAGTCTTACTTTACTCCTCAATGATGCAGTCATTTATGGAGCCCTGGGTCTTTCCCCTTCATTTTTTGAAGACTTTTATCTCCAGGCTCACTGCTGCTCTCAGAAGCAACTCCTGATTTTGAATATCCAAGCATATGATCTTCCAATAGCCAGGCCTAATGATTCTTTGACTTCTCCTCCAATCATGTCTCTCCCCTTAGCAGTTGCGCAACTCCCATGGACCTAACATTGGTTGTTACAGCACATCCCAGCCATCCCTCAGTCTCGCCCCACCTCCACTCATCTTCACAGCCAGTTCCCAGCTGTTCTTCTCTCTCTGTGTCACATTCTATTCTCACTCTTCTCTCTGCCTGGCTTCACTTCCATGATTAGTCATTATAATCACTGCCTTGTGTAACTCTCTGCTCCCAACCTGGGCCACTGAGCATAACACAGCTGCAGAAACACACAACGGCACCAGTCTGGCTTCTTCTAAATGCATGATGCCAGCCCCAAGAGAACCCTTGATTCTGTTGAGCAACCACACGTTTTTCTGGCATGTTCATCCCCCCTCCTAGGTAACCTTCTAGATAATCTTTGTATTCTCCTAGATAACTAGTTTTTACACCCTCCCTTTTTCCTTCTAACCTCCAGTACCCCTCCCATTCTTACTCTTTTCCATTTTCTTAAGAAAACAGAAGCAATCAGGGTGCATGTGTGGCTCAGTCGGTTAAGCATCCGACTTCAGCTCAGGTCACGACCTCACAGTTCCTGGGTTCAGGCCCCGCATCGGGATCTGTGCTGACAACTCAGGGCCTGGAAACTGCTTCGGATTCTGTCTCTGTCTCTGTCTCTGTCTCTCTCTCTCTCTCTCTGCCCCTCCCCTGCTTGTACTAGGTCTCTCTCTCTCAAAAATAAATGAATGTTAAAAAAAAAAAAAAAAGAAAACAGAAGCAATCTGAATAGAACAAACACCACAGCTCTCACCACCACAGCCACTGACCATCTGCATCTGAATCCACACTCTGCCTCCCCTTCTGTTTCTGTGGGCAAACTGTCCGTGCTCCTAGCTGAGGACAGGGTTTTGCTCATGTCCAAGATCAATAATTATCAATCACTTAATACAATATCAACCAATGTGTTATTTTTCATCAATACACAATCTGTGCTTTGTCTAATCGAAAAAGAAACAAACCCGTCTTTTGATTTCACATCTCCTCCAGCTACTGCTCCATTTTTTCTGCTGTCCTTCATAGTAACTACCTCAATATCCCTTCAATTCCTCTTTTTCCATTCTTTCATGGACCCAACTCAATCCGGGTTGGGTACCCCGTACCATACACCAAACCTGTTCTTGTCAAGGTCATAACCTTCACACACTGGTTAATTCTCACACCTCACCTTTCTTAACCTATCAGCGGCTGTGACACAGTGGTTCCTAACTGGTTTCCCTGCTTGTGCCCATGCCCCCCTGTAGTCTATTCTCAACACAGAAGCCACAGTGATCCTTTTAACACCTAAATCATCTTATTTCATTCCTCTACACAATAAATTCAGAATAAAATCCAGAATCCATACCCTATCCGAAAAGCCTCCCTGGATTGACCTCTTTAGAACTCTGGAAACTTCTACTGCTCTCTCCTTGGCCACTCCCCACCAGCCACTGTGGCTTTCCAGTTGTTCCTTCCACAGACCTGTGTGTGCTTCTCCTTAGAACATTTTTGCAGGGATTTTGCTATGCCTGGAGGGTTCCCGTTCCCCACCATTATTATCTGTTCCTTCCTTTCCTCCCTCCTATTATCTGTTCCTTCCTTTCCTCCCTCCTATCTACCTGTAGAATGTCATGCCTCAAAGGTAGGAAGGCTGGTCTCTCTTTTTTTTTTTTCTTTAATGTTTACTTATTTTTGAGAGAGAGAGAGCGAGCAGGGGAGGGGCAGAGAGAGAGAGAGAGAGGGAGACACAGAATCGGAAGCAGTCTCCAGGCTCTGAGCTGTCAGCACAGAGCCCAATGTGGGGCTTGAACTCACAAACTGTGAGATCATGACCTGAGCCAAAATCTGATGCTTAACCGACTGAGCCACCCAGGGGCCCTAGGAAGGCTGGTCTCATCTCTTGCTGTAATCTCACTGCTAAGAACTGTGCCAGACACATAGTGGGCCCTCACTCAATGTTTAATGACTAGAAGACTGTCCTACTTCATCTTGGCCCTATGCCTTCTAACATATTATGTGTCATTGGCCTGCAATGCTCTTCCTTCCACCTGGAAATACTCATTTCTTCAGACTCACCTTTATTTTTTTTGGTGAAAACTCTTTTTCCTTAGGTGGTCTCTATTCCGCTATCACCCATACTGGTGCTTTTAAATCCACTTAACCACAATAGCACACTTAGCCTTTATTATATTTAAAAATTATAACTGACATAATATTTTCTTTTTTAAAAAGTATTTAAATTTTTTAAAAATGTTTATTTATTTTTGAGAGACAGAGAGAGACAGAGCATGAGTCAGGGAGGAGCAGAGAGAGAGGGAGACACAGAATCTGAAGCAGGCTCCAGGCTCTGAGCTGTCAGCACAGAGCCCAAGCACAGGGCTTGAACTCAGGAACGCTGAGATCATGACCTGAATGCAAGTCGGAAGCTTAACTGACTGAGCCACCCAGTCGCCTCTAATATTTTCTAATACATACTTCCCTTTCAAATTTCCCCAACTGTCCTAGTAATTGTCTTTATGGCTCAAAAAAAATTAAACCAAAGATTTAATCAAGGACCACACGTTACCTTGCTTTAAAAATTTGCTTAGTTTTCAGTGGATCTGTTACTAATTCATGCACATAATTTCGAAGAGAAAGGTAAAATTCCCTTCAGCCAGGTCAGATAAATGAGAAAAATCTATTAGTTCCATTTTTTTTCTCCTGGAGGTGCTCCTTCCCGTAGGTCTCCTTCTATGAAGAGTTCTGGGTATTAGAGCCTGGCCACCCAGCTTCCTCCTGGCACTCCCTGTTACCACCATCTGAGAATTCCCATCACCTCTCTCCCAGGTTGGATTCCATGTGTTCTGGATCTCAGGTTCCCTCTGTCTTGATTTACTCCCTTATTCTGGTAGAAAACAGGCTCCATTAGCTTCTTGTGGAAAGGCGCATGGAAGATAGGTTCTTCGAGGACTTATTGGTCTGAAGGGACCTATATTCTACCTTCAAATTCTATTGAGAGTTGGTTGGGTATAGAATTCTAGGTGTAAAAATAATTTATCCTTAATATTTCAAAGGCATTATTCTATTGACTTCTAATTTCCACTGTGGTTTAGATACCCAATATGTTCTGATTATTTGTTCTTTGTATATAATTGCTGCCCTAAGGCTTTTAGGATTATTTCTTCATCCTTTATATTCTAAAGTTGTACAGTTATATGCATTAGATTTTTTAGAATTTATTTTATTTATCTTTTTTAAGTTTATTCATTTTTCAGAGAGAGAGAGAGAGAGAGAGAGAGAGCGTTAGCAGGGGAGGGGCAGAGAGAGAGAGGGAGACACAGAATCTGAAACAGCCTCCAGGCTCTGAGCTGTCAGTACAGAGTCTGACACAGGGCATGAACCCACAGACTCTGAGATCATGACCTAGCTGAAGTTGGACACTCAACCAACTGAGACATCCAGGCACCCCTAGATTTTTTTTAATTCAATAATTTAGGTACTAAGTATATGCTTTCAATCTGGAAACTCATTCCTTTTACTCATTTCTTTCAATATGGGGGGATGTTCTTTTATTATTTATTCAACATATAACCTCCTTTTGGTTAATTTTCATTTCTCATTCTAGAACTTCTATTAGTTTCATGTTAGAGAGCCTCCTAATGTTCCTATCATTTTTGTCTTATTTTCTTCTTTTTTCTTTTCATTTTTTTTGTTTTGTTTTGCCTTTTTTTTTTTTTTTTTTAATTTTTTTTTTTTCAACGTTTATTTTTTTTTGGGACAGAGAGAGACAGAGCATGAACGGGGGAGGAGCAGAGAGAGAGGGAGACAGAATCGGAAACAGGCTCCAGGCTCTGAGCCATCAGCCAGAGCCTGATGCGGGGCTCGAACTCACGGACCGCGAGATCGTGACCTGGCTGAAGTCGGACGCTTAACCGACTGCGCCACCCAGGCGCCCCTGCCTTTTTTTTTTTTTTAATGGGCAGTTTCCTTAAGATTCTCTTCTAACCTTTCTATTGAAATGGTTTCCATCCCAGTTATTATACTTTTAATTTCCAAAATCGCTTTCTTTTTCTTTGATTGCTTCTTTAAAAAAAAAAAAAAACTTCAAATATAACCTTATTTTTGTGTTATGGGTCCAACAGCTTTTCTTCTTTTTCAGAGGATACTGGTTAGTTTCTTTGAAATTTTCTTCTGTTGTCTGCACTGCCTCTGTTTCTTCTAAGTCCCCCACCCACCCATTTGGTCTATGTCTCTTATGTTGGAGGCTTTCCTAAAATGTCTGGTGATCCTTGGCTGTCTATCTGTATCTAAGAGTCAAGATAGAAAAAATGGATTTTGGTGGGAAGGGGGAAGCCTGATGAGTGGTGAGCTGCACTGGAGGATTAACAAGCCAGGAGTGAGCCAATTTCTAGAAGGCTTACCCCACAGGACTCATCATCCTCCAGCTTTGGAGGGAGCAAATCAACCTGGTCTGAGAGCCACCTGGAAAATGAGGGGGCAAAGGGCCTGAGAGGTCTTGCAGACTAGTATGTCTATTTCTTTATTCTACTTTTCAGTTCACCCCTCGCCCCTGCCTTTCCAGGCCAGGGCAGGAAGGCACATTCAATTTCTGAGCCCCAAGGGTTCTAGGGCAGAATAGGTTTATTCTTCACTGGCCCCCCTCTGTTGGTGCTTGGGTTTCAGCTTTTTCCTGGGCTAGTCACATTAAGCCATTGGGTGGCCAGCTTCCTAAAATTATGACTTGGTCTGTTGTTCTTATCTGTCCTAATCTTTATGTCCTTATGGGTTTATAATCTTTCGTTTTTTGTCTTTTGAAGTGGGGTAGGTTGGGAGACAGTAAAAATAAAGAGCATGTGTTCAATTCTCCATCTCTTTAGGTAAATTAATAATTTGTTATCAAACGTTTTAGAGAATCACTGCACAGTTTTCCCTTAGAAGAGGACTTCTTCAAACACATATATAATTGAATATGCTGTACTTGATTTCATTACTGGAGTAAATGTTCCACCACTTAAAGGAACTCAGTATGTATTAGGGCCATCTAGTGGACAACTTGAATTAGCACCATAGGCTTGAAATCTGACAGGGTGCTTCCTCCTGAAACCTAGGAGAAGAGCTAGAAAGTACCATTTACTACCTCCTTGGTGTGTCTATGCAAAACGTCCCCAAACAGAAGTGTCCTCTATTGTATGGAGAGAACATGGACACATTCATTATGTAGTTTATTTTAGTACCTATTTTATTTCATCTTCACGGTTATCCTAAAGCCTTGCTGTTGCAATTTAAAATGTTTCTCTACTAATACTTGTGGGAGATGAAAAAATAACTGACCTGTCCTCCTTTCTTTAAACAGACTTTTTATTCAGTGATGATTAGATTCTATTTCTTTCTCCTTGGGGGTATTTCACTAGCCCATGGCTGGCCCTTCCTAGGACTTAATTGAAAAAGAAATGGCAAATATGATTAGGCTGCTAGACCTGGTAAAACAGTAGAGCCAGGCTCGGAGGTTACCTGTGCCCGGCTGAGACAAGCTGCCAGTGAATTATGCTGCTCTGTGGTTATTAAGACTTCACGTTACACAGGTGAATTGAAAAGACATAAGTTATCCAGTCTCTCAATCTTCCCCTCTGTAATTTACTTAAAACAAAACAAAACAAAACAAAAAACTGATCTGAGGAGGATTTCAGGTGGAAATTTAAAATTACTTCTCTTTCCATAACTCCAAAAGGATTTTATGTCTGTATCTGCAGAACCTAATGTAGATATTCCTAAACCTCAACTCCTGAGAGTTTCCACGGTATCAAAATATATGAATCGCCAGTGCTTGAGCCAAGTGCAAACCAATTAAGGTTTTAAATAGATTAAGTGTGAGCTGAAACGGGCTGCATAATTTAAATGCCATCTAGTGGCCAAGTGTCATTTTCAGTCCTCGATCAAAACCGTTTTGGTGCCTTCTAATATTTTTCTTAGGGTGATTTACTAAATAGTTTTGAATCAGAGGTATTATAGCTGCTTCTGCTCTTGGATGAAACGGAATTGGCATATTTCCACACCATAAAAAAGGTTTACCAGCCTTAAGCAGATCAAGTCCTAACTCTTACGCCCGCTGCATCTGTCTGTATGGCTGCAAAACAGAGTTGTGGCTTGGTTTGGTTACTTTGTCATTAAATGGCACCAGTAGTTATTACTTTGTAATTGAAAAATAAAAACAAGTACATACGTAATGTGAGGCAACAACTATAAGAACAGAATTTTAAATACTAATGGCCAGAGAATTTAAATGATCAACTTTCAGTCTCAGGAAGTTGAAGAGCTATGAGAGAGACATCATTTATCGATAAAGGCATGCTACGAACAAGCCAATCGGTGTGATAGGAACAGTGGTGGTAGTAGCAGCAGCTAACATATTGAATGCTCACCTACTCTTGTAGGTTCTGAGGGTTCCGCTTGTAGCACTTACTTGATCTTCACAACAACCTAATGAAGTAGATACTATTTTCACATGCATTTTACAGACAAAATTGAGGCACAGAGTGGTTAAATTGCATACCCACTCGTGAGAAGCTGACTACGAATCAGAATATTTTTTTTTAACGTTTATTTATTTTTGAGACAGAGAGAGACAGAGCATGAACGGGGGAGGGGCAGAGAGAGAGGGAGACACAGAATCTGAAGCAGGCTCCAGGCTCTGAGCGGTCAGCACAGAGCCCGATGCGGGGCTTGAACTCACCGACCGTGAGATCATGACCTGAACCGAAGCCCGACGCTCAACCAACCAAGCCACCCAGGCGCCCCCGAATCAGAATATTTAGAGTGTCCTTTGGTCTCTTAGTAGTTGGGTTGGATTTTAGTAAGTACTGTTTTGGGGCGCCTGGGCGGCTCGGTCGGTTAAGCATCCGACTTCAGCTCAGGTCAGGATCTCGCGGTCCGTGAGTTCGAGCCCTGCATCAGGCTCTGGGCTGACGGCTCAGAGCCTGTGGCCTGCTTCCGATTCTGTGTCTCCCTCTCTCTCTGCCCCTCCCCCATTCATGCTCTGTCTCTGTCTCAAAAATAAATAAACGTTAAAAAATTAAAAAAAATAAAGTACTGTTTTGGTTGAAGTTTCTTTGGAGAATCACGAAAGTCCCTTTAATGGAACCAGAGCACAGTTGGCCCTTGATCATCTTGGTTTCCAGGTAAAGTTGCCCGAAAGAGGAGGCTGAGCTCTGAGCCCCTGACCATGTCATCTTTGGATAGACCCAGCCACTCTTTTGGCTATGTGGGAATTAACTGCCTCTGGAGAAAGGAGACTAGAAGTCACTTTTGTATAAGTGCGGTCTGGGGTTGGCACTTTTTCCTCCAGCTCTGTACTTCAGATGTCAGAGTGTTGATTTATCTGAGTGTAACCCAACTAGCTGTGTTTATGCAATAAATAGGATATCATTAAGTATTTTCTTCCTGTTGGTCGCAAATCAGTTCCATTCTTTCACTTCAGGCATGTGAGCATTTGAAGCCTTAAAGGTAATAAATGAGTTTAATACCTCACAGAGTGCTTTGTTGATTTCAGTGAGCCTCACAAAGTGTTTTTGAGGTTGAAAACAATGGGTTGATTATCCTCAGTGCACAGATAAGGAAACTAGGACTCAGATTAAGTGGCAAAATTCACATGACTAGTGACCACAGAATTAAGACTAAAACACTTAGGCACTTTATTGCACTCATTCACATTTACGCACATGTGCCTGCACACACACGCGCGCACACACACACACACACTTTTCCAAGTATGCAGTATGAATATGTGTGCATGCACGAATGACCATGCCAACTGAATGTTAAGTAAGGTAGCCTAAGGTAAAAGTGAACTTATGCTACTTGCAAGCTTATCATCTATTTTGTACTTTTTCAGTTACTGTTCCAAGATCTTTAAAAGAAAGTCAGATAATCAAATCAGCCAAATAGGAAAGTGGTTTAGATATTTTATAGCCTCAAAGGCAGAATCTAGGTAATCTTTCAAGGTCAACTCAAGTCCTCTAATTTTATTTTGTAATTTAAAAAAGTAGCATTTTAATTCTTTAAAGGAATTTTTTTTTTTTAACGTTTATTTATTTATTTTGAGAGAGAGGGAGAGCATGTACAGGGGAGGAGAAGAGAGAGAGGGAGAGGCAGAGAGAATCCCAAGCAAGCTTAATGAGTGTCTTGAACTCACAAACCGTGAGATCATGACGTGAGCCGAAACCAAGGGCCGGACGCTTAACCAACTGAGCCTCCCAGATGCCCCACCACAAGATACTGTTAATGACAGAGAAAAAACTGAGAGTTGATGGAGGGAGGTGGGTGGAAGATGGGCTAGATAGGTGACGGATATTAAGGAGGGGACCCGTTGTGATGAGCACTGGGTGTTGTAAATGATGAATCACTGAATTCTACTCCTGAAACCAATATTGCACTGTGTATTAACTAAAATTTAAATTAAAAACTTAAAAGACCTTCAAAATTTATACCATACCAGCTAAAACTTAATCAAATGACTACTTTCCTAGTGCAAGAAAGATTAGGAAATGTAGTGTGTTAGCTCATCATAGTAGAAAATACTCTGATAATTATGACTCATAAGATAATATTTCCCTTAAAAATATAGTAAGATGCTAAAATGGACTCTTTTTTTTTTTGCATGTTAATTAATTTATTTTGAAAAAAGCACTTATCAATACCTAAAATTATTTAGTTTTATTTTCATTGATTGCCTGTATCTCCTACTCTTTTTTTTTTTTATATATATGAAATTTATTGTCAAATTGGTTTCCATACAACACCCAGTGCTCATCCCAAAAGGTGCCCTCCTCAGTACCCATCACCCACCCTCTCCTCCCTCCCACCCCCCATCAACCCCCAGCCTGTTCTCAGTTCTCAACAGTCTCTTATGCTTTGGCTCTCTCCCACTCTAACCTCTTTTTTTTGTTGTTGTTCCCCTCCCCCAGGGGTTTCTCTTAAGTTTCTCAGGATCCACATAAGAGTGAAACCATATGGTATCTGTCTTTCTCTGTATGGCTTATTTCACTTAGCATCACACTCTCCAGTTCCATCCACGTTGCTACAAAAGGCCATATTTCATTTTTTCTCATTGCCACGTAGTACTCCATTGTGTATATAAACCACAATTTCTTTATCCATTCATCAGTTGATGGACATTTAGGCTCTTTCCATAATTTGGCTATTGTTGAGAGTGCTGCTATGAACATTGGGGTACAAGTGCCCCTATGCATCAGTACTTCTGTGTCCCTTGGATAAATTCCTAGCAGTGCTATTGCTGGGTCATAGGGTAGGTCTATTTTTAATTTTCTGAGGAACCTCCACACTGCTTTCCAGAGCGGCTGCACAAATTTGCATTCCCACTTTAAAGGAATTTTTGTTCATAAAATGGCATACCTCTGTAGCAGTTTGACAAGCTTATCATGCTTAATACAATTTATCCAGAAGGAGGCAGCATTTTACTATTAAATTGATGCTTCTGCAAAGATTCTAACAAGTATTATATGTATTTTCTTTCCTTTAAAAATGTAGGCTACCTAATCACACACATTCAAAAAGCTTTCAGGGCAGAGAGTCCTCGATATCACTGGAGTCTGCATACTGAAATAGTTGTAAAATCCAAATCCTGCTCAGATCAAGTGTGTCTAAAATTACAAATAGCATCGATGGTGGCCAAATTGATTGGCAGGAACTGTTTTTGCAGTAAAGACACTGATCAAAACAGGGTTGAAGAGAAGATGGGAGTAGCAGAAGTGGGACATGAATGATTCAATTATTGCTGACTTGTAGGAAATAAGTATTTGGTCAACAGGAGATCAACTTTAGAGAAAAAAAAACCCTTTAATCCACTCAGAAATAAGGATAATGCAATAGTTTTAATCATATACCTAATTTGCATGAATGTAACTTGCTCTTCTTTCCCTGTTTCCAGATAATCACAGGAGCTTTAGAAGTGACCTTGAAATTTCATGTGACATATTTCAGTGATTGCAGATCAGAACCCATTTCATCCATCTAGGGAAGCGAGTCTATCTACTTTGAAAGAATTACGAAGAAAGGGATTCCAACATAATAGGGGGGATTCAGTTATAAGAATGATGGGATGCTAGGGGGACTCTTCTGTTGCCCTGTGTTTGGCAGAAGGGCCCAGAGCTAAAAGCAGTATTTGGGGCCTGACGCTTTCTCCTGACAAATTTTCCTAAGAGGCTAAAGAACTGGGCATCGGTCCCCACCTACATCCCCTGGCTCTTCATACCCACTTACTGATCTGTAAGAGAAGCTGGGGAAGTTGTGGGATGCCAATTCCTCCTTTTCCCATTGACAAAGGACTTCTGACTTGCATTGCCGAGTCAAGAAAGAGGGCTCAAGACAATGGCTTTTAGGGACTGCTTCTGGTGACTTCAGATCAGGCAGCAGACTTGCTGGGCTACCCATTCCTACCAGAGCAGAAAAGACGGAAGCTGGGGAGGGCTGGCTGGCAAAGTAGAAGAGGTGACAGTGGAACAGTCAGCTTGCCCACCCACTAGGTGACGTGGCCAGGGTGCGAGAAATTCCTTAGGACAAGAGGATGTACGGAAGGCAGCTATTCTACAGTCACCTTACTGTACAATTCCCTCTCCTACCTTCCCCCCACAGGACTGTGCACCATGACTTGGGGTATATTACAGGGATAGTTGAGGGGGTGGGTAGAAGAGGTCCAGTTAGAGTTGAATCTTTCATATGGGATACTGTGGTGTGGGAAGACCTCCACGACTAAGTTTCACATGTGCTCCCCAAGCGACAGACTTCAGATACTGGCAAGCACACTCGGACTCACTGGAGAAGCAGAGCTGCCAATGGAGAGAGGGTTACGGCTACCCCTCCCCTTCTTTTTTTTTTTTTTTTTTTTTTTTAATTTTTTTTTCAACGTTTTTATTTATTTTTGGGACAGAGAGAGACAGAGCATGAACGGGGGAGGGGCAGAGAGAGAGGGAGACACAGAATCGGAAACAGGCTCCAGGCTCCGAGCCACCAGCCCAGAGCCCGACGCGGGGCTCGAACTCACGGACCGCGAGATCGTGACCTGGCTGAAGTCGGCCGCTTAACCGACTATGCCACCCAGGCGCCCCTACCCCTCCCCTTCTTGCTGATTCCCCTGCTGACAGGAGCCAGGCCTGGGGGAGGGAAGAAGGGGTGTTTCAGAGCCAGGACTCTTTCCAACCCCATCTCACTTCAAACAGGCAAGGTCCCAACTCATACCTTCTCTGGAGTGGTGGGATACGGAGGAGATGGAATTTACGTAGAGCTTGAAATTGAAGTTTTAGATGCTCTTTTTTAAGAACTGGAAGTTAATAGAAACTGATTCAATCTGCCCAGGATGCAATGGAGTGAGAGGAAAAGAAAATGGGAAGGTGAGGGCAGGGAAGATTCTGATCACCAATTCCAATGTGTGGGTTTTTTCTCACACTACCAGGTGATGCTCTGGACCAGCTGAGGGTCCTACGATTCAACTCAATTCTAACACTATCTACCTGTAGATAACATCAGATTCCACAAGCTCAGTCCTACAAGACTGCCCCCACTTCAGATGCTAATCACAAGTCCAGATTGTTCTCTGTGCTTCTGAACAACTGGCTATAAATCAGAGGTTTTCATGACCCCCTCCTTGGGTTCAATTAATGTGTAAGAGCAAATCACAGAACTCAGGAAACCTGTTTGCTCAGTAGACTATTGGTCTATTACAAAGGATATTAAAGGATATGAATTAACCTCTAGATAAAGAGACACATAGGATGATGTCCCAGACAGAGGAACTTGTGTCCCATGGACTTCGGAGTCCAACACAGTGGCACATGGAAATATTCTGGTTCACCAATCTGGAAGCTCTCCGGACCCAGTCCTTTTGAGGTTTTATGGAGGCTTCTTTACATAGGTAGGCCGTGATCAAATCATTGCCATTGATTGATTAAATCATTGACCACTGGGTGATAGATTCAACCTCCTGTCCCTCTCTGCTCTCCAGAAGTTGGGTTAGGGGAGGGAGTGCTAGAAGTTCCAACACTCTAATCATGTGGTTGGTTCTCTTGGCTCCTAGCCCAGTCTAGAAGTGCTTTCCAAAAGTCACTATTAACATAACAAAAACCACCTTTATGGCTCCCATCAATTAGGAAATTCCAAGGGTTTTAGGAACTCTATGCCAGACATTAGAGGAGACCAAATAAATATTTCTTGTTATAAATCACAATATCACATCAGGGATTAGGAAAAAGATTATTTCATATTATGCCCCATCGAGTAGAGATAAACTGACCTCATAAGTGTGTAATTAATGGGAACGTTATTTAAAAACTGCTATAATTTTAAATTTCCACCCTTCACCATTAAAGCTTGTTTCCCAGGGAAGGAAAGGACAGTATCAAAGAAGTTCTGAAGGAGACTGTGAGAGTGTCTCCCACCCAATGGGGAGAGAAATTAGATAATACTTGTAGTTTCTTGGAAGCTGTGTGTGGGTGGGAGAAGGGTGGCAGGAAAGACAGACAGATCTACCCAAGACAAAGAGAGAAAGGAGAGCACAGGAGGAGGAAGGGATATAAGTGGTCAGATAAGTGGACTCTGATTCCTCATCATACCTTCGTGGCCAAAGGAGAGAGGGCGTTAAAAATAACCCTACCTTTTTTATTGGGGGAGTGGGTAATTCCCAGAGCAAATTGTTTTGTTTCTAGTTTCCCTAGATACAGACTGGGAACATTTCAAGCCTCCTAAAAGAATCATAATATCCAATATGGAACCATCCAGGCAGCAAAGGAGAAATGGCTGAAGACAGACTATTTAAGCATGGAGAGGGTGAAATATCGAATCCCTATAATCTCCTGGTTTGTGTCTGATGTGGAAAGATCCAAAAGTTCCTACATGCCTTGATGCAGCAATTGAAACCAGAGTCCTGAACTTACTACAGGCCTGTACAATTTTCTATAAAAAACAAAAAAAACAACCCAGTTAAAAAATGGGCAGAGGATCTGAATAGACATTTTTCCAAAGAAGACACAGAAGGACAAGAGGTACATGAAAAGATGCTTGACCTCACTAATCATCCAGGAAATGGAAATCAAAACCATAATGAAATATTACCTTACACCTGTCAGAATGGCTATAATCAAAAAGGCAAGAAGTAACTAGTGTTGGTGAAGATGTAGAGAGGAAGGATCCCTCCTACACTGTTAGTGGGAATGTCAGTTGGGTGCAGCCACTATGGAAAACAGTATGGAGTCCCCCCTCCCAACCCTCCCCCCACCCCAAATTAATAATAGAACTACCATACGAGACAGTAATTCCACTTCTGGGGCTTTATTCAAAGAAAACGAAAACACCAACTGTTACAGATACATGCACTCTGATGTTCATTGCAGCATTATTTACAATAGCCAAGACATGGAAGTGACCTCAGTGTCCACAGACAAATGGATAAAGAAGATGTGATATATATAATGGGATATGACTCAGCCTTAAAAAAAGAATGAAATCTTACCATTTGTGACAACATGAATGGACTTAAAGGATATTAAACTAACTGAAATAAGTCAAAGACTAATACCACGTGATTTCACATATATATGGAATCTATAAAACAAAAATAAATGAACAGACAAAACAGAACAGAAACAGATCTACAGATTCTGGAAATCAACTGTTGGTTACCTGAGGGAGGAGGGATTGGAGAGGCAGACAAAATAGGTGAAGGGGATTAAGAGGCACAAACTTCCAGTTATAAAATAAATAATTCATGAGAATATAAAGGACTGCACAGGGAATACTATCAATAATATTGTAATAATTTTATATGGCAAGAGATGATAACTAGACTTATCATGGGGATCATTTAGTAATTGAATTGAATCACTATGGTATACACCTGAAACTAGTAGGATATTGTATGTCAATTATGCTTTAATTAAAAAACAAAAACTGAAAAACAAAAATCCACAGGCTTGCTAGGGCTGTGGTAAAAATAAGTGGGGTGGGGGGGCCAGTGTAGGCTCTCTCAGGCACTGCTGGAAGATGAGGTGGAGACAGACTCAAGAGGATTTTACAGGGCCAGTATAAGGTAGAGCCCGTTAACAGAAGAAAAGATCTCTAAGACTCCAGCTTTGCCAAAAGAACTGATCATGAACGTCACCAGCAGGGTATGACCAGGTGGGTGCGGGGACATCTCTGAGGAAGCCAGCTCTGGGCTCAACTTTCCCTTTCCCCTGCCCCCCGGAGGTATGTAATCTCTGCCCTACATTCAAGTCCCCATCTCGGGAGGGAAGTGGGAGGAACAAGAGAAGAGAGACAAATCTTGGAGGGAGTTTGAACCTCAAATTGGCTGCATATTTATCTGGAAGGGACTGTTTAAAGCCAAGCAGCTGATTCATTCTTAACTGGCAATTTTGTACCTCCCCTTATCCCACTGTATCCTACAACCTCAAGAAGTGGGAATGCAATGTATTTGTCGGGTCAGGCCGCCATAACAAAATGCCATAGACTAGGGGGTTTAAGCAACAGAAATCTATTTTCTCACAATTCTGGAGACTAGAAGTCCAAGATCAAGGTATCAGCAGGTTTGGTTCCTGGTGGGAACCCTCCTCCTGGCTTCAGACTGCCTCCTTTTTACTAGTCCTCATGTAACACACACACAGAGAGCTCTGGTGTCTCTTCCTCTTTTTATAAGGACACTAATCCCATCCTGGGGGCTCCACCCTCATGACCTCATCTAAACCCAGTCACCTCTCAAAGGTCTCACATCCAACTAACCATCATACCGAGTATCAGGACTACAATATGAGTTTTGGTGGGGACACACAAGTCCAAAGCTGGGGGCTTATGAGCAAGTTTATATCATTCATAGAAAAGCACAATGCTAAAATTTTTTGATGGTCATAAGTTACAGTGTGTTATTAAGAAACAAATCCTACTACAAGTATTTCCAGTTCCCCACTTCGTTAGCCCTGGGAACAATGTGTGTGTGGGTAGAGAAAGAAACTGACAGGATGGAGGGAAGAGGGAAGGAGGAAGTGAAAAAGATACTATGAGGGAAAAAGAGAGAAAGGCAGAGATGAAGAGGGAGAGAGGGAGTGACCTGGGGTGACTCCAGGTAGAGAGAGTGGGAAGGAGGGACTCAGAGCCACTGGAGCAGTGCAGTTTGTCAGAAGGGCTGGAAACTGGGGGGAAATTGGAATTAAGAGAGGATTCTCAGGTAGTTTTCTTCGGTGAAGTCTGATATGACACCCTCCCGATCTCCCTGTTACCTTTTACAAGAAACACATTCCCGTTGTACCTTTACAGTTGCTTTCCTGTGTTCATTCTGATTCTTTTGAGCATTGAGACCTGGGGGCCTTCAGGTCATACACTTTTGACACAGTGTTGGCCCAGGCTAGTTTAACAGGCTCCCATTATGAGTCTCTCTTGTATCTCATCCCTTATGTTGGCATTTATGACATCCCTTTCCTGTTCTGTCCCATTGGGGAGCAGTCTGTCCTGACATGCTTACAGCCATTGTAAACTGAAGTCTAGTAGAAAATCAGTCTCCAGGTTTTTCTTGCTGTAATAACACCAGGGTCTGTCTTTGTTTCTCCCAGGTTGCTGTAGACTTTCCTTTTGAGTCTTTTAATCATCTTTAGTCTACATTGGATTTGCCTTGTACCTCTTCAGCTAATTAGCCTGGAGTAGGATTAGCAAACACCACAAACAGTACTTGGATCATTTATTTCTGAGTCATGCTCTCTCTCTTACAATGACTTTCCATTTATTTTTTCAGACAATTTGCTTAGTTAAGTAAAAGGTCAAATTTTAGTTGTAATGTTCCCAGTGATTTCAAACTATCTGCCGGGTAGTTCGGACTCCTTCAGATTTAGATCTCACTGCCTTTTGTGACCACATTGCCTAGAGGACATGGGTGTTATATGCTTTTTTTCTGATAGTCTATTTTCAGTGTAAAACTCTTAGTGAATATTTAGAAGTTTGGCTTATTACAAAGTTTAGAGTGTGTGTTTACTTAAAACAAGAGAACTTTAAATCTATCATAAATGTCTATTTTGGTTGATTACTTGCCCAATGAGGCATAATACACAAAAATGCTGAACATTCCATTCAACCATGTGGGACAAACTGGGAATTCTGAAGGATTAAATATCATAAGAAAATGGGAAAATTCCATACAGTTAGAAGGAGATGGGAAGAAGGAAATGGTAAATTTGTAGCATCCTGGGGGAAAAAATTAAAGACCATTCTTTTTTTCTGTGTAGAAAAGTAGGAGAAAGAGTTCTAAAATTTACAAAATATATTCCCTTTATGTCTCATGGTAGCTTTTGTTTTTTTTTGTTTTTTTTTTTTTTCAACGTTTTTTATTTATTTTTGGGACAGAGAGAAACAGAGCATGAACGGGGGAGGGGCAGAGAGAGAGGGAGACACAGCATCGGAAACAGGCTCCAGGCTCTGAGCCATCAGGCCAGAGCCTGACGCGGGGCTCGAACTCACGGACCACGAGATCGTGACCTGGCTGAAGTCGGACGTTTAACCGACTGCGCCACCCAGGCGCCCCTCTCATGGTAGCTTTTGTGTCCATTTTAAGTCTTGAAGATAGTGTTTGCAAAAGCTGATTGGATTAGCTATCCTGAGGGCATCTTTCACAGTGAAAGGCTATATAGAGATAATCCCCATGATGTTCAAGAATATTATCACATACTTCAATACTCATGATCCCAGGCACAAAGTAATAGGAGTAGTTTAAAAGGCTTTCCAGAGGCTATGTCAAAATATTTTGGACGAGGTCAAAGATATTTTGAAATATCAACTACACTATTTTATTTTGACTAAAAGAAAAGTAAAACCATGGTTAAGAGTGTTATAGGTGCAAAGCAAAGTGAAAATTTGAGCTGATTATCTAGTAATTCAACTATAAACGTCTGATATATTCATTTAGAGGCGAAAGCGAGTTGGAATTGAATCCTTGATTGAATTGACTTTATGGAATTCACTAATCATAGTACAGTCCTTGGTGAGTGAGAACCAGAGATCTGCATTGTAAAAGAAAATAAAAAGGAGAGGGTACAGAGGGAAGAATGGGCAAATTTAGTTTCCAATCTGCTGTAAAATTAACAGAGTAAAATTAACATGTATGTGCCCAGATTACGCGCATCTAGCAATATACATTTGCCAACACCCAACCCTACAAATTCATTAAATCACATGAACGATAAATTACATCTTGAAAAGTATGACACAGTTCGCCTACCCTGAGTCCTCCTGTCTCTTCTGACCAGAGACGACATCACATTTGAAGTGTAATCAACAAGATTGGTCAGCACTGAGGGGAGGTATGTCAGACAGTTCTGGACCTGAGTTCAGGGGAGAGCAATCTTGTAAACACAGAAGAAAGGAGTTTCAAATGGTGCACCCATTTTGGGGACCCTGACCTTGCAATAAATCTTATCATAGCATACTTATCACTATAATATTTTACATTCACGTAACAATTTTGGTCTAAGTATCTCAGAGATTTTTCAAGAAATAGCATTGCTGTTATAGTGCGGTTTTTAGATAAGTGGAAGTAGTGAATTTCAGGTATTAAAGTAACTTTTAATAGCATTACTGAGTGCTAAATGAGGCTGGTGGTTGGTAAGAAATATAAAAATCAAGGAGCAGTGTATGTAAATATAAAGAGATTAGCCAAAAAAAAAAAAAATCTGGAAATGTGACTCCAACAAGTCTTTACCTTATTTCATTTTTTGCCTCTTCTTTTCCTTCCTACCAGCTCAAAATTCTTGTATTGCTTTCAACCTGTTCCTAAGAATGTTCTAGAATAAAACTTGTAAATTTCATCCGGTAGATTACCTCTTTCAGAGGTATTTTTAAGCCTTCCCTTTCTTTGTGAAAGATAAGCTCTATCTTTAGTAAAAGGAATTTCAAAGTCAAAGAGGGTAAAGAACTTTTTTTTTAGACATAGAGAGTCCTTTCTAGTAGTTCTAGTTGCTTCATCTGTAAGTATTGATGGTTTTTGTAAAATTATCTTTACATAAGTCAGGTACAAAAAAACCAAAGAGTTTCAGTTGATCAAGTGGAAATTTATTAATGAATTTTGAGATGGTCAGCTACTAAAAGAATTTTTGTCTGGGGGCACCTGGGTAGCTAATCAGTTAAGCATGCAACTTTGGCTCAGGTCATGACCTCAAAGTTTATGAGTTTGAGCCCCATATTGGGTGCTATGCTGTCAGCACAGAGCCCGCTTCGGATCCTCTGATCCTCTGTCTCTCTCTCTTAAAATAAATAAATAAACTTAAAAAAAAAAAGGGTATTTTTGTCTTGTTGTATGACATAAGCCAAGAAGTCTTCACTGGTGTGTTTTGGCACAATATCGCATAGCATATGTTACTGAGTTAGTAACACCGTTCCTCCTCATTACCTCCACCTCAAAAATATTGGGAAAGACTTTATTTGGAGAGAGACTTTTAATTTAAGAAAGAAGTGACAAATTTGGAAAATAGAATATGCTAAATGTCCAGACTATTTAAGAAGCTTGTTTTAAAAGAATGAATGGCTCCACTATATTTACGAAACATCACCCATATTCTCTTTGGTAAAATTAAAAAGGAAATACTTGGTTGAAGACAATAGCAAAATTTGTGTTTTCATAATCACACATCTCGAAATCAAAACAAAAATTCATCAAGTTTGTTCCAAGGATTGTTCAGTTTCCATATGATTTATTCTTGTTAACAAGGGCAAATATATTGAATTAAAGTTTTGCATCAAACCTATGTCCTATAGGATTTAAAACAAACCAGTCTGGATGACACATGGGTGTGAGGCAGAAAGTCACTAATGAAACTAAGGCAGGGTTCCAAGTGTATCAGATGTCCATGTTCGTGTATGTTATATATTAAAAAATGGCTTTGTGACTTCATAAGTCTAAGGCCTTGACTTAGATTCAAGATTTTGATATTTTAATTACCATCTAGACCCCTTCTTCATCATTCTTTGACTATTCCAAAGCCTCTACTCCACTTCTGCCAGCTCTTGGTATGCTCATACCCTGGGCCTTGTCATCACCTGGAAATACTTCACCCCCCATTTTTTTTCCCCTTTGGCTATACAACCTTTTCTCCTTCAACCTCCCTCATTTCTTAATCCCTCTGAAACAGTTCTTCTTTCCATTCCACCCCCGGCACTTCTCCACGTAGCCAATGGCAAGTCTGTTACAGCCTCTTCTCTCTCTGCTCACTTGGGGTCTGGAATCTTGTCTGGGCCAGACTTGGTCCTTGAGAATGTGTATTTCGAAAAATGAACAGTCTTGATCTAATTGTGATGTCCTTCCCCGTAACACCTCCCTCTTCTTCTGGTCTGTTGGCCCACCATTTCATTTGCTTCCAGCTTCATGTTTGGGAAAGAAAGAGCATGAGGAGGGTACCTCATATGCTTAACCACCTCTGCTCAGAAATGATCCACAAAAATTGCTCACCATCTACTGTCTAGCAGAGCTTCAAGGGAGGCAGGAAAACATAGAGGTACACAGAGATATTGATGAGCATTAACAGTTCCTTCAGTATCTTATAAGATTGCTTTAAGAATTAAATATAATAAAATTGGTAAAGCTTGGTAGTTTTCTCAGTAATTATTTTGTATTCCAATTTGATTAAAGTTGTTTTTCTCATGGTAAGCTGATGAATTAGCATTCCACTTTACATTTATGTATCTCTGTGACTTTGCTTAATGTCAGTCAAATTCAGAGAGGTCACCTCATACTCAGAGTATTGATAAAACCATATTTCTGGGTCTGTACAAAGACCATCTAGAAAACCACCTTAGAAACACCACCTTGTGGAGTCCTATCTTAGGGGCAATCTGCTCTGAAGTGAAATTGCTCAGTCACAATTGGTACCTTAGATTGCACCAAGTTCGAGAATGGATTTTTTTCTTTCTAATCTTAGCCGGGCTTTCAATATGAAGAGCCGGGGGCCAGAGCATCTATCAATATGGATTTTCAGGATATCATTAGTTATCACTAGCAGGCTCTTTTGTCCTTCCCCACGGCAGTTCCTGAGCTTTTTGAAGGATGCCTGCTGTGGCATTGGCCTGGAGGTCCTGCACTCATTCCATAACCACAAATACTCCAACTGGCTTTCTACTACTGACTCCGAATGTGTCACCCTTTCTAATAATTCCATACTGTTAGATCTCATCTTTCTGCCACTTGCTTCTCAGATTAGGGCCTGTCTACCCCCAGGAGATGCACGGCCCCTCTGCCTCAACATCAGTCTTACTCACTAGTAAGAAATAAAAGCTATTATTTCTAGTTTGGAACAAACATGAATGTGTTAGGGAATAGGATGTAAAATCCTCTTAAATTTTAGGCCTATAACCATAAGAAAATTTCTTCTGTAAACTGGGTAGAACTCTTGCTCCATTTCTACTTTGGTTTCCTTTGCTGTTTCAAATACACTGGAGGAAGATTTAAGAAGCACCACTTGTGGGGCACCTGGGTGGCTCTTTTGGTTAAGTGTCCAACTTTGGCTCAGGTCATGAGCTTGCAGTTTGTGAGTTGGAGCTCTGGGTCAGGCTCTGTGCTGACAGTTCAGAGCCTGGAGCCTGCTTTGGATTCTGTGTCTCCCTCTCTCTCTGCTCCTCCCTCCCTCACACTCTCTCTCTCTCAAAAATAAACATTAAAAAAAAAAAAGAAAGAAACACCACTTGTCTCGAACATCTGGTTCACTTGGACTTGTTCTGAGTCTGACATAGACCCTGCTCCAGCCTCGTATCTTCAGAAGCCATTCCTGATGCCCTCTTCCTGAAGAAGATACCTCTTTTTCATTCTTAGAGCCATGCATGATTCTCTTATGCACCTTGTCTAAATTTCATTACTTAAATATTTAACAAACATATATAGCATATGTTACTATATATATATAGCAGATATATATACATATATATATATAGCAGTTACTAAGGGCAAGGCATTTTTCTGAGTGATGAACATATTAAAATTTTTATTTTAATTTCAGTGTAGTTAACACAGTGTTTTATTAGTTTCAGGTGTACAATGTAGTGATTCAACAATTCCATATATTACTCAGTGCTCATCAAGATCAGTGTACTCTGAATCCACTTCACCTATTTCACCCGTGGGTATACGGGTATACCCACCACCTTGCCTCTGATAACCATCTGTTTGTCCTCTATAGTTAAGAGTCTGTTGTTTGGTTTGTGTCTCCCCTGCCCACCTTTGTTTTGTTTCTTTCTTAAATTCCCCACGAGTGAAATTATATGGTATTTGTCTTTCTCTGATTTATTTCACGTAGCATTATTCTCTCTAGATCCATCCATGTTGTTGAAAATGGAAAGATCTCATTCTTTTTAATGACTGAATATCCCAATATACATAATGTTATATAGTGATTTATATATTGATATATACATATATATATATTATACATACATATACCACTTCTTATTCATCTATTGATTGGTACTTGGGCTGCTTCCATAATTTGGTTATAATTTAATTTTTTAAATGTTTTATTTATTATTTATTATTGAGAGACAGCACGAGCAGGGAGGGGCAGAGAGAGAGGGAGACACAGAATCTGAAGCGGGCTCCAGGCTCCGAGCTGTCAGCACAGAGCCCGATGCAGGGCTCAAACTCACGAACTGTGAGATCATGACCTGAGCTGAAGTCGGACGCCCAGCTGAGCCACTCAGGTGCCCCCATAATTTGGTTATTATAAATAATGATGCAATAAACATAGAGGTACATATATCCCTTAGCATTAGGATTTTCATATTCTTTGAGTAAAATACCTGGTAGTGAGATCACTGGATCATATGGTAGTTTGATATTTAACTTTTGGAATAATCTCCAAACTGTTTTCCACAGTGGGTACGTCAGTTTGCATTCCCACCAGCAGTGCACAAGGATTCCTTCTACTCCTCATCTTCAGCAACACTTGTTTCTTGTTGTTTCTTGTTTTTCTTGTTTTTGATTTTAGCAATTCTTACAGCTGTGAAGTATCGCATTGTGGTTTTGATTTATATTTTCCTGACGATGAGTGATGTTGAACATCTTTTCCTATGACATGTTCATCTGTATGTCTTCTCTGAAGAAATGTCCATGTCTTCTGCCCATTTTAAAATTGGATTATTTGTTTTTGGGTGTTGAATTGTAGAAGTTCTTTATATATTTTGGATACTAACTCTTTATTGGATGTCATTTGCAAGTATCTTTTCCCATTCAGTAAATTGTCTTTTAGTTCTGCTGATTGTTTGCGGTGATGAACATATTTTAACTCTCACAATCACCATAGGAGGGAACTATTGATTTATTTCGGTGTGTGTATATGTGTGTGTGTGTGTGTGTGTGTGTGTGTGTGTGTGTGTATTTAGCTGAATGTTCATACACGTGTATAAAACACGAGGCACAGAAGTTAAGTCACTTTTCAAAGTCACACAGTCAATATAAGTCAGATATGAGTTAGAATTTGAAGTTGGATACCTGACTTCACAACTGGTTCCACTAAGCACAGAATGAAATGGGTTTAGATTTCCTCCAGCAATTGGAGGCCAGAGGCTATGTAAATAAAGAAGGTGATAGAGTGATTAGATGCAGCATCACCTGACCTAGCACACGCCTGTGTACCTCCATCCCCTCTGTGGGTTAGCTAACATTTGCGGCATCTTAGTCATCCTGTTTGTTGCCTCTTTTATTAATTATTGGTTAACTTGTCCTTTTTCTCTCAACTATGAGGGCCTTGAGGATTGACTTTTACTTAGACCTAGAAAGACCCAAGGCACACAGTGCAGCAAATGTTAGCTAACCCGCAGTGCGGGTGGAGGTACATAGGCCGTGCTAGGTCAGGTGATGCTGCATCTAATCACTCTATCACCTTCTTTATTTACATAGCCTCTGGCCTCCAATTGCTAGAGGAAATCTAAACCCATTTCATTCTGTGCTTAGTGGAACAAGTTGTGAAATTTTTATGTAAAATATCTTTAGACATTTTCCTGGAATATTTTAACATTTTCTTCGAATGTCTGAGTGGGAATTCTAGGATTCCAATTTCACTCTGCACCCTGTTTTTATGATTCTAGGAAATGCAATTTAGTTGTGCCTTTTCAGGGTTTGTGGAAGTTTGGGTACTGTCTTATTAAGGTCTGAGGTTTCAGTTTGAACTACCTAGAGCTCTGATGTTAGGGGCAGACTCTACCAACAAACAAAACAAAACAAAACAAAACAAAACAAAACAAAACAAAACAAAACAAAAGACAGCTTTCAAGGCTTTGGAAATAGAAGCAAATGCTACACTACCTGCAATATCAGCAGTTTCTCTTGGAATCTTTCCTAAACCACATCTCACTTGATCTTAGCCAAAAGGCCGAGAAGCGATTTCCTAAACCACATCTCAAGAAGGTGGTTTAACATCACAATTTTATATTCCCTTTGAGCTACAGCATTTCAAATACATATTCATTTCAAGTGAAGACTGCTTAGAAATAAATCTGAGTGTTAGCTCCATGTAGAAGTAATCATCAGAGCTTAAAAAATCAAAACCAGGGGCGCCTGGGTGGCGCAGTCGGTTAAGCGTCCGACTTCAGCCAGGTCACGATCTCGCGGTCCGTGAGTTCGAGCCCCGCGTCGGGCTCTGGGCTGATGGCTCAGAGCCTGGAGCCTGTTTCCGATTCTGTGT